>NC_142341.1:32862500-33462500 GCF_054954075.1 Amborella trichopoda
TTTCATGTAAAATATTTTTTTTATACTTTTCAAAGATTCCCTTATTTTTGATAAATACACACTCCAAATTTTGGGCCACTTCAATTTGTAGAAAAAAATAAAAAAATGAAAAACTATTGGACAATCGTAATCGCTTGATGAACTTTGGACGACGATGGGGGTAGGCGAAATCACTGTTTATTTTTGCCTATAGGTGTTGGGTAGTGTTTTTCATATATATATATATATATATACACCCTCATCACCGTTAAAATTTCATCACGCGGTCATGATTGTCTGGTAGTGTTTTATTTTTCATTTTTTTCTACAAATCGGAATGACCTGGAATTTGGATTGCATGTACATCTTACTAAGGTGCATCTAATAAAAATATAAAAAAATTATCCGTAAAAAATAAATTGATCAAAATACCCCCAAAACATTTTAGGGGTATTTTGATAAATTGTTTTCACGTAAAATATTTTTTTTTTATAATTTTAGAAGATTCCCCTATTATTTATGAATACACGCTCTAAATTTCAGATCATTCCGATTTGTAGAAAAACAATGAAAAATAAAACACTACCGGATAATCGTGACCGCGCGATGAGTTTTGGGCGGTGATGGGAGTAGGCGAAATCGCTGTTCATTTTCACCTATAAGCATTGCGTAGTGTTTTCCATATATATATATATATATATTGTTTATATATATATGAGTAAGTTGAAGGCTCTAATTTTATTGTTTAAAACTTAGGCTCTATATAAACTTTATATATATATATATATATATATATATATATATATATATATATATATATATATATATATATATATATATATATATATATATATATATATATATATATATATGGGAAAAGATGGGATTAGCTCACTAGCTCATATGAACATATGGGCCCAACGGTCTCGATTGAATCTTGACCGATCTGACTATCATGGATGTCCGATAGTATTTGAATTTTATTTATTTTTCTATAAATCTAAATCACTTGAAATTTTAAGTATTCTTCTCATCAAGACGTACGTAATAAAAATGTAAAAAAAATTATTCACGAAATCAAAATACCCCTCGAAACTTTTAGGGGGTATTTTAGTTAATTTATTTCACATAAAATATTTTTTTGATATTTTTCGAAGATTCACATATTTTTTATAAACACACGCCTAAAATTTCAAGTGATTTAGATTTTTAGAAAGTAAAATAAAATTTAAGCACTACCGAACATCCGTGATCGTCATATCGACTCAGATTCAATCTGGGACGTTGGGCTCATATGTTCATATAAGCTAATAAGCTAATATCATCTTTTCTATATATATATATATATATATATATATATATATATATATATATATGAAGATATTACAAAATGCCTATAGGCGAAAATGAATGGTGATTTCGCTTACCCTCATTATCATCCAAACTTCATTATACAATCACACTTGTCCGGTAGTGTTTCAATTTTTATTAATCGAAATAATCTGAAATTTAAAGTGTGTGTACTTCATAATGAGACACACGTAATAAAAAAATATAAAAAAAATAATTTACAAAATATAAATTGACCTTTCCTGATTGTGTGTATTAAATGTACATGATTTCCTTCTATTCCTACCATCTCTTAGATACATAGAGGGTGTATATTTCATTCATAACGATCATATACAGAGTTTTGTGATAAACTTAAGACGCCATGATGGTATCAGTGTTTATTCGTGAAAGTTTTGGCGGTGCTAACCTCGTCTTTGTCATTCGGCCTAAACTCGTTGAGAAAGTGATAGAGAAAGGGCCCCAATGAATTATGATGTGGGCGGGAGACTGGCCGTAGGACCGCCCCCGAACGGATCACTGACAGTGCCTGGTTTTGAAACGGTAGAACTGTAGACTTGCCAAATTTTTTTGAAAGGGGACTTTTTTTGAGAAAAGCAGGGGAGATTATGGAAGTGTTTTAAAAATAGATGGAAAAATGAACTGAAAGAAAAGAGAATGAGGCGTTCCTCAAGTCGGGGCCCCAGGCCTGATACCTGGAGCCAGTGCTAGCTCAGGAATCAGTATTGATGTGCCGACTTTCTCCAATCTTTCGGTGTACCCCTGGTAAGGTGATTGAGGTCGAATGTGGCTCTAGGATGCATGTTCGACTATACTGAGGTCAAGGTCCAGATCTATTAGGTCAGGAAGGTTCAGGGTCAGTATTAGGGTCTAGCTCGAGCGCTAGAGTCAAGCTAAAGCTCAAAAATCTAGATTGTAAAAAGTATTTATTTTTATAATAAATATTTGTTTTAAATATTTGCTAGGGGCGCCCCAAAAAGAAGATGGAACACCTTAAATTTCACTAAAAATTATTTTGTAGAAAAAATTTAAAAACTAAAAAGTATTTTGGCATGAAAATGTGACATGAGCATTCGTAGTCATTCATTCAGATCAACCGTCTAAGAGATGGGGTCACAACTAATTTATATGTGGGTGGGGTCACATAAAAAGCTTTTCCTTTATTTTTAGAGAAAACATAAGATACATCTCAGTTTTTAGCAAGGTTTAAAAGAATGAATCGGTGACTCGAATTGGCCACTCCAAAAACTATGTTAGATTAGTAGATCGGAGATCTAGATCAGAGAATCGGCAAAGCGACAAATCTCAACCTCAAAAACATTTTAAAAAATCTCTATAATTTCTCAAAAAACTACTTTTTTAGGTTTCTAATAAAAAATAGTGGCAAATGCATTAAAGCTTTTCATGATTATATCAAAATATATAAATTATGAGAACCTGTCTTATGTCGAGTGATTGTTGTCTATAAAATTCAATTTATACCAAAATGAAGTTTAAAAATGTAACTTATAACAATAAAATGAAATTCTTTGACTCAATTTATTTTTCTATTTTTATATCAAAGTAGCCTATATAGAACACGTTTATAGAAAGAAGCTTCCATTTAGTGGAATTTAAATTTTTTTCTTTCTCTCTATACAAAACAACAATTATTGTTGTATTAATCATGGGGAGTTCAAAGTAAATCAAAATGGCTACTTTTGTAGGACATAAGAACGGACGAAAATGATAATGAAAATAATAAAAGTTGCACGTTAAGCCTGTGACAAATTTGTTTACAGTGAGAGAGAGAGGAGCCAAGCGGGACGGCCGGAATCATCCAACATCGAACCCACAGCTCGTAAGAAGGTTGTGTAAAAGGGTCATGGCCCCTCAGCAGGTTGTTCCCAATATTGGGCTTGTAATGATGACCACACAGGTTTCAAGGGCATGTCGGTTTCTCTGCGTCTAGCCTTGAATATAATTCTCGCAGACAATATATAATCTTCAACATGAGAATAAAAGAATTTTAAAAATAATAATTATATTAAAAAAAACATCCAGACTGTTAGTTGCAATTATATTATTTAAGGATGTTTTATAATGTTTTATACCTCCGGACCACATTTTTAATTGTACAAATGTGGTCCGGCCTGTATAAAACAAATTTTTATTTTTTAAAAAAATAAAAATGAAACTTGTCATACAAATGTGGTCCAGCCTGTATAAAACAATATTTCATTTTTTAAAAAAATAAAAATGAAGCTTGTCAGATGGTGTAAACATATCGGGACTCGGTTGAGTAAGTCAAAACTTGGCAATATAAATTTGTTTAAATATCTATAAAATAAAAAATATGTGATTGATCTATCAATTTTTATTGTTTGATTTATATGTCTTATACAAAGATCTACGAGTGTTTTTTTGTCATAAACCCCTATTTTTATATTTTATTCCTTTTTTTTTAATTTTTAAGAAGCCTCCAATTGAAATTTTTTTTTTTTTAAATCCATTTTTCTGATACTGCTTAGGCTTATTTGGGCTCCTTAGGGTTTTTTGCGATTATTTAAGGATGTTTTATACATCTGGACCACATTTTTAATTGTACAAATGTGATCCAGCCAATATAAAACAAATTTTCATTTTTTAAAAAAATAAAAATGAAACTTGTCATACAAATGTGGTCCAGCCTGTATAAAACAATTTTCCATTTTTTAAAAAAATAAAAATGAAGCTTGTCAGATGGTGTAAACATATCGGGACTCGGTTGAGTAAGTCAAAACTTGGCAATATAAATTTGTTTAAATATCTATAAAATAAAAAATATGTGATTGATCTATCAATTTTTATTGTTTGATTTATAGGTCTTATACAAAGATCTACGAGTGTTTTTTTGCCATAAACCCCTATTTTTATATTTTACTCTTTTTTTTTTGGATTTTTAAGAAGCCTCCAATTGAAAATTTGTTTTTTTTAAATCCATTTTTCTAATACTTCTTAGGCTTATTTGGGCTCCTTAGGGTTATTTTTTGTTTTATTTTACTTTTAATATATTTTTCTTATTTTTTGAATTTTTTTTATTTTTTCTCAATTTATTTAACCTCTTTTTGGCCCTGTGACTCCGCTCAAACAAAAGCCGAGTACCATGGCCAAGTCGATTCGGATGCAGCAATGGATGCGAATAGGTTTTGTTTCCTCCTTATATCCATTGTCAAAGTAAATGTTTCATCCATTACTCATTTTAATTCTCTTGAAGATTCTCTCGAAAATTATTTTTGGCATACGAAATGAACATTTAGCGGTTGACAGTAGTAACTAAAGTTCGATTCCTCTAGTTAAAACTGTCCGTTGAATATGTATATTATGCTCCCTCAAGCACAAAGATTACTCTTACTCCATCAAAAGACCTACTCTCGGAGGATTTTTTCAATCTAAAAGTTTGGAAATCACTTAAAAATCAATAAATCATTATACTCAAAAGAAAACAATTGAAATTTATGTTTTCTAATGCTTAAATCAATTGGATAGTTTCTATTCAATCTTGAGACATTATTTTTTTCAAGTGGTTATAAAGTGTAATTAGTAAATTTTTCTATTGAAATTAATTAATCTAGGTGCTAAAAATAAGATTAACCTATGTGTTAAAGATATCATATCCCAAAATTTGGGATCCTAACACCTAAGGCAGTAAATATACAACATACTTCCTAAGAAATAGAACATCTTTTAGCGTATTTTTATATCTGTATGCTTTGCGTCACACTCTTAGAAGCGACTTTATTTTATATAAGAAAATATACAATTAGATCATTTATCTTTGATACAAGGTGGTCACAATTAATCTGGACCATTAGATGTGAAATTAGATAGTTGCATTTATTCTATTGGCCAAGCTCAAATTTTTTAAAAAAAATTTCTACTTTTGTAACACACCTAAGCTATCAAATTTCATATCAGATGGTTGCAAGTAACTATAACCTATTTGTATCGAAAGTAAATGGTTTCATTGTATACATTCTTTTTTACGTAATGTCCTTCAACTAAGATGAAAAAAAAAAAAAACAAAACAAAAACAAAAACAAAAACAAAAATGAAAACGGACAGTGACAAATGAAGAAAAAGAAATTTGCGAAAGAAAGAGTATATAAAGTGCTGGTTCGCTTTTATTTCAACGGGATATCAATAAATTTGTTTTTGGAAGTCCCCATATAAAGAATAAGGATTTACAAAACACAAGCACAAGTCAATCTCAATATAATAAATAAATAAATAAATAAATCACGACCCCAGTATTCACTCTTACAAACAATTCTTAACACCATACCAAACAAAAGTACATTGCACCATTTTAATTCCACAACAAAAGAAGCGAAAATCAAGGTAAAAGTAAAAGAATAGGTGGTGGTGGTGAAAACCACATCTAATCAGATCAGGTTCTGGGCCTTCCAACAGCGGTGTGAATTACAGCTATGTAGATGACTTGAGTCACCGAAAGAATGATTGTAAATGCTTCCATGGTCCTCTGCAATTTTCATTTCAAAAAACAAAATTAAAAACCAACTTCTTTCTGCAAAAACCAATAATATGGTTGGCCCGGCCAACCCTGGGTCTAGCACGGCTCAATTCTTTTTAAAAAGTCATCATCATCGTAACAGTTTTTTTTTTTTTTTTTATCAATTTTTAATTAATTGGGGTCGGCTAACCCTACCCATTTTTTCAACTACTTTAAGAGTTAAATTTTTGAAAGTATTATTAAAATGATGTTAATGAGAATAGAAACCATAATGAAGTGACTGGGGTATGGGGTGCTACCACCACAAAACCAACCCCATTCCAAATTATATTTAGCTGATGTGTTTTATTAAGGGTCGAACTTTTTTTAATGTTATAAGTCTTTATATTTTTTATTTTTATTTTTATTTTCCCTGTTTCCAACCATATCATTTTAATCTTATTTTGCTTTTTCAAAAAATTAAAAAAATCTAACACATAAATGATAAGGAAATAATGGCCAGGATGGGAAGATTGAGGGCAGCCCTCGCATTGGCCTGGGCTGCCCCTACCCTTGTTTCTAGTGGCCTGGCCCTACCCTCAGGCTGTAATGGGTCGACCCTGCCACAGTATTTGAGGCTTACCAGGTTAGCGTTCCTTGGCGTCAGATTGATCTCCTTACACGCCAGGCTGCAAAAATAGGGCTAATCTTATTACAGATTCATATCTTTAGAGAGAGAAAGAGAGAGGGGGAGAGAGATGGGTTATTACCCCATGGAAATAAGAGTGAGAGCCCACGCAGTGACGGCAGGAACAAGAGCAGAGCTGATGGTTTCGCCTTTCCATGCCATGATATGGCGGGTCCCTGCAACGGCCGAAGCAGCGCCCACAACTCCTGCAAGTACAGCAAATATCACGAAGAAACCGGTGGCCGCGTTCCCCATCGGAAAGTAAATCGGGGAGAAAGCCGCGGGAAGAGCCAGACCAGCGCCTGCCGTCGAGAATCAAAGCACATTCACTGTTAGAGAGAGAAAGAGAGCAAAAAAAGAGGGAAATAGAAAGCATAGAATAGAGAGAGATCAAAATGAAAAGAAAAAATACCGATGACGAAGCCATGGTCGATAGCATAATTGATTGCCCATCCGCCTAGAGATGCGAGAATAAAATACATGCAAAAATTAAAGACGAGAAGGCCTGCTGCTACAGGCTTAGCCATCTCTCTCTCTCTCTCTCTCTCTCTCTCTAAAACTGAGTATGTAGGCCTCTTGGTTTCTACAAAGTGGATTTGAGGCGTTAGTTTCTTATAGTTGGAGGAGAGAGAGAGGGGGAGAGCGGGAAAGGTGAGTAAATGTTCGTTTCTTGCCGGGCTACCTTTCCATGCCGACATGGGAAAAGCTCAAATGTGCATAACTTGAATTCAAAGCAAAATTCGTTTTCATTTTATTCTTATTATGGGTGCCGTTTGTATAGAGCCTAGGCTCTAAACAATCGAAGTAAAACTTCGAGAAATGTGGTTTTAATACTGGACATTTTTGTGATAGATTTAGCAGATCTATGAAAATTTACTTTGAGAAATGTGGTTTTAATACAGGACATTTTTGTGATAGATTTAGCATATCTATGAAAATTTGAAAATTTGAAAATTTGAAAATTGACCGTCCAAAAATGCATTACGGGATGCACTATTTTCAAAACTTAATATCTATGTTTTTCTCTTGTCCATGCATCTTGATGTTAGATGATCAATTTGAGGATATTTGAGCATCAAAACAACTTCTTCTAGTAAAATTTTTGAGGTAAACTTTAATTTGATTGTTTATAGCCTTGGCTTTATATAAACTTTTTTCTTATTAACACAAATTTATTTGGATTATGATCGGGTTATAGAGAGTGTGTATGGTCCAGCACCGTATCAACCCTTCTATGTTTTATTCCTGGAAAAGTTGAAGACTACCGAGGAAAGTAAAATGAAATTCTCTCACTTTTGGAACTGTGCATGACTTCAAAATGTGAAGCAATGGTGGCGTGGTGAGGAGGCAGTGCTTATAACTTCCGTAGTCAGGCATGAACCAGTGTTAAGAAGAATCTCAGTTAAAAGCAGTTGGAAATGTGGAAATAATCCAAGACACCAACCAAAGAATGCATCAATAGATGCAGCGTCCGATCAAAAAGTGGGAAACGTAATAGGTAGATATTGGCAAATTCTATGGTTATCTTAACCTTCAGGACCACATTATCCTACTAGACTCAATTGGCAAATTCTATAGTTATCTTAACCTTCAAGACCACATTATCCTACTAGACTCAATTTAATTATCCAAAAACTATCCATTAGGGCCACATTATCCTAGTAGATCCAATTTAATTACCTAAAAACTACCCATTAAGACCACATTATCCTAGTAGACCCAATTTAATCACCCAAAACTACTCAAATCTTATCCCAATTTGAAATAAAGCCCAAGAGCTTTCCAACGGTCACAAAATCGTCTGAATCAGACCTACGGATAAAAAGATATAACAAATGATAATTTAGTCCCTGTGAGACCCAACTGTCGGGCTGTGGGCTGGGCTGTAATAGACCCAACAGGCCCAGACGTGGGCTATTGATACAGTCAACGTATCTGATGACACAGTAAACACGTTTTCTTTAATTAAATAAGGCTAAAACTTTAAGATAAATATAAAAAATTATGAAAAAACTCCAAAAATTTAAAAAAAATCACCAATTGAATCTTATAAATACCCCCTCTCTCTAACTCACAAAGAGAGAGAAAAAGAGACAAAAAAAACTTAGCAACTCTCGAAATTAGGAAAATTACCGAAAAATACCAAAAATAGGAAAAAACCTTATAAAATTTCTAAAAATTTAAGAAAAATCCCAAAAATTTAGATAAGATCTCAGAATTCATATGCAACCTCTGGAGATCATAAAACCCTTAGAAAACTAAGGAAATTCCCCTCCAGACCAGAGAGAAACATATAGAGATTGAAACTTTAGAGCTTCAAAAAAACAGAAACCCTAACGTCCAGAGACCCTAATCCCCAAGCTTAAGAAAACCTAGACCAGGGCACAATAACCTTAGATCAAAACTAGACTTAGAGCAACACAACCCTAGATCTAACCCTTCTAACCCAGAGATCTGCTGGTCAACATTCGAATCAGAGAGGTAAAGAGGACCGGTTCTGATACTGGCGAGTACTCGAAGGCTCGGGAACCCCGGGGCATTCGGCTCTCTTTGGTATTGTCTCTTCCTCTCTCATTTTCATTCTTTTATTGTTTTAGTTCTATTTTTATTTATTTTGATCTGTTAACTTTGTCTTAAAATCGTATTTTAATGCTTTGGATCATGCTGGCTCTACCACAGATCTGAGAGTAGATCTGCTCGTTTTCGGGCAAATCTTGCCTCAGATCTGAATTCGATTAGTCCCACTTTCTCTACCACTTTATTTACATCTATTTTATTAGTTTAAGGTGTTAAAATTCGGGAGATCTTCATCGAAAGATCTGTCAGATTTTCATCGTAAACAATACTCTACATGCGCAAGCGTTTACTTATACACGGAATAGCGTATGGGCTTAGGAGGCCGGGTGCCAATGGTCTTAGGGATATCCGAAGCAAGGAATACTAGAGGGAGACTATTCAGTGAATGAATAAGCTCATGAATGCGCTATAAGACTGAAAAGCTCATTCTTAACAAGAAGTCAGTCAGCATATCCACCCAAGTTGATCGAGAATATCTGATGAATCAGCCCAGTGGAGTGTTCGTTATCCTGACTGTTCTCTCTGTTGTAGTGGGGGCCCCTCCCATTGCTCTAGCCATAAGCTATGGCAGCTCCAACTCGCACCCACTAGGGCCCGCCCTGCGAGGCCAGAGTGGGCGCAACGGTTATATATATATATATATATATATATATATATATATATATATATATATATATATATATATATATATATATATATATATATATATATATATATATATATATATGTGTGTGTGTGTGTGTGTGTGTGTGTGTGTGTGTGTGTGTGTGGAAGCATCTACGCAACATCTATGAGCAAAATAATACGGTGATTTCGCCCATAGGCCAATTGTCGTCCAAAAAAATGGGACGGCATCCATTTTTCGACTGCCACGGACCTAGTATGTCCTTTGCGGTACGTCATAGACATACTAGGTCCGTAGCAGATGAAAATTCACGCTGAACCGCCGTCCATTCAATAAACTGCCACAGACATAGCACGTCTGTGGCAGTGGCGAAACACTGTAGCACTTCGCCTATAGGTGTTTTTTTAGGTTATATATATTAGAAAAGTCTTCCCAACGCCTATAGGCATAAATGAACAGTGATTTCACCTACCCTCATTACCATCCAAAGTTCATCGCACGGTAACGATTGTCCGATATTATTTTTTTTTTAAATTTTTTTTCTACAATTTGAAATGATATGAAATTTTGAGCGTGTGTACTTATTAGTGAGGCAGACCTAATAAAAATATAAGAAAAATAATTTTCAAAAATGATTTGATCAAAATACCCTAGAAACATTTTGGGGGTATTTTGGTCAATTTATTTCATGTAAAATATCTTTTTGATACTTTTCATAGATTCACCTATTTTTGATGTACAAAAGCTCCAAATTTCAGATCATTCTAATTTATAGAAAAAAATAAAAAATAAAACACTACCGGACAATCGTGACCGTACGATGAACTTTGGACAGTGATGAAGGTAGGCGAAATCACTGTTCATTTTCGCCTATAAGCGTTTTGTAGATCTCCCATATATATATATATATATATATATATATATATATATATATATATATATATATATATATATATATATATATATATATATATATATATATAATTCCTGAAGGACGGATACCAGCCTCAATGGATGATCCTTCCCAATTAAGAGAATACATTAAACAGATGAAAAAGAAAAATTTAACAGCTATCAGAAAGGAATTGGAAAAAGAATTATATAAGTTATTTGAAGAAGAAGCTGTTGAAGCCAATCAAACTGAAGAAAGCGAAGAACGAGTTGTATCCTCTGCTCCCTCTCTGCTCTCTCCTTGCTCTCTTTGCTCTCTCTCTGCTCACTCTCTCTCTCCTTGTAAGATTAAGTGAGTGTTTTTCATGAGTGATTTGTAAGTAAAGTGTAAAGGTTTGTGAAGTGGTTTGTGAATGGTTTGTACTTTTCAACAGCTACATGTGTGACTGTAATTGGGGAAACGTCCCTGATTATTATCCAGCTGAGTGGAAACTCTTTTGTAGTTATTGCCAGTGTCGCCTGTAAGTACCTCTTGGCTTTTATGTATTTGGTTTGAAATATATGCAATTTTGCTTCATGAAATGCAAAATAAATGGAAGACCCAATCACATTTGCAAAAATATGCCTGTACAATAATCTTTAATCCATCATGTGCATTAAAAACAAGAGAATGGTGTGAGAGCATCCTATTGGAAACAAGATCAATATGTTTAATACATTATAATATAAAAAATTCAGCTGCAATTGCTTGTTCAAAATTACAGATTAGAAAATCCTGAAATATAGTGATTGAGGATCAGAACCCTTGAGGACTAAGAAATTGAAAGCCCTAAGCATCCCAAATAAAAGCTTTACCTATTCTGATTATATTGATGCCTGGCATCGTTTCTTATCAGTCCAAAATGAGTATTATTCACACATCTGGTTTCTCCAGTTTAAATTACCAATACATGACCCATTCCCCAATTTGTTTATTAATTGGTTTGCTACATGGGGATCTATCCCCAAAATCCTGCCTGAACCACTGAGCAAATCCCAAGAAAAATTTATCATATATAATGAAAATAAGCTAGAAATCGATTATCATCTATACTTCATGGCCTGCTATCAAATTCCTTTGATAGTCAAATGGAAATTTGCAATATCTAAACTAGTGTTTCAAAATTATGAAGATATCCCTACCATAGGAAACAGATTGCTATCAAATGGTGGGATATATATGTTTATGATAATCTGAAACCGGAAAAAATAAAGCTATATAAAATTCCTGAAAAACAGATACCAGCCTAAATGGATGATCCTTCCCAATTAAGAGAATACATTAAACAGATGAAAAAGAAAAATTTAACAGCTACCAGAAAGGAAATGGAAAAAGAATTATATAAGTTATTTGAAGAAGAAGCTGTTGAAGCCAATCAAACTGAAGAAAATGAAGAAATGGCAATGATAAACAGAGAAGAAGAAGAAGATGAAGACATGTCAGCACATGGGTTTTCTCAGAAACAAAGCCTATATTAAGACCCGAAACCCGAAACTCTGGCCCAAAGAATCTTGGCCGACACTAGCTGTCAACCCTAAACTCTGACCGACAAAACCTATCAGACACCTGTCCCACTTTTAGTTACTTTTTACACCTATCCTTTACTGTAACAACCACTTATCTTACTTTTCCACTGTAGCAGACACCTGTCTTTCCTTTATTCCCTAAAGCAGATAACGATCCTACTTTTCCTATGCCACCGACAATACGCTAACACCTCAACCACACAACTGTCCTTCTTTTAAAAAGAAACAATGATACCTATCCACCACCACCCACCTGTCCCGGAATCCAAATTAAATTGTAAAATACTTTAACCTAATGCCTATAAGAAAGAAAGCCCTATGCCTGAAGAAGCAAGCGAAGAACGAGTTGTATCCTCTGCTCCCCCTCTGCACTCTCTCTGCTCTCTCCTTGCTCTCTTTGCTCTCTCTCTCTCTCTCCTTGTAAGATTAAGTGAGTGTTTTTCATGAGTGATTTGTAAGTAAAGTGTAAAGGTTTGTGAAGTGGTTTGTGACTGGTTTGTGAGTGGTTTGTACTTTCCAACAGCTACATGTGTGACTGTAATTGGGGAAACCTCCCTGATTATTATCCAACTGAGTGGAAACTCTTTTGTAGTTATTGCCAGTGTCGCCTGTAAGTACCTCTTGGCTTTTATGTATTTGGTTTGATGTATTTGGTTTGAAATATATGTAATTTTGCTTCATGAAATGCAAATTCGTATTGTGTTAAGTACAAAAGTGTATCAGGCTACATATTCTACATGGTTATTAATTGATGTTTCTCCTGTATCATTAGTACTGTTAGTAATAGTGTTTATCTATCTCAGTTATGTAAGATTAATTTAAGATTAGTTTATGATTTGAAGATTTGATTTGATCTTGACAAAATTGGTATCCTCATACTGGGCCTTGGAAGCAGAGGGTTTTCGTGGTATGGATGGTGATGACATAAAAATAGGAGTATTAAAAGTGGGAGTATTATATGGCGAGGTTTGGGTTGGATATTCGATATATGGAAGAGGCTCTGGGGATGATGGAAGGTTTATAATAGGAATAGGGACATCTGAAACTATATCCATAGGCTTTTTGCCTCTGTCTGCCATGGTATTTTTAAATAATAAAATTGCTAATGATTCTTCTGCGGGATCAAACTGATCGGTCCTGCCCCCCCTGAAAAAATTCTCGAGTCAAAAAGTCAGGTAACGAATTAGAGGAACCTTTAATATGTTCAATAGTAAAATCAAAAGAGGAGAATAGCTTGTCATCGGGCAAAGATTTGTTTTGCAACAAGGTTTTGTACATCTTTCAATAATATATCCGTAGCGGCTTTACAATCCGTGCGAATAAGAAAAGTAGTGTTTAAGATATCACTTTGGAATTTTGTAACACAATGGACTATTGCAAGAATTTTTTTTTTAACAGTAGAATAGTTCTGTTGCGTGGAGTTCCATGCTTTGGAGGTAAATCGGATTAATTGTTCAATATTATCTTCACCTCTTTGTTTAAGGATTCCTCCAAGTTCGAATTCAAAGGCATCACATTCTATTATTTTAAAAATATTTGGATTTGATAGGTTTAAACATGGTAATTCTTTAACATGATTTTTTATTTGTTTGACAGCATTAGTATGCATGTCTGTCTATTTAGGAGGATTTTTTTTTAATATATCATAAAGGGGTTTTGCAATTATGGCTAAATTTTCATAAAAATTTACAACATAGTTTAAGCATCCTAGAAATTTTTGTAATTCTGTTTTTATCAAGAATTATATCAGGGATTTTGTCAGCAAATTGAATAGATCGTTCTATTGGATGAATTGTTCCTTGGTAAATATTATAACCTAAAAATCTTATGTTTGTTTTAAACAAACATATTTTCTTTGTAGATACTACAAGTCCTGCTATTTTTATTGCTTTGATAAAAAATTTTATATGTTTAAAATGTTGTTCTATATCTGTAGAAAAGATTAAGACATCATCAATATATACAATCATAAATTTTGAATAGGAATTAAAAACATCATTCATAATTTTTAAAATTCTGAAGGGGCATTTTTTAAACCAAAAAGCATTACGTTCCATTCGTATTGCCCAAAGGGTACATTAAGAGCAGTTTTGTGTCGATATTCTTCTTTTATTTGGATTTGCCAATATCCGGATTTTAAATCAAATTTTGAGAATAAAGTAGCATTTACTAATCTATCTAACAAATCCTTTTTGTTAGGTATTGGGTACCTAATCCATTTTAATGCTTTATTTAAAGGTCTGTAATTAATTACCAATCTTGGTACACCTCTTTCATTTTCAGCATTTTTGTTGACATAAAATGCTGCACAACTCCATAGGGAGGAGCTTGATCTAATTAATCTTTTATTTAATAAGTCTTGTATTTCTCCTTCACATGTTGCTAATAAGTGAGCATTCATTTGTATGGGCCGAGCTTTAGTTGGAATCTTATCTTCACTAAAGTCTGGTTCATATGGTAAACTCACCATATGTTTTTTTCTTTCCCAAAAGCATTGGGTAAATCATGCAGATTTCTGTTTCTATTTGTTTTTTTATTTCTAAAATTCTAGCAGTCATAGTTGTGGAATTTAACTTTTCTTCTATTTGTTTATATTTAATTTCTGATTTTAAGGAACAAAGAAATTTCTCTTTATTTGCTAAAGAGGTTTTAACATTATTTATTTCTTTAGTTTTAGGTGTATCCATAAATTCAAAAGTAATTTTGTGATTATTGATTGTAGTTGAAAGACCATTAGTATCTATGCTTAAAGGATATAACATAGTGAGAAATGGTACTCCCAAAATTAGCGTTTAATTTAAATTTTTTACCATTATAAATGGTGTACTAAAACATTTTCCATTATTACATACTTCTGCTTTAGATAATTTATACTTTATTATTAGTTTACTTCCATCAGCAGTATTAAGTATTTGTTTGGTTTTATCAAAATATTTGGTTGGTACTAATCATTCATTGATACAATTAAGATCTGCCCCTGAGTCTATAAGGGCTATACTTTGAAAATGATATTCTTTATTAACTATAATGGTTACTAGAGTGAACCATTTTTGTGTAATGATTTTATTAATTAAATTTACATATTCGGGTTGAGTTCCTGATGATTCAGGAATTTCTTTAGTCATCAATTTGTCAAATTTTAATTCTTCAGAATTCTTTTCTTCTTTGTATATTTCTTGATGTAATTCTAGTATTTGAATTCTATTAGTTAAATCTCTTATTTCTGTTTTTGCATCATTTAGTTCTTTCTTTAAGTTCGAAATAATAGGTTCTCTATTATTCATGTCTCTTGTACTTAGTCTTTTTACTATGTCATAGAAATTATATTCATTAGGGCTTCTAAGAAGACTAGTGGGCTTATTCTTTGATTTAGTTATATTAATGAATTGAGTAATGATTTCTCTTTTTTCATCTGGGTTTGTAATTTTCTCTATTAAGTCTAATATTAGATTATCTTCATTGGTTAAAACATTACAAAAACAACTATTATCTTCTTCTGAGCTTGTTGTTATGATTATGTGATCATCACTTATATACCCTATGAAATCAGAACTTGAAATAAATGTATCACTATCAGAATTACTACTACTAGTATCAGAAATGTCTAATGAAATTATTTCATATATTTGGTTTCTTATTTTTTCATCTAAGATTATGGTATTCAATTTTTGTTTTACTCAACAATTATTTTTATAATGTCCTACTTTTCCACATTTATAGCAGATGGGTACTTTTCTGTTGCCTGTTTTACCTTTAGATTTATTTTTGGTGAAAAGTTTTTGATAAATTTATCTTTCTTTTTAGATTTCCTTTCCCTAAAGGGTTTTGGGTTTTTATGTTGCTGATATTTCTTCTTTTATGTGACTTTTCAGTTAGATTAACATGATAACCAAATTGTTCACAAAAATCTCCTAATTCTTTTTTGCCTGTCATATTTTTTGTCTAATTGTTTCTTTAATTTCATGTCTGTACACAGGGCTAGGCCTTCTGCACATATTTCAGCAGATAATTCTCCTAAGGCATATACAGAGTATGTGATAGTTCCTCCATGTTTATTTTTGAGTCTAGTTTTTATTTTCTCAGCAAATAAATGAGGTAATCCTGCTATAAATTTTTCTTTCCAAAAATCTGATGCACTATCTTCCCTTGTTAGTAATCTTAAAAAGAATACGTCTTTATACCATTTATAATGTGATAGGGCCAGACATCTAAGATTAGATAATAGATCTTCTGTCCTTGCTTCTAAGACAACTGTACTACCAACAAAGTGTAGAGTAATGGTATAAATTAAAGTATTGACGGTATCACTTTCAGTATATAACATATCTTGATTTTGTTCATTTTTTACTACCCATTGTTTTGTTGTATTTAAGATTTGGTTTTTTGTTATATCATTTAGGTGGAAATCCCACCATCCTGTTAACCATCTAGAGAATCCACTAATAATGGCTTTTGCTATTTCCTGGTCATGGCTTCCAGCCATTTTGCATGCGGAGGCATACATAGTCATATGTCTCATAGTGCCTATTACTTGGTATTCTGACATTCCGTCAATATTTCAATTTACAATTGTCTGTCATGAATAGGAAGTAGTAGGTGATATATATATATATATATATATATATATATATATATATATATATATAACCTGAGGAGTTGTTCATGGTCATCCACCTTTTGTTTTAAGATTCCTCCTAAACCCAACTCTGAGTCGTCGCATTCAATTAATTTGAAAGCAGTAGGGTGAGGAAGAGAAAAGCAAGGGAGAGTTTTGACTTTTTGTTTAATTATTTGTACTGCCTTGGTATGAGTATTTGTCCAAGGTGGAGGATGCTTTTTTAATCTATCATGTAGAGGTTTAGCATCTATGGCAAGATCTTGATAAAAATCAATGACATAATTTAAACATCCTAAGAACCATTGCCGTTCTTTTTTATCTAGAATTTGATCAGAAAATTTATCAGCAAATTGTATTGATCTATCTATAGAGATAATGATGCCTTGATGGATATTGTGTCCTAGAAATCTAATAGTCGTTTTGAATAAAGTAATCTTTTTTACAGATACAACTAATCTTGCATGCTGGACTGCATGTATAAAAGTAGTAATATGTTTGATATGGGCATCTATAGATTCAGAAAAGATAAGGACATCATCAATATAGACAATCATAAATTGATAATAAGCATTAAATATATCATTTATTATTTTATGAAATTCAAATGGAGCATTTTTTAGTCCAAATGGTATGACATTCCATTCATATTGGCCAAAGGGTACATTAAATGCTGTTTTATATTTATCTTCTTCTTTGATTTGAATTTGCCAGTACCCTTACTTCATATCAAATTTAGAGAATATACAAGCATTTGCCACTTTATCTAATAAATCTTTCTTATTAGGAATGAGATATCTAATCCATTGTAGTACTTTGTTTAATGGTTTATAATTGATAACAAGTATAGGAACTCTTCGTTCCTTTTCAGCATTTTTATTTACATAAAAAGCTGCACAACTCCATGGTGATAAGCTTGGTCTAATAAGTTTTTTATTTTGAAGTTCAGCAATTTCTTTTCTACACATGTCAAGTAAAGTTGTATTAATTTGAATTGGTCTTGCTTTTGTAGGGATTTGTCTTTTATCAAATCCTGGTTCATATGGAAGGTTGATACTATGTTTTTTCCTTTCCCAAAAGGCATTGGGATGTTCACTACATATAGAAGTCTCTATTTGGTGTTGAAGTTGTTGAATCTTTTGTTGTATCTGAGAATTTTGTAATTGTTCTTCGACATGTCTATATTTAATTTCTTGTTTTAAAGTACAAAGAAAGTGTTCTTTATTGTGTAATTGACTTTTGACACTATTCAGTTCTTTGAGTTTTGGTTTGTGAATAAATTCAAAATGTAATGGAACACTTTGATAACGTGATGATATTCCTATATGATCTATGGATAATGGATATAATAAAGTAAGGAATGAGACTCCAAGAATAACTGCTTGACTCAGACCTTGGACTATGATAAAGGGTGTTTGAATACACTGATGATTATTACATACTGAAGCATTATATAGCTTATAATTGATAAAAAGTCTACTACCATCTGCAGTATTTAGAATTTGCATTGTTTTATCAAAATATTTTGTTGGTACAAGATGATATAGAAATCAATAAGAAAAGGAATAAGAAACCATTAGTTTCAGCAAGAAAATCTTGTCATTCAACTCCAAATGTTATAATTCTTTCTTCCCCAACAATACCTACAACATCTTCAGACTTCCAACTACAAGGCGTAAAACGAACAGCTGATCATGTAGTCATTCCCACGTATAATGTTGAACTCGACATAGCAGATTTTAACATACTTATTGATGAATATTTAGAAGAATACTTAGCTTATAAATTAGCAAAAAAGAAGAAAAAAATAGATATTGAATATATAAAACAAGATTATCTAGCTCTAGAAAATCAAGGTATTAGAGAATGGTATCTCAAAACATTCCAACCTCGGTTAGTAGAATTATCCCATAAAAAATATAATAAATTCCTGAAAACAAAAAGAGAAACAAAAGGATTTTTTATATGGTTACAGGAAATTTGTACTTAATATAATATTACCATTCCTCAATTCAATACTATACACACAATGGAAGAGAAAACGTATATAAGTATAGATGGAACTACTACTTCTAGTACCCATCCTCCTGTCAAAAGTATTATACTCAAAGGAGTCAATACCTCACCAGTCAAAGGTGAACCACTTCAATCTTTATATGAAATTATTGCAACACCTTATAAGGTTGTACCTAAGGACATGACAAAAAAGCATAAATTAATACCACATATTATTAAACAAAATAATTATACTAACCTATACATGCAATCTTTAGGAAAACAAGCAGAAAGAATAGAAAGATTGGTCACTCCTCAGCCTAAGGGAGTAACCCCTCCTATTCCTAAAGCTGTTTTATTCAAACCACCTCCAGAACTTAATAAAACAAAATTCCATATAGGAGAAGATAAAAAAACACTAATGGATCAATTAGTATCTAAATTAGCCCAATTAGATATCAAAAGTATTCATTCTCCAAAATTAAGTACTCTTATGCCAATACTCAGTATTTTTATACCTTTACCTACTATTTCAAAATCCTCCGATAAAGGAAAATTGAAAATTCCTGAGTATGAAACACTAATGTTTCAGGAAGAAGAACCAATAATTGATGATACAGTAGACAATAGGGAAACTGCATTTATGGATACTTCCACAAATGATCTCAATAGAATAGCCTATGGTAAAACATGGAAACCAATAACAGCTTTACCATACTATAAGAGACCCACACCTGTTGATGTACAATTAGAAGATGGTGCTATCCAACAGGCTGTTTCCTATTCAGGGAGATCAATTGTCAATTGGACAATAGATGGCCTATCAGACCTAAAAATACTAGATGTAATGAGACATATGACTATGTTTGCCTCAACAAATAAGATGGCCGGCAATCCTGATCAAGAGGTTGCCAAAGCAATAGTCAATGGATTTACTGGCTGGTTAAGAGGATGGTGGGATTTCTATGTTGATGATGAAACCAAAAATAGAATCCTCACCAATACAAGACATTGGACCGCTAGAAATGAACAAAATCAAGAGATAATCTATACTGAAAGTGATGCAGTAAACACCTTGATATATACTATTACCCTCCATTTCGTAGGAAATACAACTTTATTAGCAGCAAGATCAGAAGATCTACCATCCAATCTTAGATGTCCTACTGTCTCCCATTATAAGTGGTATAAGGATGTATTATTTTCTAGATTACTGATAAGAGAAGATTGTCAGTTAGACCATTGGAAAGAAAAATTTATTGCTGGTCTACCATACCTATTTGCAGAAAAAGTCAAAGAGAGACTGAGAAAGAAACATAATGAAACTATCATATATTCTGCATATACACTTGGAGAATTATCAGCAGAAATATTTGCTGAAGGATTAGCTTTATGTACTGATCTTAAGCTCAAAAGACAACTTGATAAACAAAAAATTACTAAGCGTAAAGAGCTTGGTGATTTTTGTGAACAATTTGGATATCATATCGTTAGAAAAAATAACCCAGAAAAGCTATTTAAGAAAAAGAAAAAATATAAAAAAGACAAATATAAGACTGATAAAGTATATAAAAAATATAAAAAGTCTAAACAAAAATTTATCAAATTTTTTTTTCCTAATACTAAAAATAAAAAGAAATTACCAATATGTTATAAATGTGGAAAAATTGATCACTATAAACATCAATGTAAATTAAAAAAGAAAATAAATACATTACAATTAGATGAGTCAATAAAATCAAAACTATATAATATAATCAATTATGATACAACTTCCTCAACTAGTTATCAAAATGTTCCATTACATTTTGAATTTATTCACAAACCAAAACTCAAAGAACTGAATAGTGTCAAAAATCAATTACACAATAAAGAACACTTTCTTTGTACTTTAAAACAAGAAATTAAAATAGACATGTCGAAGAACAATTACAAAATTCTCAGATACAACAAAAGATTGAACAACTTCAACACCAAATAGAGACTTCTATATGTAGTGAACATCCCAATGCCTTTTGGAAAAGGAAAAAACATAGTATCAGCCTTCCATAATATTTTGTTGGTACCAGTCCTTCGTTAATACAATTGAGATCAGCTCCTGAATCTATTAAGCCTGATGTTTGAAGTCTATAATCTTCTGCAACTATAATGGTTACTTGAACAAACCATTTTTGGATCATAATGTTGTCTAGAAGATTAACAGAAGTAGGTTGTTCTGTTATTAGAAGTGGTTTTGTATTTGATGTTTCTGGAGTATCTTCAGGTGGATCAGGACTGTATGTTGTTACTAGATGATTAAATTCTATTTCATCTGTGTCAGAATTGTGATTGGATAGATTTTGTAATTCTAGAATTTTGTACTTACAGACTTTATACATAAAACAAACTCATGAAAGCAAATATAAACGTACTGTTACAAACTTTATACAGAAAACAAACACATGAAAGCAAATATCAACGTATTGTTACAGACTTTACACTCTTATAGAAAACACACTTACAATGTGCAAATACAATAACTGGAAAAGAGTTTCCAGTGCTGAGGACAATGTGAGGGAAGAGAAGAAATATTGCAATCGAACATATTAGAAATAAGCAGAAAGGTGAAGATAGAACCTGGGTCTTAATGAAGTAAGATTTGAGACAGAGACCTGAAAGGCATGGGCTGTAAGGTCGGAACAGCAACTGTGATGACAAGAAACGGAGCGAGAAGATGAAGAGTGAGGAAGGAGCAAGACTGAATTAGAGAGATATGAGAGCGTTAAGTGTAGAGAGAGCAGAGAAAAGATAAGGAGAAGAGAAGCTCCGAGCGACCTTGCGTTTATGAGGCAGGAGGCTGCCTTTTATAGGCAAAAAGAGATGCCTTCGTCGCGAAGGTAAAGTGACTTAAGGCAAGAAGGGACGTAAAGTAGGATGATGAGACAAAAACAAAAGAAAAAGAAGAAAAGAAGATTCCTTTGGTCGGAGGTAAGGAAAAAAAGGCATCTGGGAATAGTGGTTCGTTTGTCGTCACGTGTCGGCAATTTTTGTCTTTTCTTGTGGCTACAGTGTCGGTGGCTTGTCTTTTATGTTGGTGGGAACAGTAACAACATCTGGGAATAGTAACTCTCTTGTTTTTTATGTCGGTGGAAATAGTAACGCATCTGAGGATAGTGACTCTTTTATCTTGTCTGTTGGTGGGAATAGTGATGGCATCCTGGAATAGTCTTTTTGTGAGTGGTATGTTGGTGAGTATCGGATCACAAGCTTGGTAGCAACAGGTCATGGTCTTTGGCTGCATTCATCTGGATCATCTTCTTCTTCTTCGGGATCAATTTCTTCAAGTGGAAAGTATCTATTGGTACGAGCTGGTGATGACTGTACAGTCTCATCTGATGAGACTGGCTTTCTTCTTGCTTTTGCAAAAATCTCCCTCATTTGCTGTTCAAGGGTTTCTTTGGAAGCATTAGGTTGCAACATATTTCTCAAGTATGTGGGGAAATCAAATGAGGTATTGGCCATATTATATCCACTTGGATTGGAATTATATATAGGTTTTTGTGGAGGTATTCATTTGGGTACTATGGTTGTGGGATCCATATTGAATATATCTCACCATTTAACAAAATGGCTTTTTCAAGGCTAGGAATATAGGTATGATCGGTTGTATTATTAACAGAGATTGAATATTCCAACTTCATAATCCATGGGAGTTGGTATAGTGCAACAAAGTAAAGGTGATGGTCTGTATTGATATCACTATTATTGAAGAGAAAAAATTGTTCCTGCACTTTTTGAAAAGCATGTGGTAAAATCTCAGTAGTTGATCCCCATACTAAAAACCAATTTTTAAACCAATTAGGGAATCTTTCGAAAATGGGTAACCGAAATTGAATATACCAGCTATGCGTATTATTTGGGTTCTGATAATAAAAGACTTTATGCCAGGCTTCTATGTACTCGGCATATTTATAATATTTATACAAAAACTCAGGATTGTTTATTTTTTTCCTTGAGTGGGATTGCAACCCCACTCCTCATAAGAAAGCAACTTCTTGATTTGCATTTTGGAATATGCAATCACTTTGGTATTTTGTTGATAATAATGGACAACAGAGAAGGACCCTGTTTCCATAAGAATGGCTTCATAGTATTCACAGGTTTTTACTCCATTGGTAGGATTCAAGTGGTTTATGAGATATAACGGAGCAAGTTTGATGGGATCCATACTGGTATGGTGGTCATCTATTGTAATATCCATGAGATATGCTCTTTCAATGAATGAAGAACGAGGAACATTAGGCCTTTGGGTCGGCCTTGATTGAGCAGGAGTATAGGCTGGAGTGGATGTATTAGCTTCTGGATAAGTTATTTAATGAATGGGTGAAATGGAAGGTGAAAGGGTAGCCAAAGGCGAATTTTCACCTTCAAATAGTATTATTGTCAAAAGGCGTTTCTCGTGGGAAGAATTGCTACGAGAGCCCATAAGAGTAGGTGATTGGACAAAGTATTATGTTGATTAGCTGCAAAGAGCTGTAGTGCAAGTGATAGTGGTGTTTCTTCGACGTTGGGAATATTATTCACAGGTACTTCGTTGGACTGGTTTGCATTTTGAAGTGTCCATGATTGAGGTAGAATAATATCTGACCAAGTAATGGTTTTTGGTATAATAGTATTTGATTTTTCTACATTAGTTTGGAATAATATAGTTTGATCCTTCTTATCCGTTTGCATAATATTAGAACAAAGAGTAGTCATAACTTTGTAATAAATACGGTATTCTATAGCTAAATTTTGAGAACCATGAGTCATATTAAATCCATGGGTTTTAAGGTTTATAGTTAATATGTCTAAGATATTAGGGTCAGTTAATGAAACAGAAAAATTTGGAAAACAATTGAAATAAATGAGTCCACTACAAAGGCTGGATTCAACCATGCTAAGGAGTGAGTCCGAAAACTTATTGTGTCTCGTATCTCTTAAGCATACGAGCACTGAGGTGTTTAACCCTAAACAAGTTAACGGTTTTATGGCTATTTGTATTAGTCCAATGTGTAAGTATTTATAATTATTTTCTTTATGTTTTTCAATTATTTTTCTTGATAACAGTTGAAAGTCTTCTTGATTTTGCGTTACTGATAGACTTTCTTCTACTGTTTTTATAGCATATCCAAGTTTGAATATAAATGTTCATTTTTTATAAATATCTTTTATCGGTACTTTGTGAATATTCCAATTTTGTATATGTTTTTCAACATCATTGATGACTATCTCTTCCTTATTTTTAACTCTTAATGAGTTTGAGTTACTGTATTACCTTTAAGATTCCTAATTAAATTTGCCATCTGTAGGTTGCGGATAATGACAATCTGGACGATCAAGGGTCCAGCGTGTTCCCCTAAGCGGCTCTTCCTGGCCTTGGCGGGTACTTTGCCTAAACTTCTTTCGTCTCTTGCCTTAACTCTCGGACCAACTTTCTTAGATGTAAATTTAGTTAGGTTTCTACAGTAATCCTGTGACTGTAACTATATATATATATAAATGGGAAAAGATGCAGTGCGCCCAGGTGCGTACTACTACGGTAAACGCCCGCAGCCCAGATTGAATCTGAGCCGATCTGACACTCATGGATGTTTGATAATATTTTAATTTTAATTTTTTTTTTATAAATCCAAATCACTTGAAATTTTAGACATGTGTTATTCTCATCAAGGTGCACTTAATAAAAATAAAAACAAATAATTCACAAAATAAAATGATGAAAATACTTCGCGAAATTTTTTCGAAGTATTTTGGTCAATTTATTTCACGTAAACGTTTTTTTTTATATTTTTTGTAGATGCACTTATTTTTAAAAACACACACCTAAAATTTCAAGTGATTTGGATTTGTAGAAAACCAATTAAAATTCAATCACTATCACACATCCGCGAGCGTCTGATCGGCCACAGAATAGCCTAGATTCAATCTGGGCCATTCGCGTATAGGCGTAGAGCAGTGATTATATATATATATATATATATATATATATATATATATATATAGTTTTGTTGGGTAGGATTCTAGGCCTTAGAAGTATACCTGAGTAGTTGTTCGTGAGTATCAACCGGTTGTTTTAGGATTCCTCCTATATATATATATATATATATATATATATATATATATCTAAGGTTGCAACCTTAAGATGTAGAATCACATATGCACCTTAAATATCTATTGGAAATGATGTTTTAATGGTTTTAAACAATCCAATTAAGGAAAAACGTTTTTGAGTCCCAAAAATAGTGCATCTTGCAACACATTATCTAGACCGTGCATTTTCAAGATTTTCCTATGCTTATAGATCTACTTGATTTGAACCATTTTTGGAGTTTAAAATTTTCTAATTAGATATAAAAATAGTTTTTAAGATAATCCTAAAAACGTTTTTCAACAAAATTACATGTTATGATAAAATTTGGAGGCACGCCTTAATTGGATTGTTTAAGGTTGCAACCTTATAGAAACCACACCTATATATATATATATATATATATATATATATATATATATATATATATATATATATATATATATATATATGTATGAGTAATGATACTATGAGACCTTCCCACACCTATGTGAGTAGGACCCCAAAAGATCACCATTAAATTTTGGCACAGATATCTTAAAAATTCATCAATAAACCCATTCACCCAAGTCCCATACCTATGTGAAAACGTTTTTAGAGATCCATGTCAAAATTTAATGGCGATCATTTGCTGTCCTACTCACATGGGTATGAGAGAGTCTCACTTAAAATTTTAAACGTGTGTTCTTCTCATCAAGACGTACCTAATAAAAATATAAAACAAATAATTCGTGAAAAATTTGATCAAAATGCCCCGCAAAATATTTCGGGGGCATTTGGTCAATTTATTTTATGTAAATGTTTTTTTGATATTTTTCGTAGATTCACCTATATATATATATATATGTATGGCAAGCTTTCTATGCTTTCCCTATAGAATAAAACTTATATACTTCTCCTTATCCAACCGTCCATTCTGAATGGAGGGCTAAGATTGCCCCAATCACAATGTCACGTAATCTATACTATTTTATTTTTAGTTTTTTCTTTTCTATAAACTATTTTGACACCAAATTTTGGATGTCCAATCCTCTATTAAACTCGCACTAGTGGAAAAATATAAAACAAATATTTCCAATAAAATAAAATGACTAAAATACCCCTGAAAAATTCAAGGGGTATTTTGGTCATTATATTTTATTAAAAAATTATTTTTTATAGGTGTGCCAATGAGAAGATGTCACGTACCAAATTTCATATTCATAAAATATGTATAAGAAAAAACTAAAAAAAAAAATACTTTAAGACGTCAGATCTAAGATCAAACAGGGAGTCGATCTCTTAATCAAAATTGGATGGCTGGATGGTAGGAGAAGCATAAATCGTCTATGCTATAGGGGAAGTATAAACATTTCCCATATATATATATGGGATAATCTAAACTTCACAACCCTTCAAAATATAAAGGTTAAAGATAGAGAGAGTTGTGAATGGTAGATTTACTAATTTTGTAGTATATTTTTTTTAAAAAGAAACTTTTTGTGATATCTTCATCATTAAGTAAAGGCAATTCTGTAAAGATTACTATAAGACAACGGGTACTTTTGTCATCTCTATAAAAGTTAAATTTTAAATTTTTACTAAAAGACAATGGCACACTACAAATAAAATTCCAAGACACTAACTTTTAAAATGCCATTGTACTGTTGTAAAAATTTCAAATTTTCCATTGGTTAATAGTTAAGTAATGACTATGCAACGCCTATAGGCGAAAATCAACAGTGATTTCGCCTACCCCCATCACCATCCAAAGTTCATCATACGGTCACGATTGTTCGGTAGTGTTTCATTTTTTATTTGTCTTTTTAAAAAATTGGAATGATTTGAAATTTGGAGCGTGTATTCATAAACAATATGGGAATCTTTGAAAAATATAAAAAAAAATTTTACATGAAAAATTTGACCAAAATACCTCTGAAACATTTTGAGGGTATTTTGGTCAATTTGTTTTCACAGATAATTTTTTTTATATTTTTATTAGATGCGCATCAGTAAAATGTGCATACCCTCTAAATTTTAGGTCATTCCAATTTGTATAAAAAATGATAAAAATAAAATACTACTAAACAATCGTGACCGCGCGATGAAATTTGGACGATGATGAGAGTATACGAAATCACTATTCATTTTTTCCTATAGGCGTTGGGAAGATTTTTTCATATATATATATATATATATATATATATGAAAATGATCATGTGAGCAAGTGACCATGTGAGCCAATGGATCATAAGTAAAAATGAACCCAGTGGCCTAGATTGAATTTGAGACGGATGTTCGGTAGTATTTGAATTTTAATGTTTTTTCTACAAATCCAAATTACTTGAAATTTTAGGCGTATATTTTTATCATCAATAAAAACCTAATAAAAATAAAAATAAAAATAATCCGCCGCAACAAAATTGATCAAAATACCTCTGAAACTTTATGGGGGTATTTCCATCAATTTTTTCATGTAAAATATTTTTTTGATTTTTTTTGAATATTCCATTATTTGATGAACACACGTCTAAAAGTTAAGTGATTTAGATTTGTAAAAAAATAAAATAAAATTCAATCACTATCGAACATCTGTGATCGTCAGATCGGCCGAGATTCAATATATATATATATATATATATATATATATATATATATATATATATATATATATATATATATATATATATATATATATATATATATATATATATATATATATATATATATATATATATATAGACACACACACACAAACACACGAAAATGCTGAGATTAACCTACTTGCTTCATATGAACATATGAGCCCAACGGCCCACATTGAATATCACGATCTTACAAGTCCAAATAATTTGAAACTTTAGTTGCGTGTTTTTGAAAAATAGGAGAATCTAATAAAAATATTGAAAAAATAATTTGTAATAAATAAATTGTCCAAAATATCCCGAAAAATTTTGACGCTATTTTAGTCAATTTATTTTTTACGAATTATTTTTTAAATATTTTTATTCAGCGTGCTTTGATGAGAAGAATTACATGCCTAAAATTTTAAGCTATTTAGATTTATAAAAAAAAATTAAAATTCAAATACGAAATATATATATATATATATATATATATATATATATATATATATATATATATATATATATATATGGAAATGATCTAATGCAACGGTTATATAGTCGTATGATGCAATTACACCTTTAGAAAACCATATTTTTGGCATTTGTGGGACCCCAAATTTTGTACACACATTCTCTTCATCCTTAAATATCAATCAAACGAATTTTTTTTTTCAATTTGTACCCTAGATATGGTCAAACTTAGTACCCATCCAACAATGAATCTCGAGCATCTATTTGGTGAATTTCAAGATCTAGGCGTTAACAAATTAAAAATCACTTTTTTATTTTTTAGCATTACTAATCTAATGATAATAATGCTATATAAAAATTTTTGGAATAAAAAAATCCTTCTGAGGCCTTTATCTAACCATCTCAATAAAATAGATGGCTTATTAATTGGGCTAGAACGAAATCTTTCTAGAGATTTTCAAAATTTTCTTTTTTGTTATTGTGCTTCATAATGAAAAGAGTGTACATTTAAAAATTTGTGTCAAACAAATATCTCTAACATAGTTTTTTAATATGGTTAGCCCACGGCCTGACCGCTACAGTGTCAGCCAATGGCCTACATTCAATTTGAGCTGATCTGACAGTTACAATCTCATTTCGTATTTGAATTTTTATTTTTTCTGCAAATCCAAAATTACTTAAAATTTTAGGTGTTCATTCTTCTAATCAAGGCGCACCTAACAAAAATATAAAAAAAATAAGTCGTAAACTATAAATTGACAAAAATAAGGGTAGTTTGTTCAATTTATATTTTGTGAATTGTTTGTTTTATATTTTTATTATATTCTTCTATTTTAGAAGAATAGATGCTTCAAATTTCAAGTGATTAAGATTTTTAAAAATAAAAATAAAAATTCAAACACGAAATGAGGTCGTGACCATCAGATCGGCCCAGATTCAATCTGGGCCATTGGCTGACACTATAGGTATCAGCCCACAGGCTGACATGATCTTTTCTTTATATATATATATATATATATAGGGAAATGCCGAGATTAGCCCATTAGCTCATATGAACATATGAGCCCAACGGTCTAGCTTGAATCTGGGCCGATCTGACCATCACGACTTCATTTCAAATTTGAATTTTAATTATTTTTTTACAAATCCAAATATCTTAAAATTTTAGATGTATATTCTTCTCATCAAGGCACATCTAATAAAAATATTCTAAAAATAATTCTCAAAAATTAAATTGATCAAAATACCCTCAAAACATTTCAAGGGTATTTTGATCAATTTATTTGTTGTAAATTATTTTTTTAATATTTTTATTAGATTCTCCTATGTTTGAAGAATACATGGCTAAATTTTTAAATTATTTGGATATGTAAAAAAAAAAATTAGCATTTGAATATGAAATCAGGTCGTGACCGTCAGATCGGTCCAAACTCAATATGGGCCGTTGGGCTCATATGAACACATATATTCATATGAGCTAGTGGGTTAATCTCAGCATTTTCCATATATATCTATCTATATATATATATATATATATATATATATCAAGCCACTATGAAACATCTAAAGGCAAAAATAAACAGTATTTTCACCCATAGGCTTGACGCCATCCGATTACCGGCATAGATAAAATGATTGCACTAGCTCTAATATATCCAGTGCGATCGACTTTTGACGAGAAATCGCAACGGCTCTACAAGAGCCGTTGTAAGGCGAAAACATTGTAACATTTTGCCTATAGGTATTTTTAAGGGTTTTTCCATATGTGTAGTTAAGGGGTTGCAACCCCTTAGGTCAAAAGAATGCAAATTACAATTGAGGTTCTACTTTTGAATTTCTATTTCAATTAGGTATGTCCTCAAAAAATATAAACATTTTTCGAATTGCCTCTCTTAGCTAGGGGCACTTTATTAATTTTACCCAAAGGGACCTTAACAGATGGATGGAATAGCCTTGTTTATTCATAGTTATAAATAATGAACAATTTGTTCAGTATTTAAAATGAGGAATTATGAGGGAGCTTTTCGTCAGTAAGTTTATTATTCCCTAGAACAATCGAGCTTTTCCTTTGATATTTGATAAATAGATTCCTTATGAATTGGTGACTTACTTTACTACTTTTTAAGACGAATATGTTTCTCAACTGATACAAAATCATAGAGAATGGTGGCAGAGGGAGTGCAATTTGTATTCCATAATAAGGGGGGGGGGGGGGAAGAGGAATTGAAGAGGACCATCTACCATGGAAGTCGTGTTGGACTTATGACCTTTCAAGACCTCGATTTTCCAATCCAATAATATTTTTGATCGAAGTAGGAGTGAACTAGAATGTTGGACATACCGGCTACTTTTTTAACTTAGATTTAGTAGTCCTAAAACCCCAAATCATGAGGCCAATGTGTTGGACTTTCAACGAATTTGAGGATCTCATCTTGTTAAGGTCGGTGAGAGTACACCACATGACTATGTGAGCCATGACATAAGATATAATGTCTGAAAATTTGTTGTGATAGAGTAATTGCTGTGTGTGAGATGTGTGAGAAAATGCCTTAAAGCTGACATGAGCCTAAATCTCTTACTACGAGCCTTCTCATAATATATGTATGGAAAGTCGCAAATGGAAAGCGACTCTGACAAGTTTTGATTCACTTGACTAGAGATATGCACATGTGCTAGAGAGAGGACTACCAAATCCACAAGAGTGCATGTCATCGCGGATACACCAATGATCCATTGAAAATCTAGAAACCAAACTATTTATTGGATCAACTTTGATAAACCAAGCATGTGCCCCTACCAGAGACTGTGGGACATGGGTTTGTTGGGTTTTCTTGATAAAATGGCCTAGGATTCGGAGGCTAGGGTAGTGGAGTACCTAATTTAACCTATTGCAAGGTCCTAAGTTCCCAGTTTATACTTTTCTAGAATGCCAAACTGATTCACTGAGAATAATTTATTGTGATTTTTTAAAGGTTTTACAATTTTTTATTTTGAGAAAATATGAATTTTCGAAATTGTTGTTATCAAATTCAAATTAAGGACAACCTGTACATGTGGGGCAGGGCACACAAGTGGTTAATGTGTACCACATGGGCCCCACATCTCTGCCACCTCACTTCCCTGTGGATATGATGTGGGACACTATTTCCTGCTAATGTAGCCCTTGTTTGGATGGTGCAGTATCTTGATTATGTGTATTGGGTGTTTGCAAAAATAATTGGATGTTTACTTTTGGAAATATTAGCCAATAGGATTTTAAAAGAAAAAGTGATTTAGTGGTGTGTTGAGCTACCATTGGTTATGCAGGTGCTTATGACATAACAATAATTTATGACAACACATGTGTGGGCTGTGACACAACTTATGACACCACGGTGTGAAGAGGTCCTAATGAAGGTGATATTTTTTGCTTCATGAAAAATCTGAATTTAAAAAATGAGAGTGAGACACCCCACATATGGAGGCTTGATGTGTTTTAATCAAGCCCATTGATTTCAAGATCAAAGGTGATTAATGGGGCATCCAAATCATGGCTTTTGAAAAATAAAATGGAAATCCAGTTATGGGAAATTAGGAGGTATTTAGGGCTGAACTTGGTGATAAAGGTATTTTAATCACACCCATCCTATGATAGCCATATAGGATCCCTTTTTATTGTCTAATCAAGAGCTACTATTCAATCACAATCAAGATCACACTTGGAACCAGATATATAAGGTCATTTGACCTAATTCACTCACATAACTTGAGCTTAGTTTGATAAAGAGAGATAGAAGGTAGAGGGGATGCCCCACCTTGGACTTACAGCATGATAAATCTTCTTCCGTGGCTCATATTTGTTTATTTTGATACCCTACTTCGTTACTAATCCACTTGCCCTTATGTGCCTTGCATCTCCCTGCAATTTGGTATAGTTTTGGTCTATTTTCTTCAAGCACTTCCATCTGAAATTTTATGAGATTCTTATGATATATAAGTGAGCAAATACCTTTTCTTTTGGACTGAAAACATCCTTCTTGTAGCCCCCATTGTGTGCCTCTTGGCTATAGAACTCCTGCTTACATTTCGATGCATCCATGCCTAGGCCCATTATAGTTATCTCCTACTTGTTGATAGAAGGTCCTATCATGAGCATTGTTGTGTTTTGAGCACCCCTCTAGTGTAGTATCATTTGTTTGAGGTGCTTGATTTCCATCAACTGAATCGAAGCTTTTGCATATTGCGCTATCAGGGAGGATGATAGCAAGGGTTATACATAAGTCCCTGGAGGTTATCCGGGCACTGTAAGAAGTTTTGGTTTTGGCTTCCCACACCTCTCTCTAACTTGTGCATGTTATTGTTTGGTTCATGCATTTGAAGGGAGATTGAGTTCATGTAAGTGTTTCTATTCTAAGTGATTGTGAGAATGCATGAATCATGTGTATGAGATGAATTTGTGTTCAAGAGAAAGTGAGTTGCATTTTCCTTTGTCTCCATGGTGTCCTTTTGAGTAGAAATTGTATTAGGGATAATCATTTGTATTTTTTTTTTTGGGAGAGAATGTATGTGGGGATTGAGTGTTTTGCAACCATCTAGTCTGACATGAATTGTATGAACGAAGTATCAAGTGTGTTGCATTGAACAAGTAGTTCCTTGGACCAACTAAAAGCATATTTCAGGAACTTGACGTCCTGTGACCCAGTGAACTTGACTATTATGTATAATAACATAAGTTTAGCTAGCGGCTTTAAATTTATAATATATGTTGGGAGTAAGGGCTCCTAACATTGTTGTTTACATGCATCTCAATTGGAGCTAGAGCCGCACTCAATAGAATTTCTGCTGGCACGAGCTAATATTGATGGTCCTTGACAATGAACATGTGCAAGTCTAGATTACGTGTTCATGTTGAATTTGTTTAAATTGATATGTTAATGTTCATAGAGGATTGGTTTTTTGTTAAATTTAATTGATTGCACTTTTCCTTTTGTTTCAATTGGCCCGATGAACTGGTACGCCACCTCATTATGTGCAACAAAGTTGTGCCCTTCTAGACAGAGATCGAGCCCAAGCTACTACTTGGGTGCAATATTGAGGCTTATCACATATAGTATCTTTATAGTCCAAGAATGCATTCATTCAAGAATTTTGAGCAATAGACTTGGAATTATAATCAAATTGGACATGGAAAAGACCTATAACATGGTGGATTGAGACATTTTACAAGAGGCAATGTTATGCATGGGATTTGATGATAAAAGGAGCAGTTGGATTATGGGGTACTTATCAAATACACCTATTTTTCAGTGTTAATTAATGCCAATCCAAGAGGCTTCTTCAAAGCGACTAGAGCCTTACGACAAGGTGATATGTTGTCAACTTTCCTTTTCACATTTATGGCTGAGGAGTTTAGTCAAATGCTTAGAAAGTCGAATGTAAAGGGAGATTTAAGGGGTTTGGTGTGTCAAGCAATAAACTGTGTATATCATCTTCAATACGCAGAAGACACTCTATTTTTTTTTGAAGTACGGATGGACCAGATAGTCTATGTTGGTGGATTTTTGGATTGGTGTGAGATGGCATTGAGTTTGAAGTTGAATTTTGATAAGATTTCTTTTATAGGGATTGGCTGTAATGGTGATTTGGTGAATTTACTAGCATCTGTTGTGGTTGCAAGGTTGAAAATTTTCCCATTAAATATCTCAAACTCTTATTTCTGATGGTAGACTATCTAGAGCTGCTTGGGATCCAATTATTTAAAGATTCCAAAAGAAACTTGATCTATAGAAGTCTAAATTCCTCTCCCTAGGAGGTCAGATCAATCTAGTGAAATCTTCCTTGGCAAATCTACCCATTTATCATATGTCTATCACGTAATTGTCGGTTGTGGTGATTAAACTACTTGAAAGAGGTTGATGAGCAATTCATTTGGGCTTCTTTTTATGAAAACAAAAAATACTATTTGGCAAGTTGGGACAAAGTGTGCACTCCAAAGAAGAATGGGTATTCGTATTAGGAAGCTCAAGCTTTTGAATAACGCGCTTGTATCTAAATGGTGGTGGAGAAGCATACAAGGTGAAGATCAATTGTGGAGGCAGGTTTTGGTTCCAAATATGGTGTGCATAATTTTTTTGAGCTGATTGGTAAAGGCGCAGGTCGTGCTCATCAGTCCCATTTATGGAAAGGCATTTGGTGCTGCAAACAAATTTTAGAGAGGAACATACGTTGGTTGATCGGGCAAGGAGATAAAACTTATTTCTGGCTTTCATAAATAGCTGGGAGATAGACCGTTAAATATGTGTTTTCCTATGGGTTTTACTAGCTCTCAGCCATGGCTTAAGTCAATGAGGTTGCGTTAATAGATAATTTGTATTGTGTGGAATATTATTTGCTTGTATAACAGGGTCCTGGAGGTTATAATTTCTCAACTCAACTATTAACAAAACTAAATTCTACGTATACCTCTTCTAGTGGTGCGGATGAGGTGATTTGGGAATTGGAGAATGATAACCTATTCTCGGTCACATCTGTATATTGATTGTTGTTCAATGATCGAATGACATGGACAAAGCCGGTATTGAATATAGTATGGAAGTGGCCAATTCCTTGCAAAGTACAAGCATTTTTTTGGGAATGCAAAAGAATATTTTGATTGTTAATTTGATGAAAAGAGATAAGATTTTGACAAATATGTGTTTGATATGCAAAGACAATGAGAAGACATGAGACTATTTGTTCTCACATTGTTCCTTTGGTATTGGGAATGAAGCTTTAGATGCTTTGGACTTTTATTTGATGTTGCCTAATAGCCATATGAATATCGTTCAACACCTTAAGATGACTGGTCTATTGAAATATGCGAAGATAGTTTGGAGATTTTCAACGGTGTTGTGCTATAGGAGATATGAAGGGAGCGAAATCGCCAGATCTTTGAGAGGTCGACTTTGAATAGGGAGAGAAGCAAGGCTACAATTGTGCTTACTTTCTGGTGTTGGTTCACCATCGCAAAGAAGGTTGGAGGGTTTCTGAAGTTGATATCATATTAAATTTAGAAGATATTGCTAGACAATACAATGAAAAGACAAGACCGAAGAGTAGATGAGTTTCTCTAATAATTGGACGATACATACTCAACTTTGATGGTAGCTCATTTAGAAATCTTAGTGCTGCAAGAGTTGGAAGCGTTAGAAGATTAGATGGCAGCGTATACAGTTCAGTTGTGCTAGGCCATGTGGGACGAGTTCTATTAATCAAGCTGAACTACCCTCTTTTGCATGACATAAAAAAAGTTTTTTCTAGAGGACAATTGGTACACCATCTTATTGTAGAAGGAGCTTCACTTAATGTGATTCGTTGCTGCAAAAATGAACAGAGAATACGTTGGAGTTTTGAGATCAACCTAGTTGAATATTTTGGATATATGCAATTCCTTGATGGTTTCCTTCACATACATATATAGAGAAGCTAATGAGGTGGTTGATTGCGTTGCTAAATGAGGTGTCGCTTGCGGCTCGTCAAACTCTCAATATTTGAGTTCCTACGTTTAATGGGTGTGTGAGATTTGTACTTTGAAGTAAAAAGTGTCAAATATATATATATATATATATATATATATATATATATATATATATATATATATATATATATATATATATATATATATATATATATATATATATATATATAAAAGATACTACAAAATTCCTATAGGCAAAAATGAATATTGATTTCGTTTACCCTTATCACCATCCAAAGTTCATTGCCCGGTCACGATTGTCCAGTAGTGTTTTATTTTTCATTTTTTTTCTACAAATTGGAATGACCTAAAATTTGAAGAATGTGTTCATAAAAAATAGGAAAATCTACGAAAAATATCCAAAAATATATTTTACATGAAAAACATTGACCAAAATACCCCCGAAAGTTTTAGGGGTATGTTGGTCCATTTGTTTTTAACGCTATTTATTTATTAGGTACAGCTCATTAAGATGTACACACACTTTAAATTTCAGATCATTCTGATTTGTAGAAAAAAAAAAAAATTAAACAATACCTGACAATTGTGACCGTACGATGAACTTTGGACGGTGATGAGGGTAGGCAAAATCATTGTTCATTTTTGCCTATATTCGTTGGAAAGACCTTTTCATATATATATATATATATATATATATATATATATATATATATATATGCTACAAAACGTCGAGGTGAAAATGAACAGTGATTTCGTCTGCCCTCATCACTATCAAACTTCATCGTAAGGTCACAGTTGTCTAGTAATGTTTCAATTTTCATTTTTTTTTCTACGAATCCAAATACTTGAAAACTGAAACATTACCGGACAATTATGATTGTGCAATGAAGTTTGGATGGTGACGAGGGTAGGCAAAATCATTGTTCATTTTGCCTATAGGAGTTTTGTAGTATCTTCCTATATATATATATAAAGGAAAATGATCATGTGAGCCTCATAAGAAAAAATGAGCGCAACGGCCCAAATTGAATTTGGGCCGATCTAACCTTCACGAATGTCCAGTAGTGAATTTAGGTATGTGTTTTTCTCATCAAACCGCACCTAATAAAAATATAAAAAAAATAATCTGTAAATTTTTTTTACCAAAATACCCTTGAAACTTTACGAGGGTATTTTGGTCAATTTTTCATGTAAAATATTTTTTTGATATTTTTTTAAGATTCGCCTATTTTTTGATGAACACACGCGTCTAAAATTTCAAGTGATTTGAATTTGTAGAAAAAACAATTAAAATTCAAACACTATCGGACATGAAATCGGCCCAGATTGAATATGGGCAGTTAGGCTCATTTTTACTTTTGAGCCCACTAGCTCATATGATCATTTTCCATATATATATATATAGGGCAGTTAAGCTCATTTTTACTTTGAGCTATGAGCTAGTGGGCTCATATGAGCTAGTGGGCTCAAAATGATCATATGAGCTAGTGGGCTCAAAGTAAAAATGAGCTTAACTGCCCTATATATATATATATATATATATATATATATATATATATATATATATATATATATATATATATATATATATATATATATATATGGTGTGGTTTCTATGAGGTTGCAACCTTAAACAATCTAATTACGGCGCACTTTCAAATTTGATCATAACATATAATTTTGATGCAAAATATTATTAGGATTATCTCAAAATCTATTTTCATATTTAATTATAAAATTTTAAACTCTAAAAATGGTTAAAATCAAGTAGATCAATAAACATATGACAATTTTGAAAAGGACGGTCTAGATAATGTGTTGTAAGATGCACTATTTTTCGGACTCAAAATCTATTTTCTTTCATAATCATACATCTCGATGTCAAGATTATATATATATATATATATATATATATATATATATATATATATATATATATATAGGGAAATAACATTATGAGACCCTCCTACACCCATGTGTGCAGGACCCCAAAAGATCACCATTAAATTTGACATAGATCTCTAGAAAAATTATCATATTGGTGTGGGACTTGACTTTTCTAAAGATCTATGCTAAATTTAATAGAGATCATATGGGGTCCCACACACATGGGTGTTGAAGGGTCTTATAGGATCATTACTCACACACACACACACACACACACACACACACATATATATATATATATATATATATATATATATATATATATATATATATATATATATATATATATATATATATATATAAAAGAAAGGATGGGATTAGCCCACTAGCTCATATGAACATATGAAATCAACAGCCCAGATTGAATTTGAGCCGATTTGACGATCATGAATATCCGGTAGTGCTTGAATTTTATTTATTTTTCTACATATCCAAATTACTTGAAAATTTAGGTGTGTGTTCTTCTCATCAAGGCGCACCTAATTAAAATATAAAAAAAATTATTGGTGAAAACAATGACCACAATACCCTTGAATCTTAGGGATATTTTGATCAATTTATTTCATGTAAAATATTTTTTAACATTTTTCGAAGATTCACCTATTTTTGATGAATACACGCCTAAAATTTCAAGTAATTTGGATTTGTTGAAAACAAACTAAAATTCAAACACTACTGGACATCCGTGATCGTCAGATCGGCCAATATTCAATCTGGGACATTGTGATCATATGTTCATATGAGCTAGTGGGCTAATCCCATGTTTTCCTTATTTATATATATATATATATATATATATATATATATATATATATATATATAGTCACTGTTGTACGCCTATACGCCTATACACGAATGGCCTAGATTGAATCTGGGTCATTATGTGACCGATCTAACGCTCAGATGTCCGATAGTGTTTGAATTTTAAATTTTTTTATACAAACCCAAATCAATTGAAATTTTAGGCATGTGTTCTTCTCTTCATGTCGCACCTAATAAAAAAATTAATTTGTGAAAAAACAATTGACCAAAAAACCAACCGAATCTTTTTTAAGGTATTTTGATCAATTTATTTATTGTAATTTTTTTTTTATATAGTTTTCGTAGATTCATCTATTTTTTAATAACACACTTAAAATTTAAAATGATTTGGATTTGTAGAAAAAAATTAAAATTCAAATACTATCGGACATCCGCGTTCGTCAGATCGGCCAATATTGAATCTGGGCCGTAGGCATTTACTATAGCAGTATGCACCTGGCCGCCCAAGTTATTTTCTCATATATATATATATATATATATATATATATATATATAGAAAAAGTCTTCCCAATGCCTATAGGAAAAAATGAACAGTGATTTCATCTACCCTCATCACCCATTCAAAGTTCATCGCACGGTCACGATTGTTTGATAGTGTTTTATTTTTAATTTTTTTTTCTACAAATCGGAATGATATGAAATTTAAAAAGTGTGTACATCTTAGTAAAATGCCGTTAATAAAAATATAAAAAACATAATTCACAAAAAACAAACTGATCAAAATACGCCAATTTCGAGGGTATTTTAGTAACTTTTTTCATGTAAAATATTTTTTTGATATTTTTTATAAATTTGCCTATTTTTAATGAACACACACTTCAAATTTCAGGTCATTTCGATTTATAAAAAAAAATGAAAAATAAAACGCTGCCAGACAATCGTGACCGTGCAATCAACTTTGGATGGTGATGAGGGTAAACAAAGTCACTATTTATTTTCACATATAGGCGTTTTGTAGTATCTTTCATGTATATATATATATATATATCTAAAAGAAAATGCTGAGAGATTAGCCTACTAGCTCATATGTTCATATGAGCCCAACGGCCCAGATTGAATCTGGGCCGATCTGACAGTCACGACTTCATTTCGTGTTTAAATTTTAATTACTTTTTTACAAATCCAAATAACTTGAAATTTTATAATATATTCTTCTCATCAAGGCTCACCTAATAAAAATATTTAAAAAATAATTCGTAAAATCTAAATTGACCAAAATACTCCTGAATTTCAAGAGTATTTTGGTCAATTTACATCTTGCAAAGTATTTTTTTAATATTTTTATTAGATTATCCTATTTTTTAAGAACACAACTAAAATTTCAAATTATTTGGATTCATTAAAAAAAAAATTAAAATTAAAATACGAAAATAAATCATGAGTGTCAGATTGGCCCAAATTCAATCTAGACGATTGGGCTCATATGTTCATATGAGCTAGTGGGCTAATCTCAACATTTTATATATATATATATATATATATATATATATGTGGAAAAAGATTTCCAAAGCTACTAGCTATAATAAATAGTATAAACTACTAACTCCCGTGCATCAAATCTTTCATCACGTGATTTAAAATTCATTACTATTTTAATTTTAATATGTTTTCTAAAAATCAGATTAATATGAAAATTTGGATGCATACACTAACACTATAGCAAACCATATAAAAATATAAAACAATTACTTTCAATCATTTAAAATGATCAAATTACGCCCATCATTTTTCAGGGGTATTTCAGTTATTTTATAATTTAAGAAATATGTTTTATATATCATTTTATTGGTGCGATTTGTATAAAACCTAAGCTCTAAACAATCACATTAGAGCCCTTCAAATAGTATCGAGAAATGTGGTTTCACTACTGGAAATCTTTGTTAGCCTTAAAATATATTTTCATATTTATTTATAAAGTTTAAAGCTTAAAAAATAATGTAGATTGACATATTTATGAAAACTTGAAAATCTTGAAAATTGACGGTCCAAAAATATGTTGCAAAATGTACTATTTTCAAAACTTGAAATCTAATTTTTTCTCATGTCTATGCAACTTGACGTCGAGATGATCAATTTGAACATATTTAGGCATCAAGACAACATCTTCTAATGAAAATTTTAAAGTAGGCTCAAATTTGGTCGTTTAGAGCCTCAACTCTATGTAAACTTTTCCCTATTTTTATTGCGCACGCTATTTTTTAGTAAGCACATCCAAAATTTCATTATGATCTGATTTCTAAAAAAAAAGATTAAAATTCAAATAGTGGTATGAACTTTTAACCACCCGATGAAGATCTGATGGTTGGAAGCTAGTAGCTTATACTATTCATTATAGCTAATAACTTAAGAAATTATATATATATATATATATATATATATATATATATATATATATAAAGCTTGCATCACCATTTCAACTTTTTAGTACCACCGCTGACCCACCAAAGCAGTTTGAAAAAGAAACACATTCATGGCAAGATGAATGGCATACATTAGTCGCCATTTTTTATCTAATAAGATTGTCTCTGGCTTAAATATACTCGCACCCCATACAGAACAAGATCTTTGCACAGAGGCCAAGTTCTGGATTAATAAAGACAAGCAATTGAAAGGATACCATTATCTTAATTGTAAAATTAATCTAGCTATTGGGATGAAAAAAACATAAACTAGTTGCAACATGCCAAGATCTATCTAAAACTGAACTCGAGAGAACTCGTACGTACATAATGCCTTCACTTTTACTTTACAAATTATGAAACAATCTTACAACAATCACAATAATTACACGATGTTTTGATGGATGGCTATTGTTGATACCCTGTCACGTAAAAATTGCACAAAACATTTTTAATAATGAAGAACATTTAGGTTTTAGGGAAAAACAAGCAAAAACATCCACAAGATCAAATCCTTGAGTGAGTATCCAACTCAAGATAGCGTTGAATGTCAGGGGAAGCTTGAATATGGCCCGAGTTAAAATATAACTGCGCATTCTCTTCAATTTCACCAGGCCTGAAAAACAAAGCTGTTAATCTTGGAAGAATGGTATGATTTAATTTCAAAAGCCAAGTCACGTAATCACCTGTACAAATAATTTACCATGATGCCTCCACTTTGATGGAAGCCTTTCTCTGATCGATCTGCCATCCAATTCAATCTATGTATCATCTGTAAATATCAGGCAGAGTTAGATAATTGAAACATACCACATAACAATTTAGTTCCTATATACTGTAGTTAATTGAAATTGTATGTAGGGTGTTATATCATGATATTTCACCCCTAGGGAAGTTCGAAGCATACCCACAAATAACAAGAGGAACCTAAAGACATTGGTTTAATATATAAACCAATTATCTAACCCGTTTTCCTAGACTTCATTAAGCATATTTTTAAATAACTAGTTCTTGATGTTCATGGGAATGCTCTATTGATTAAGCACTTGGACATAATCAGCACATTATTTGCCTACCATTCTTTAAATTTAATTGCATCAGGATCCAATTGGACATAACCTTATATCTTCCAAATGATAACATAGTTGCATAACGTGACCAGGGAAGAAAATTGTGCCCATTAAACTTCTAATGATATGCAAACTAGGGTTCTGTAAGCTGCTTAACCTCTATATTTCTGAGTTTCTTGATACTAGTTAAGATTGTGATGTCGTATCCATCCATAATAAGAAACATGAACTTCCCGGTACTCTATGCGTATGAATCAAACCAACTTTATATAGGAAGCTACACCTAGTAGTGAAAGGAAAATATGCTCAAATGACCCAAACCAAAAAGAAAAATCAAACCAGATAACTTATTAAAACAGAAAAATCCTCAGATCTCTAGAATAACAGCAACTTTCAAAATTTGCCAAAGATGAACTAAAATTGCCACAGTAGGCATAGAAAGACCCTAGTTACAAGCTTCAATTAGCTCCAGAAACAAAATTTTATCATTGACCATCTATTAAAATAGGAAACAGCCAAATTTGTGCCGAGGCAATAAAAATGGAGGCCATTTAAGCATTCACTGCTATAAATGATATGCCCGATATATTCCATGTTTTTGCAGGTTTGTGGGGCTACAAGCATGTGCATTATACTATGGTGGGCAGCTTTCTTAGCAAGTAGTTAGCACATTGGAACCAGAGGATGTGAGGTGAACAGATTCTAAAGGGTTGAAGTTTAAGACAGTTGCAATTATGGGAATAATATTTGGGATATTATTGAGGACAATAACAAGGACTAGAACTGATAAAGACAAATTGTAAATCCACAATGGTTCAACAGCTTCCTCCTACAGATGCTATTGAAATTTTAACATAAATTAAGCTGGAGAAACCAAAGGGAACCCCCATCCGCTCATCATTATCATCAGAGCCTTTTCCCCACTATTTGGGGTCGGCTACACGAATCCTGGTCCGCTATTCTGCTTTATCAAGGGCTAAAGCAGCTAATCTTAGTTGTCTATTCCTTTTGGGTGTATCCTCTGGCTACTAGTCTAGCCTTTTATTTTTCAAGCCGCCCCTCAGAATTTAATATCTTCTTGAACAGACATTTTGATTCGATCGCTTGCAATTCGGAGGACGATAAACTAGTTCCCATACTTTGTTGTCATTAATTGATTTCATTTCATCCTCCATGGCTCCCAGCCATTGCTTGTGTTCTGGACACCTCATGGCTTCCTCATAGGAAGCCGGTTCATCACTTTCTTCACTGACTCTCTCATAGACATCTCCTAAATAGGTGAAAAATTCAGGTGGCCTTCTAATTTTAATACTTCTCCTAAGCTAGGTTATAGGCTGGGTTGGAGGTTCTTGAACCCTAATCTCATAGAAATCAGCCTTCTTATGGATCACCTTCCCTTCCAGGAATTCATCTTCAAGAAAATGTTCATCTAGACTCTAAATGACCTTCCCAAAAGACAAGTCATAGAATCTATAGCCTGTACCATGATTTGGGTACCCTACGAAAACACACTTAATAGTCTTGGGGTCCAATTTGGTTCAGTTTTGGGAAGGAACTAGGACATGGGCTGAACAACCAAACTTTGAGGTGACCGATAGATGGAGGTTTTCCCATATAGAGTTGATATGGATTCTCAGGGACTGCTTTAGTAGGAGTTCTATTTAGGATGTATGTGGCGGTAAGCACCGCCTCACCCCAGAAATCCAAAGATAATTTTGCAGTACCCATCATGCTCCTAACCATCTCAATCAAGGTTTTGTTCCTTCTTTCGGCGACCCTGTTTTGTTCAGGTGAATAGGGCATTGTGGTTTGTTTGACTATCCCATGTTCTATGTAATAATTATTGAATAGGTGGGATGTGTACTCACCACCTCTATCAGATCTTAAGTTTTTGATATGTTGCCCAGTCTGGTTTTTTACTTCCGCCTTATACATCATGAACTTTTCTAATGCTTCACTTTTCTGGTGAGTAGGTATGACTATATCTGGAGAAGTCATCCATAAAGGTGACAAAATATCTCATGTGTCTTTAGTTGCAACACTCATGGGTCCACAAATATCTGAGTGTACTAACTCTAAAATCCGAGTAACTCTTTGGAGCTTTCTATGAGATGTCTTAGTCATTTTCCCTTGTAAACATCCCTCACACGTAGTTTGGAAATCATTGTCCATGGTTTAAAAAAAACCATCGCTCTGAAGTCTTTCCATCCTTGCCATAGTTTTAAAAAGCGGACCGCCCAACGCCTAGGCGGTCCAGAAGGCCTGGGCGGATCTCCCAAGCCTAGGCGGCCAAACTAGGAGGATATCCCTAAGCGTCCGGGAACCCACCTAGGCGCTCGCCCGGACAGCCGCCCAGAGGCGAAAATGCGGCTCCTTGAGGGTATTTTTGGGTTATTTTTTAATACTAAAGGGGAAAAATTGTGGGTTTTAGGTTCATTTGAAATCAAAAATCCATTAGAGACTATTTTAGATAGAGAAAACCCCCAAAAAAAAAACTTAATATTAGGCCGCCCAGGTTCTGGGAGGGCACCTAGGCGCTCGGCGGCCTGGACCCCCCGACCGCCTAGGTGCCGCCTAGCACTTTTTGAAACACTGATCCTTGCATTGCCCATGTGACCTAATCTGAGATGCCATAGCATAAAATCATTTTGAGGCTCCAAGACATAAGTAACAGCAGATTTGATTTGAACTGTGACGAGACCATTTGCCAGGTGGGCTACAAAGATAACTGGACTGCTCGGTTCTGTCGTAGACATAAATAGGGTTTCCCATGAACAGAGTTGGATAACCGATAGAAGAGAGTTTAGAGAAAGAGATACGTCTTTTATGCATTCCAAGTGCATAGAGAGTACCCCTAAGGACTAGGGTTTCACCATTCTATAGTTTAACATAATCCCCAATTCCTAAAACTGGTTCTTCTTGATTTCCTCCTACGTAAATCTTGCATGGTCCCGGTTTAAGTTCTTTAAAGGTTCGGAAACCAACTTCCTGGCTAGTGACTTGCACGGTTGCCCCAGAGTCCAGGCACCATGCATTTGTCCCATCACTTGCTATCATAGCTTCAATTACCATGCAAATTCTCTCTCCTTTTGGAGCACATCCAGGGTTTTGTGGAAGTGGAGAAATAGATGGAGGATTTCTACATAATTTCATAGTATGCCTAAACATTTTGCATCTAAAATGCTTAGTAGACAAATCCTTTCTACCAGGTTGAGGAGCATTATTTTGGTTCCCATTTCGCAAACTTTTATCTTTTCTCCCATCATATGGACCCTTAGGTGGAGGAGGCGAAGGTCCGTTATATGGCTTCTTTCCCTTGGAGTTGCTATGCGGATTCCCCTTATAATATTTAACCTTCCCTTTAAATTTCCCTTTTCCTTTTCTATTTCCATTAATGTAGTATGTCGTTGTGGCAGAACTAGCCCCGGTGGGGTCAACTACGTTCACAGCACCCATGAAATGCATATTAAAAGGAGGAGGATTAGAATTTACCCCATGGACCATTGTCGTTGGTCCATCCATTCGCATCGTCCATCTCTCCTCTTCGACCTCCAGAAAATACACAATCTCATCAAATGCCAACGGTGTCTCATGAGACACCAGATTTGTCGTGAACACGTCCCACAAGACCAACAAGGTGGTCTAGGTAGGAGCATCAAAGGGCATCCCACTGCGTCCAACTCATAGAACATAAGCTTGAAATTGCGTACATGCTCACTGACCTTGCAATGTTCTGGCATGCGGAAATCCAGTAATCACTTCATAACAAGTCCTTTGCGATTTTGGGAAGGCGTGTCGTACACCTTCTTGAACCTATCCATTATCTCTTTTGCTGTCCAACACACCTTATATCCTCTCACATATGTTTCAGTCATTGTGGCAAATAAAATGTTTATGGCAATGCGATTTTTAGAGACCCAAGTGGCAAAAGCATCTAGAGTGGCCTGAGCCGCATTACCTTTGGGCTCACTTGAAGGAGCCTCGGCGACGAGAGGAACAAGATCCTCATCATGTAACACATACCCTACTTTCCTTTTCCCTTCAAAGTAATTTGTGCCGTGAAACTTCTCATCTTTAAACAAATCAGTCAAAATCCCTTCAGCAGCCATATCAAACTCTAGTGCACAACTCTATAACTCTAAAAAACACCTCTCTTTTGATAACAATTGAAGTAGCACCAAGTACTCCACTTAAGGTGCAGAAATTAAAAAAATTTCAACTATAACTCAATAATTCACAAAAATTGCTTACAGAACCTTGAAGAAATCCCTCCACTTAAGGTGTAAAAATTTTAAAAAAATCAACTGTATCTCAATAATTAACAAAAATGGCTTATAGAACCTTGAAGAAATCCCTACAATCACTACAAAACAGGTACAACAGGAGTACAATTCGCTTCCAGCAAATAACTTTCAATCACAACTTTACAATGACGAGCTTTGCTTAATTACAACACATTCAACTTACAACTCACTGAGTCAAAATAATACAAATAAAATGAACCAAATTATGCACGAGTTTGATATAACTTTGAGAAGCCAATATAATTATCAACCAACTCGTGTTTCCCACAACGGTTTTGTACAATCCTTGCTACCGCTCCTATCAATAGCGCAAGAGGGATGGCACAGATCTAATCATGGCAAGCACAAATGACATGCAACACTGACAAATGTTCACACACCAAATATAGTCCAAATGAACTTCACATGGGAAACAAAAACAATGAGAGCATTAGGTGGAACAAACACGGCCAAAACCAGCTCAAACAGTGTAGTATGGGAGCTAGGGTGTGCGCTAGGTGTCTACATACCATATGAGATCAAAGGACCACAAACTAATGTTCAACACATGCCTTAAGCTCACCGTTATATATAAAAGAGCCCAAATTTACAGCAGCATAAACACATAATAGTTTGGGAAAATCATGATCAAAATTACACCATAGATTAACAACACAAAAGGCTTTTAAATGCTATGATCAACAAGCTTTAAATGGAAGAAGATAAGGTCAGTTAGCTTGCTGCAATGAGCATTTACAGCAGCACATCCACAACCAAATGGGAAGGTGGGTGCGTAGGTAGGTATGTGGCCAAGCTTCAAGTCACACCTCCATTATGGGATGAGGACTACACACTCGTTTTAATGAAGGCTTAACAACTTAAGAGGCAAGGAAATGGAAATGGGAGTGGCACGTGGCTATCCAAGGGGAGTCTCATAAATGAAGAAAAGGTGAGAGAGAAAGTAGGATTAATGAGGAGGGTAGGACTCCCTTTTATAAGAGGTTCAAAATGCAATGTTTTAAAAAACAGTCCGCCCGGCGCCAAGGCGGCCTGGACCAAAATACCGCACGCCCAGACCTAGGCGGCCCTACACGAGCGGATGTACCTAGGCGGGCACCCAGGCGGGCGCCCAGGGACGTGCCTTTTTTTTTTTGAAATACCCAAAAGGGACAATCGGGTAATTTTGACGTTTAAATAGGTTATGGGGGTTATTTTCAATCCCCAAAGTTAAAAGACAAATTCCATTAACCTTCAATATCTTAGCTATACCTGTTTCTGATAATCAAAAGTATTTTTTTTGGTTTGAAGAACCTTTCTAAACCTTTTCAGAGTTGGAGACTATTACTAATACATATCCTATTAGACTTTTAAATTTTGCATGGTTTGAATTTTGAAATTTTGAACAAGTTTATTCTCAACATACGATATGTCATATTTTTGTACATAAAAAAATATGTTACAATAGTTTCAAATGTAATAAATTCTAAAATTGACACAAATATATGTACATATATTACATATCTATATAACTTGTACAACAGGGCGCCTAAGGTTCTGGGCGCTCGCCTGGGCACTGGGTGCCAGGCCGGCCGCCTAAGGGCTGCCTAGCGTTTTTTTAAACCTTGTCAAAATGTGAGCTTTATCTTATATTAGATCTTGGCCATCCATTGAGCGATCCAAGGGTTGAAAGTCTTAGCCTAATTAAATCACTATTTATAGCTATCATATGAATGGTAACTATCAAAAACACCTTAATCACCATGCCCAAAAATCACCTCCAAATTTTTTTTAACATAAGCGCCCTTCAAACCCTAACAATTCATTTTGGAAACATTTGATCTCATTCATTTGTTTTAAAACAATGTGCAAGATGAAATAAGTGGGGCATGGGCATCTCACTTTCTCTCTTCATCCCTCTCACTTAAAACTTGCACCACACTTCAAGTTACATGAGGTGTCATTTTCAAGGGGGACATGCTCTTATCAAATGTCAAAAGGTATTCCCCCAACTAACGAAGAGATATTGGTGGAATTGCCACATATGAAATTGAGCGCAATTTTGCAAAGAAAAACCCCACTTATAAAATTGAGTGCAATTTTTCCCGAGAAGAGACGGGGAACATGCTACCCGAGAAGAGAAGGGGAAAATGCTCAATATCAATTAATTGAATAGTTGCCTCAGCTCCTTGTTGTTTGAAGAAACCCTCCACTTCAATTGGTCTTTTTTCACGATAAGCAGACATGAGATAACAAATCAAGTGTTTCACTAAGATTTCGAAATGCCGTCCCGAATTCCAGTTGATTATGTTTTGCTTCTTCCCCCGAGAAAGACGATCAAACAATTCCAAATCATGGCCCTTGCGGATTAGATCATCCAAATTCGTATAGGATACAAAAAGAAACTCCAGATATTTAATATCTTTCTTTTTGAATTAGATCTCAATTCCAGCTACTGTTTCATTAGATATCTTACAACTAAACCTTCACTTTTTTCCGATCCGGTTCCTCCAGCACTGTGAATCCCAATTAGATTCAAGTTCACCAATCACATACCAACACCCATAAAAATCCATTTTACCCACAAATCACATAATTTCAAAATTAAAATATATTTGGAAATTTAAAATGCCACACACACGTGTATGCACACACCTGCCTTCACACATCTGGTCTACACGTGCCACAAAATTACACATCATATAGTTCTGTGTAAAAACAAAACAAGACATACACGCCCAAACCCTAGGTTTGTCCACATCATGCCCGTAGGGTAATGATGTGGCTGTCCAGTGGGCTCCAAGTGCGACACACATTGGCCACATGTGTGCCACATGCCACACGTGCAAATGTCCTCATTTGGAATTTCATATCAACAATTTAAATAGGCCACTTTTCCTCAATAAAATTTCCAAAAATTCTCAAAACTCATAATAAATCATTTTTAATCATTTTCTATCAAAATAACACAGTCAAATAAATCTAGTTGGGAAATTAGGATCCTTCAGGAGGTCGGACTTCATGGCACTCCATTGGGCTAAATCAAGAAACCCAGACCACTTTCTCAGATCAACCTTATACGCCCTATGTGCGACAGACTTAAGTCCGGATACACGAATGGACCTATTAAAGCTAACCAATAGATGGTTGGATTTCTTGGTGTTTGGTGGATTTCAGGTGTCCCCCAAGGATATGCACTCTTGCAGATGCGGGGTTCCTCTCTCAGCATGTGTGCGTTTTGATTCATGGATCTTACCTTATCAAAATGGCTTCCCAAATGTAACCATCTAGTGCACATGCTATGAGAAAACCACATATGTCAAGGATTTGGGTTTATGTCCTTCAAGAGCCCAGTTTGCTCACACAACGCTTATCACACATAGAAAATTTCTCAAACAAACTGGGATCCACTGATCCTCAAGCCTTGGCTCAGACCACGAGGGGCTTACATACATCGACCCTGACTAGAGGAAAACCCTCAATTCTCCCATTTCACAACATGGCACAAGAAAATTGCCTCATGTAATCAGGGTTAATTAGACCTATCCGGATCCCAGTCTGCAAAGATTCTGATAGCCTCAGCATTCCTGGTCACTCCCACTGTGACCTAGAACTGTGTTGGCAACACACACAAGGTCTTGAAAGGCCATAATTCCAAATAGTGTGTGGATGAGTGGGTGTTTATGCTCCGATCTGCGCCTATCTCTAGGATGAAGTCTGCTCAAATCTTAGTAAAACCTAAGTTACTGTTTAAAAGGTAGAGAGAGTGGGGTCCCTTGAATTATGGGCTCAGAAAAATCCCAGATCTATACAAATCCGGTCTTTTTTTTAGTGCACTGGCAGCGCCAGCTCCAAATCCGTATTTTGACTAAAAAAACAATTCTAAATTTAATTAAATCTAATGATGAATTAATTTCCAGAAAATAAAATAAATCACAGAATTAAATGAAGAAAAACAAATTAAATAAAGCAAAGAAAAATATACTTACCTCTAAGGACCCGAAACTCGGAGTTTCGGGCTTGAATCAAGCCGCTTTTCCGATTTGCGCCACCATCTCCTTGTTTTGGATGCCTTTGCTTGCTAGAATTGGTAAATCTAAGGTTCTTTGACTTAGATCTAGGGTTCCTAAGGCATGGGGAAAAACTGTGAATTTTAGGTAGGGTGTACCTAGGTTTTTATTAGGATTGGAGGAGAATTTCCTTAGTTTTCTAAGGGTTTTGGGACCTCCAGAGGTTGAATATGAATTCTGGAATTTTCTCTGATTTTTTAGGATTTTTGGGGATTTTTTCTAATTTCTTAAGAATTTTCTATGGGGTTTTTCCTATTTTGGAGTATTTTTGGGCAATTTTTCTAATTTCGAAAATTTCTAAAGGATTTCTTTCTTTTTTTGGTCTCTTTTTCGTCCCCTTTTGGGTTAGGGAAAGGGGGTATTTATAAGATTCAATTGACGATTTTTTTTATTTTTTTGGAATTTTTTAGGAATGTTTTAGATTTATCTTGAAGTTTTAGCCTTATCTAATTCAAAAAAACGCCTTTACTGCATCATAAAACGTGTTGACTGCATCATCAGGCCACGTCTGCGTCATCAAGCCGCGTATCGGCCTTTCAGGACGAGTTAAAGCCCGGCCCGCGGCCCGACACTTGGGTCTCACAAGGACTAAATTGTCATTTGTTATACCGTTTTATCCGTATGTTCGATTCAGGCGATTCTTGGACCGTTGGAAAGATCTCGGGCTCTACTTCAAGTTGGGATAGGATTGTGGTAGTTTTGGAGCAATTAAATTGGGTCTAGGTTGCATATGGTCTACTAGGGTTTGTGTGGTCCTTTTAAGATCAGAATCGAGGTTTTTAGGAGTTCCCTTAGCCAGAATTTCAAGAAAGTGTCTACAGTTGCCCTTCTTTGGCATTCACTTGGGGCACCAAGTGAATGGCAAAGAAGTAAACACCTGATACACGGTGGGAAGGAAAACCTTTTTCAAGGGATCATTCTTTTGAATGACCAGTACCCTTTTGGGTAGGCGGTACGTCGATGGATGATTTTGATCTGTAAGACTCGAACTGACACTGCTATCTTTGAGGTTGAAAGGTCTCAGACAATCGGGATCCGAAGTGCCACTCAACAGGAATCGTGCTATCTTTAAACCGGTGACACTCCTTGTTGTAGTCACTCCAATGCTCTACCTGGGAAGCTGTCAGTGTTACTTGGACTGATACCTTCTTTTACTTTCTGACGCCATTCTACCTTGAGAAGAGAAGAATTTTTGAAGATTTTTGAGAAAAGACGAAAAGATAGAGAAGTTCTATTTTGCTATCGCCCCGAGGTCCCTTTTGGGTGTTCAGCCCAGTAGCTTTTTTTGCAACATTCGGGATTCCTTTTGGATTTTCAGCCTGGCGGATTTTATTTTATTTTTTTCTTTGCCGTTAGGGTCCCTTTCGGGTTTTCAGCCCAGTGGCCTTTTTTTCCAACACTCGAGATTCTTTTCGATATTCATCTCGGTGGATTTTGTTTTTCCTTTTGAAGATGGAAACAGAGGAGTAGGAGAAGAGTTGGTTGTGTTTTTTCCTTCGTGGCACTTTGTCCTAAAAAAACAGATAAGAACATGATCATCCTTCCTTCTTCCAAGTGGCAAGGAGGTCCTAGTCTTGGTTATCCTTATATTTTCCTTGCCCCTAGTTGGTATCACTTACTTGACAAAGGATGTCGAATCTTTATAGAATATTTCCTCCTTGGACTGCTTCACTCAAGCTTTGATTTTCAGACTCGGAGTCACTTTGAGCTTCCTAATCCTTCAATCTCTTGTTGAGTTGGCTAAGCTCATTTTTCTCATTTTTTTTTCTCGTTTTCTTTTTTTTTTTTCTTTTTTTTTTCTTTTTTTTTTTCTTTTTTTTAACTCCTTAGGTTGTCAATACCACGGAGCAAAATGCCTAAGCAAAGCATGGATGCCCCACTTGGCTTATTTGAATGGGAGGAGCAAGTGATCACCCCATGCCTTTTCGGTAATGAGGAGTATATCGCCTCGAGACATGTTGGGAGTCGTCAGATAAGGCGTGGGCCTCACCAGTTGCCCCTGCTTTATTTTCAACATCAAGTGAGGGTGCCCCTATCAAGTGGTTTGGTAGGGCTGCCCATGTAGGGTCTTCTCCATTTGATGAGACAACCAGTATCTTGGATGGGACCGCCTCTATAGTATTTTCATAAGATGGGGCGATCCCTATCAAACTGGTGGATAGGACTGCCCCTGTTGGATCTTCTTTTTCTCTTTGAATGTGGGGTACCCCAAGTAGTGGAGTCATGCCCCTGCCCCTATCATTTTCTTTGGATCCTTTCTCTTCAGGGAATAATATGATTTGATCTTTAATGTTTGGTTCTTCATCCCATATAAGCGGGTTATTCAAAAAATCCTTTGAAAGTGGCCGAGGTGGTCCCCTTAGAATTTCTAAGGGTTTGATTTCTTTTAACTCTTGCAGAGGTGTTAGATCTTCAGGAATGATCAAATTTGGATCATTCGCTTCTTCGGTGTTGATTGCTAGATCAATCATAGTAACTGCTGTAATTGACTGCTTTAGGCTCAGCTCTTCATCCCAACTAGGTGGATTTGTCAAGAACTCAGGTGAAGGTGGCCCAGGTGGGCCTCTTAGGATTTCTAGAGGTTCAATTTCTTTCATCCATTCTTGAGGGGATGGATCTTCTTTTGGGTTTACATTAAGGGATAGTTCAACAGAATCCTCTAGGCTTAACTCTTTTGTTTCTTCGTGGATTGCACTGTCGAGATTAAGGAATTCGTAACAAATGTCGTCTTGGGAGTCCCTAGCTTCAGGATCTTGATTGAGCTCATTGATGACTTGAGCCTCCTATGGGTCATCAACTACACTTATTTGAAAGATGGAATTATTTTCTTTTGCAGTGACATGTATCACAGGGATGCCCTGAACATTTTGTGCGCTCATTTCTTTGACCAGAATCAAGATTTTTCTTGTACGATCATCATTTTCTTGAGTTTCAAATTTCTGGCTACAATTACTTTCCTCAATTTGAATTTGAGAATTTATAACCTCAAGATTTGGATCATCTACCCTTGCCCTGCTATCTAAGATAGGGGTGCCTTAAGCCTTCTGCAAGTTTATTCCTTTCACTTCAATTGGAACTTCTTGGGCAGAAGTTCGCTCTTTCATTCTCTCTTGAATCATGGACTCTGGGCTAAGGCAATCCTTGGCATTTTCTTTATGAAATTCCCTAGCCACATGGTTTTGAGTGTACTCGTGCTCATCCGGTATTTTTTTCATATGGTGGATAGTTTGGTCCCTTTGTGTCTTCATAGTCTCAATTTTTACTGGGATTGCTGGAATCGTTTCCTCCTTTTGTGGGTTGGACTTCTCTAATTCTATAGGAGCTCCCCAGTGAATAGATCCAGACTTAAGGCAATTCTTATCATTCGGTTTCTAAAATTCCTTGGTAAAATATGTCACTCTACCATTTCGTTTTTCATTTTTAAGGAGATTTCTTCCTGTGCCCTAAGGCCATATTGGATGATTTTCAGTCTTGAGCATGGACTTCAACCCATCGATCTTTATCAAATTGATATGGTCTTCATTTTCAGGGCGACTCCTTCCTGTGCCCCAAGGCCATATTGGATAATTTTCAGGCTTGAGCAGGGATTTCAACTCGTTGATCTTTATCAAGGTGATACCAACTAGGACTTCTCCATCTTCATCAGTCCTATCATCTGATATTACCTGGCTTTGCTTTGAGGAAGCCCCATCTATGTCCTTAAATGATTCTGGTGATGGCTCAAACTTGGGATCACCGTCAAATTCTTCAATTGTCATCTCTTCAGAGTTACATTTAGATGAATCTTCACTGTAGTCAGGTTCTTGTTCCTTCATGACTTCATCTGACTCTTGCCCCAGTATCGTTTCATCAGGCTCTTGCCCCAGTGTAACTGTTGACCGATCTCGGGCCCTATCCTTTGCTCTCTCATAATTTGAAACCATTTCTAGCATTGAGTCAAAAGAGAAAGGCCGAATTCTTTACTGAAGTAGAGTTTATACTCAAGGGAAGCATTCTCTATGGCCATACCAATCTTAGAGGCTTCAGAAAGTGTCCAATCAATGACTTTAGATGCGGCCTCTTTAAATCGTTGGACAAAATCTCTAAACAACTCGCCTGGATTGTGTTTGGTGGAGACCAATTCGCCAGGGGTCATTGATTTCTCTCTGGTCCCGTGATATTGCTCAACAAAATGTTGAAACAACTCATCAGGAGTTTGATTCGGGTATTTTGATACCACCTCTCGGAACCATGTTAAAGCTTGTCCGGAGAGAGTGTACTGAAAGATGACCTTGAGACTGTTTCTCTTCAAGTGCAGGAACAGTCAATAGGTAAGCGATGATGTGATTTTCAGGATCACCTTTCCCATTGAACTTATTTTCAAACTGAGGGAATTCGAAACCCGGAGGAAGAGGTTCGACATCCCCAAGAACATCCTTGACGTAAGATCTTGTAGGATGTATATTTAGAACTCCAATCTTAGCAAGGGTCTCTTTAAATGTGGTTAATTCGCCTTTCAGCTGAGCAAGCTCGACTGACTAAGGGGTTTTAACCTCAGAGGTCTGTTGGTTTCCTAGAATTGATGGCATATTTCATGGTGCAAGGGATGCAGTTGATATGGGTTGCACAAGACTAGATGTAGGTGGGGCCCTCGAGATGGTTGGAGGATAGTACGGGTAAATCTGAGAAGCGACCAGGACTGAAGGAGCCAGAGGCTGATAAGCCGGTGCCGGGGCCTGAAAATGGACAGTCGGGGCCTAGTGCACAGGATATCCCAGGTATGGGTGACTATAGGCCGGGACTGTAGGCGGAGGGTGTGAAGCCAACTGGTATGGCTGACTTGGGGGATATTGAGTTGGAACAGGAGCAGAATAGGGTACCTGTGACTGATGGCATGGAAATAGAGTGGCCTGAAGAGGCTGCACCAGTGAATGACTATACATAATTTGTGGAGGGTCAGGTCTGGACTGACAATGGGATGGACGGTCCCGTGGTCGAGCAAGATCTACAGGAGTTTGAGGATGAGAAGATTGGCGATACCGGCTGGCCGCCGGGGTGGAACTCACATAACTTTGTTGGTCATGGGGTAAAGAGATCCACTGATTCTGACCTAACTAATGACTCGATGCCCTAGGTGGGGCATGTGGCTCAACATGGCCAGCACGCTTCAAGAAAGCCTTGACCTAGGGTAAGTTCTTGAGCCTCTCAAATGAAAAGGTGTCATAGAACTCGAGGAGTTCTTGATCAAACTGATGTAACTCAGGGTGCATGCCCTTGTTGGATGAACTATGATGGCTCAAATTCTGACTATTAGAGCCCCTATAATGGGTCTTTTGAGGATCCCGACGTGATTTGACCAAACTTTCACCTTGAGGAGGTAGACTCGGGTCTACTTGACCCTATGGGTCAGGTGAGTTAAGGGGAGCTGGGGTATTGCCGATAGTGTAAATTTCAGCAACACCTCCCTCAGACTTGGATTTTTGTAAAGGTGGATGGCGTGCCCCTAGCTGGACAGCATCAACTCTAGAGCTAGACAGATGTGGGTCGGTGCCCCTAGTTGAGCAGCTTCACTCTTAGACTTCGATGATAATGTGGGGTGAGCTACCAGTTTAGTGAGATTTCCCTTAAACTTTGGCATTTGTGGGAGATACGACCTTAGTTGGGGGGTATCTCCCCTAGATTTGGAAGATAAACGGATTTTAGCTACTGATTGGGCGGCATGTCCCCTAGAACCAGAGTTTTGTGGGAAATGTGCCCCTAATTGGGCAGCATCTCCCTTAGACTTAGACCTAGAAGATGAAGGTGGGTTCAACTCTTTCTTTCGACCCAAGTCGAATACCTTGACTATTGAGGGTGCCTCGAGCCATACATACTTGCTAGACTCCACGGCTCGATTGACTTACAGATGTGTTAGCCATGCTTAACCTTGGGTGCGGGACAATGGACCTACTAGAGCCTGATTTCGACTGACCTAAGACAGGGTAGGCCCAGGGAACTGAGCCATAAAGTCCTGTGGGTCTAGTCATCCTAGGGGGACTAGATGACGCAGTAGACTCAGTATTTGAGTCACCACAAACTATAGACATGACTAGAAAGTTATGCAACAAAAATCCTCTCTTTTTTTTTTTTAATCTAATTATTTTTTTTGCCTCTTTTTTTTTTTTAACTATCTAAAAAAAAAAGATAAAGATGCATCTAAAAGAAAAATATTTTATTTATTTATTTATTTATTAGAAAAGAGATAAAGATTCTTTCTAAAAGGTGTATTCTAAAAAGATAAAGATACACTTAAAGAAGATAATTATGATCTAAATAAGATAAAAGATGATCTAAAGATGATAAATAAGAACGAAAGAAGATATGAAAAAGATGATATAGATGATATCAAGATGAATCTAAAGATGTTCTAAAAAAAAACAAAGATGATCTAAAGATTGAGAGGAAAAAGATCTTAAAATTTTTATGGAGAGAGAAAAGATAAGATCTAGAAAGAAAGAATCTAATAAAAATAAATTTTTTTTTTTACCTTGTTTTTCTTCTTTTTTTATTTTTGCTGGAAAAATAAATATGAGAAAAAAAAAAAAAAGAAGAAAAAGAAGCTCTCGTAAGTCTAAAAATACGGATCTGAAGCTCATGGTGCCCCACGGTGGGCGCTAAACTATTTACGCTCCAATCTGCAAAGATCTGCTCAAATCTTAACAAAAACTAAATTACTTTTGAAAAGGTAGAGAGTGGGATCGCTTGAATTATGGGCCCAGAAAAATCTCAGATCCATACAGATCCGGTCTTTTTCTGAGTCCATTGGCAGCGCCAACTCCATATCCGTATTTTGACTAAAAAAAAAATTTCTATATTTCATTAAATCTAATGATGAATTAATTTCCAAAAAAATAAAATAAAACAGAGAATTAAATGAAGAAAAACAAATTAAATCAAGCAAAGAAAGATATACTTACCTCTAGGGACCCAAAACCCGTAGTTTCGGGCTTGGATCAGGTCAGTCCACCATCTGCTTTTTTTGGATGTCTTTGCTTGCTGGAATTGATAGATCTAAGGTTTTTTACCTAGATCTAGGGTTCCTAAGGCATGAGGAAAAGCTGAGAATTTTAGATAGGGTTTACCTAGGCTTTTCTTAGGATTGGAGGAGAATTTTCTTAGTTTTCTAAAGGTTTTGGGATCTCCAGATGTTGAATATGAATTTTGGGATTTTCTCTAATTTTTTAGGATTTTTAGGGATTTTTCCTAATTTTTTAGGAATTTTCTAAGGGGTTTTTCCTATTTTGGGGTATTTTTGGGCAACTTTTCTGATTTCGAAAATTTCTAAGGGATTTCTTTCTTTTTTTGGTCTCTTTTTCGTCCCCCTATTGGGTTAAGGAGAGGGGGTATTTATAAGATTCAATTGGTGATTTTTCTTGATTTTTTTGGATTTTTTTCAAAATGTTTTGGATTTATCTTAAAGTTTTAGCCTTGTCTAATTCAAGAAAACGCTTTTACTGCATCATAAAATGCGTTGACTACATCATCAGGCTGCGACTGCATCATCAAGCCACGTATGGGCCTTCCAGGTTGCGTTACTGCTCTGTCACGGCCCAACACTTGGGTCTCACTGGGACTAAATTGTCATTTGTTATATCATTTTATCCGTAAGTCTGATTCAGGCGATTCTTGGACTGTTGGAAAGATCTCGGGCTCTACTTCAAGTTGGGATAGGATTTGGGTAGTTTTGAAGCAATTAAATTGGGTCTAGGTTGCCTATGGTCTACTAGAGTTTGTGTGGTCCTTTTAAGACCAAAATCGAGGTTTTTAGGAGTTCCCTTAGCCAGAATTTCAAGACGGTGTTTAGAGTCGGAAGAGAGAATAAAGGAAAAAGAGAGGGGGGGGGGGGTTGTTGTGGTTGTGTTGAGGAAGGGGAGAGATAAAGGGTTTATGACATCAAAGGAGAGAGATCTGATACATGCAAGAAATGAATATATGTTTCAGGCAGGAATATAAAAGAACATTCTTTTTATTTTCCCTTTTTTTTTTTTTTTTTTAGAAGGATTTTGAAGAGAAGATCAATATACAATTTCTTAATCAAAACAAAGAGAGAGAGAGAGACACACACACATAGAACCACTAGAAGTGCCTAGGAGGGGTTTCCAAAAGAATTCCTGATGTTTAAAGAATCCTGGATTAGAGGAGATGCCTAGACTTAAGACTGTTTCAAAACCATGACAATTATGGAGTTGTTTCTAAACTTACACGAGAACATGCCAGAGGGACAGTCACCTCCCTAACGATAACAACATGTACACTGGACCATCATATATGGGCAGATAAACAAATTCAAAACAATTATAAATAGAGAGAGGACAAAAATAATTACTCTTTTGCAACACCAAAAAATCCCAACAATCCATAAAAGAAACTAGGTTACAAGAGGGGAGGTACCGCTCCATTTTGCAAGTGAAAGTTTGCAACAGCATCAAGGGCTTTACCTCGCTTCTTCTCACGAACTAGGTACCTACATAAGTGCCTTGATAATCAGCCATTTCATAGGAATCAATAACTGAAGATAATAACACAAAATATATCCAAACCGATTGCCTAAACAATTTTAGTGTTGATTAAGTGACAATCTCTAGTCTCAACAAACATAAGAAACATTAGCGAGATACTAAGCTGTATGTCCGCTTGCCACAGGACAAAAGCCTATCTTTGAAATTCAGAAACACCAGTTACAAATCTCAAAAACTAGTAAACTATAAAATTGAAGAAAATCCCGAAGCAAGAAACCCTAAACCTATTAGAAACACAAATTCTTAAATTCGAGAAAAGTCCCAATAATAGACAAATAACAAACCTATCCAGCAAACTTAAAAATCTTGATAATGAACTTTGAGCTGCATGGAAATAGAACCCATATATCACAATGAAAGCTTCGAAACAGACCATGGAATGTACCAAATTGACACATGAGCAAATGTCATATAGAAGAAGAACATATTGATGGGGTTTGTGGCCTTTAAAGGCCGTGCGAGCATGTAAAAAGGCATTTATAGTGGATTTATACACTTCAGTGGGAGTGGATGATGTTTGCTTATGGGATAAGTGGTCTATGGCTCTAGTCATGTCCAAAACCCTTACCCCTAGGCATGTGGCACTACTTAAAAGAGTTTATAGAGAGTCATCCATTGTTGAGGTCGGAGAGATGCCCAGGGATAGTTTGTACCAAGAGAGTTGTACGGTCTCCTACATGCGAATGTAGGCATATAAGAGCAAGGGCTAAATTCTCAAAAAACTTCTGCATGGCATGTATATATGACAACCACACTACTGGAAAGCAATCCTGAAAAGGGATATGTACATGGAGGGAGTCCTCCTTTGCCCTATAGTGACATGTGCTTAGCTTGTTCTTATGGGGGGAATTGTAATCTACATTCCAGGATCATGGTTCCACTTTTTATTAACCAGCTTTGACAAATCAATCATGAGCCCCTACATGAGACTGTGGGTCATGGGTTTCGTTGAGTTAGTTTGAGAAGACATTTGTGGATCACGGTCGCTGGCTCAGATGGAGTTCCCTTATAGTCACTTATTTTGACCCATTGGTACAAGTCCACTTCTAGATTCTTTATTTTCAATATTAGAATTGTTTCTATGAATTTTATAAATTTTTCAGAATTTTTGAAAATATATTTTCTGCAAATTCTTTAAAAAGGGTAATTTTGAAAATACGAAGTGTAAGGGAGCACATATGTAAAAGTGTAAACACATGTGGGCCCTTGGATCCAACTACATGTGTATCACACCCCATGAGTGGGGCCCATGCGGCCAAAATGTCACCCATAGGGGTGGCATGCCCCTCATCTTTTAATTTAAATGTTGTTTTAATTAGTATGTATTTTTTAAGATAAGTTAATTAGATAATCCTTTAAATAAAAGATTACGTGTGCTTATTTTTATGGGAGTTAGCTTTGACCAAAAATATATTATTTTGACTTCCTATAATTTTAAAAAAATAAAAAAGGAAGTTCTAAAAGGCTTTTAGATTGGTCTAATTCTAATTAGACTAGAAGTAGATATAGGTCAAATAATAAGGGGACAAAAATCTTAATATGCTTCCCTAAATTATGATGACTGATTGGAGGGATGGATAGCTCATTTATTTCTCTCTCACCTCAAAGATTTCCTAAATTCCTATTGGTCAAGGTGAATCATTGGATAGGCATACCTAAAGGGGGTTTTGAGCCTATATAAGGGGTGACCCCCTTTCTCATAACACACAATTGGAGCCTCTCACTCTCTGCTAGCTCTCTCTCTCCTCTATACCCCAAGTTTTCTCTCTCCTCTTGTTCTTATTGCTCTCTCCTCTCTCTCCTCTCTCTCTTTATCTAAGTGGCAGGCCACCTTATAAGAAATTAATGAGGGCGGCACGCCAGCCCTAATTAAGGTTTCAATGTAGAAAGAGGGGAACGCCCAACCTAGAAAGGGAGGTGCCTTTGAGGCATGCCCTACTTTGTTTCAAATGGTTCTAACAAAACCCTAATTATTTTTTTAGCTCGCAAAAACCCTAGTTTAAGAGATATTTTCTAAGGAAGCTTCCTGGCTTTGAGAATTCAACAAGAACACTAGGATCGAAGTGTACTATTGATCAAGAAATCGAGTGTGGGGTATACTAAATCCTATGGCGATGACCCTAGGCACAATCTAGTAAGTCTTCATGGCTATTTAGTTTTATTTTTCAGTCTTATTTGTATATTTATTTCTGGCACCAATAGATGACAAAATGAGAGCGAGCAGACTTAAGTGGGCTGGCCATATGTGGTGCCGACCCAGTACAACACATGTTAGGAGGTGCAAGTTAGTTCAAGTGGAAGGACTGAAAAGAGCAAGGGGTATGCCCAAAAGGACGTGGTTGGAAGTAGTCCGAAAAGATATAGGGACTTACGACCTCACCGAGGATATGGCATTTAATAGAGCATAATGGAAAACCAGGATTCATGTAGCCAATCCCAATTAATTGGGAAAAGGCTGATTATGATTTGCATATTTATTTCGTATTTCAAGGAAGCATATTTTTGCTTAAAACCCTAGGTAGCATTTAGGGTTTTATTTTCCATTTATAAAAGTGTATTGTAGAACTTGTAAGTGTAATTCAGATTCAATATTAAAGAAGGGGGAAAAAAATTTATTTTATAGCCTTGAATTCCGCATAGCCACACCTTTCATTAGTATCAGAGCAGTCATATTTTACTACCATAGTTTAGGAGTTTTCTCTATTTTTTGAGTCAAGAAGGATGGCAGCTAAGAGTTTTATGGCTGAGCTTATTAAGTATGAAGAATTTGAAATTGAAAGAGAAAATTTGTTATGTCCTCTTTAAAGGACTTAGGCACTTAGCCAGATGCCTATTGAGAACCCCCACCTGCACCGAGAGGCAATGTTTTATGAAAGGCAGTCCATAAGAGAGGCTTATGCTCAGTGGGAGCACGAAAAACACCTTAGCTGAGAATCTCCTCCTCATGGCCATGGATGACTCCCATGCTCTCGAGAAATTCACGAGAGACTCAAGGCTAATTACGCCACTGCTTCCCTCACTAGAAGAACCATGGGGAAGAAGCAAGTACTCATATTTAAAGATGAAATGAGGGATATTACCCGAAACACATCCAGAAGTTCAGAGTAAATAAAATACAAACCCAATAATATAAAAATTTCAGTAATCGGTGAAAAGAAACCCATGAATATAAAGAGTAAATAAAATAAAAATTAAATGTTGGAGATGATATCAACAGGACTGCATCAATCACCCCTAGTTAGAAGAAGAACTCGCCCTCCTGTCATTGCTCCCACCTGTCAGGATCTACCCTTTGGAGCTCCATCTCCAAAATCCACGAATCTTTTGCTTCAGATTTATCTTTCAATGCACAAGATAATGGGTATAGGATCCACACCTCGTGGTATAGTAATCCTTGCATCAAGCACAGAATCGATCACCTCAACCACGAATTTTGGCAACCGGTCCTGCAAATCAATCTCCATCTCTTCGTTGTTCTCACCGTGATAATAATGTAGATCTGAAATACCAAATAATGGCGAAATATCATACCCTGGCGGAAGTACCACCTTATATGCATTCTCTCCCAATCTCTTCATAATACAAAAATGCCCAACACACTGAACTTGAGCTTATGGGCATGCCGTCAAGGAAATCCCTCCTTTCTTAGATAGACCATAACTAAATCTCCTTCTTAAATTCTTTTAGCCACATGTGTCGATCACCACTTTCCTCGTAGAACGTTGTGTTCATCTTTAGTTTTTCTATCACCTCCAGCTAGAAGTCTCGATTGTGTTCCAGCCAAACCTCAGCACTATCACTAACCCACCCCATGTCAGGCAAATTCCCCATACCCAATACTTGCTTCGAATTCTTGTGAGAAAATACTTCAAAACGTGATCACCCTGTAGTTCATTTCTGATACTGTTTATGCGAACTCAGCTCAAGACAAGAACAAATCCCACCATTGTGGTCATCCTCCTGTCAAACAGCCAAAAGATTGCCCAAACTCCTCTTAACTACCTCCGTCTGACATTTGTTTGAGGATAATACGCAATGCTAATTTGCAAGTTGTCCCATCTTTCGCCACAATGTCATACAAAAGTGGCTCACAATGCATCTCTTAATCATCATCAAGCGTGTCCCTTAATCCGATGTAATAATCCTAGTAACACAATGAAGCCGAACAACATGTCTGAAATACAGATTGACTACCTGCATAGCATCCAAGGTGTTTTGACAAGCCATAAAATGTACCATCTTTGAGTAACGATCAATTACTATGAGTATAGAGTCCATTCGCTAGGCTATTCATGGCAATCACACCACAAAATCAAAACATCTTCTTCACGGGGCTGTCATGATACCGGCAATGGAGTGCACAGTCCTGTGTTTTGAGTCCTTCATTTCATCAGTTGGCAAAGACGACATTCATCCACATACCTCAGAACATCTCTTCTATGTCTCGACCAAAAATACCTGTCCTACTCCAAAACGAAAGTACATCCTCTGCCAAAGTGAGCTCCCAGTCCAGCACCATGAAATTTAGAAAGTATCTTCAACCTCAAGGAGCCATCCAGTATGCAGAGGCGATTTCCACTGAAACGAAAACCATCCTGCAAAACATAGCGTTTTTAGTAATTTCTGTATCTCCTGGTTGTATTTGTTCAACAATTTCAACAAACTATGGCTCAATAGCATATTGTTGCAGGACTATTTCAAAGCTCACAACAAATGTCCACAGAACACTCAACACCATAGATCTCCTAATCAATGCATCTGTGATTCAATTTTGAATTCCAAAGCGAGCTGATATGCCTGATCCAAAGTAAAAATCCAATGCATAGATAGCTCATCTTGTATCGCAACATGCAGCCCACTAGTGTACCAGGCAATCAACTAGTCATCAGTCCCCCAAATATAATTTCAACTCAACAACTAATAGGAGGCTTCCACAGAATCCTGTACTATACCATCTTTCTGTCGTAAATGGTGAAGTCATTGGTCAAGATCTTGCGCAAAAACTTTCCCTTCAATTACCTCTTAATCTTCTCCAAACAGTGATCTCTTGCTTTCCTTTTCTTGTACAATCAACCTGTATTTTCTGCCAACAAAACATAGCCTTTTAACCTAGTATCCACAAATCCCACCTTTTAATGCTACATCATAGCCTTCCCCTGAAAAACTTGGTCAATACTTGCCAGCCAGCCTGGGAAATCATCTGGCAGTTATGAAATCAAGAACAACAACCCTACTAGTTCGTCCAAAGCCTTTTAGCACCTAAATCAACCATTCTTCAAATAGTATAGGGTTTCTTACATGAGAATGATGTGATCCCAGGCTATCCGAGTCTAAATCACCCCACAACCAGATCTGGTCTGCATCCTAAATCCTAGGGACGCAGGTCATCATCTCTAGGTTCAACCCTTCGCTAATGCAATTCTAAGGTGATGTCACTAATCTGACCTAGGCAACCAGTGTATTGAATTTATGAAGAACGGCCTCCAAATCTTCCATCACGGTTCTAACTCCACGCCTCAACCGCGGCCTCCCCTCACACAACCTCTTCCTTCCAACCCTTGTGCAGCCATGCCGCAGTGCATTGACAGAATCGATATGCTCCCATACCAAAGAGTAATGACGGATAAGGCTAAACAGAAATTAGGTTTGGAAATTCAGTAGTCTTTGCTGCATCAAGCACTGTGAATAATGACTGTTCCATATTCAACAGAAATCACTTATTCAACATTATGATCGATGTGTTGCATCAATATGTCGCTTAGTGACTCTAAAACAATGTAAAATTTCATGAAATTCATAGGAGAAACAACAAAGCATAATTTAGCACTAAAGTTTGTTCTTCTTCCATATAGAATCCTAATCAGTTCATGTATATGACAATCCAAGGTCTTCCATATTACAAGAACAGTAACTCAATATGAGAGGACAAAAATGTCCTATACTAAAAATATATGTACATCTAGATTCAAAAAAAATGACGGACAACATTTTCACAACGAATACAGAGATTGTTTGCCTTTTAAGGCATAGATCAAGGCCAAACCATCGTGGTATCGCAGAATAAAATCATCATCATAATCCTCAAACTCTTTTTCCAACTACTTAGGGTCGGCTACACGAATCTTAGTCCGCCAATATGCTCTATTAAGATCTATATCCTTAATTTAGCCATAAGTCCCCATATCTTTTCTCACTACTTTCAACCATGCCCTTTTGAGCCTAACTCTTGCACTTTTTAGCCTTCCACTTGAACTAACTTGCACCTCCTAACAAGTGTTGTACTAGACCTGCGCCACACATGGCCAGCCCATCTAAGTCTACTCTCTCTCATCTTATCGTCTATTGGTGCCACACTTAAATTTTCCCTAATATAATTATTTCAAATTCTATCCCTTCTTGTTTTGCCACTCATCCATCTCAACATCCTCATCTCTGCTACATTCATTCTATGGGTATATTAGTTTTTAACCGCCCAATATTCCGTCTCATAGAGCAAAGCTAATCTCACAGTTGTCCTATAGAACTTACCCTTCAATTTCATTCGTATGTGGCGATCACATAAAACTCTGGTTGCACATCTCCACTTCGCCAACCCAGCTCTAATTCTATGTGCGACATCTTTCTCAATCTCTCCATTTTCCTGGATTATCGATCCAAGATATCGAAAGTATGCTCTTTGTATTTCCTCGCCGTCACTCTTAACTACTTCCCTATCTCTACTCTTATTATTACTAAATTTACATTCCATATACTCTATCTTGGTCTGGCTAATTTTAAAATCTTCAAATTCTAGAGCATCCCTCCAAAGTTCTAACTTTGTATTGACGTCGTTTTGGGTCTCATCAATCAAAACTATGTCATTTGCGAACAACATGCACCACAGTACCACATCCTGTAGGTGCTTAGTTAAGTCATCCATAACTAAGACAAAGTGGTATGTGCTTTAATGCTAACCCCTGATGTAGGTATTGCAGAATAAAATAAAATAGAAAATTGTGACATAAGGAAACTCCAATATGGCTACAAACATGATTCAGACGTGATGATAAAATTATGAAATTGATTAATAGAGGCATTTTACTACCTTGACTCATTCAACACTGATATACATTTGTCAATTGATTCCTGAAATAAAATAGACTCAGAGGGGTTTGATATACCTTGAACACAAACGCATGAGAGGAGCTTGCAAAGCTGCCAACAATCTATCTGATTTAACCCACTCAGGGTTTCTTGATCTCAGGAGGCAAAGCATAACTTCAACAGCACTATTTCCAGTAGGATTCTCCCTGATTGCATGATGAGAATGAGGATTAAACAACTATTCAAATATTTAGCCACATTTCAAGCGTAAGAAGTATATTGAAACCATGGAATATATTGAAACAATGGAAGTCTGTGTTCCACTCAAGTAAAGTAAAACCACTTTATCAATGTCTTTGTATTGCATTTTTAACTGCATTTGAAACTGCACAAAATGCAAATCTCATAGTGATGAAAAATGCAAAGGAACTTGAACACTCTTGTCATCAAAAATGACACTTTTAGAGTGACTACGTGGAGGATAGACCATAGTTGTTGGGATCTCTCAAACTATGTGGCAATCCTGCTCTAGGTCTCGTTCTGGAGCTCCAAGAAAGGGATCTTGATTTTTAAATTTTCAGATCTCAATCCCCACTATTAAAGATCTTGATCCCCACCTTAAAAACCAAGATAACAACCAAGATGATGATTCTTACTTTAAAGACCATACGAAGTCCTAGACCATATACACTTTTTAAGGTTGGAAGCAAGATCCCCAAAACCAATAAGTTAGGGTCGAGATCCCTAACATTTGGAGATCGCGATTCCTAACATATGCATTGTGTGAATGGCACACCCAATCTTAATTCCAACAATTATGAAAAGGCATATCTAAGTTCATAGATATGGTAAACTCTCCCAGATAAATTTATGGAGTTAAAGAAATGTGTAACTAGCATTGTTGCTATAATAAACCCACAAAGTTATGCAGAACTCTTCAGCTGATGTAATTTGCATCTTTGGAAAGCCATATGTGAAATGAAATGATCATACTCTTGCAAAAGATAAAACAGGAATAAATTGAATATCCTTTGAAGTTTCTTTGCAAAGTTTAAGTGATCTTAAATTCTTAATGTATTTGGGACAGATAGCCATTTTTTATTACGATGCAAGAGACTATTCATGTTTGGAATGACACTATATTATCATATTTTTGTCCAAGACCAGGTGGGAGTGAATCAATGTAGGGAAACAGCACTCAATCGGATAACAAATACAAACAAGACTTCCTTAACTACATGCATGTGGATGCATAGAAATGCAACAAAAAATAGTCCTGAAATGAATTTCAATGGGTAATATCACAGATGCCACTAGTTACTTGAATTTAGCAATCGTGAGATAGGTATCTACCAGTTGTTTATTAAAAGGACTTCAAAACCTTCTAGCGGATGTCACTAGTTACTTGAATTTAGCAATCGTGAGATAAGTATCTACCTGTGATTTATTAAAAGGACTTCAAAACCTTCTTGTGTGACCATATGCTATCACTATATTAAAGTTGGAAGATGAAATTGACCAACACTCTCTACACTTGTGCATCAATAGATTTACTAATGTAATCAGTTTTAGACAGATATCAGTTAAAACAAGTCGCCCCTCTTCTGAATGTTCTCAAATATTGATTATATGAAATACCATAAGCAACAACATCCATCAGTTTCAGACAGATCAGTTAAAACAGGTTGCCCCTGTTCTGAAAGTTCTCAACATTGAATGTATGAAATACCATGAGCGACAACATCCATCGAAATAAAAGAATGTACGAAGGTTGTAGCTCTCCCTCAGGCTCTGACCTGGTGGTAGCCATTTTGATTAGGGTGAGGGCAGTCAATCGTTCGAAACCTTGAAATTTGTTCCAGACAGCCCAAAGAAGCTGACCTTTCTTTTCTTTTTTCTTATTTTTTCGCAATTTTGTAGTCAAAAGGCATATGCTTGATCTTCCATCATTCTGTGAATGCATGAAAATGATTCTGGATAAATGACTACTGAAATTTTTATTCCATGGTTATCCAAGCAGTATGTTTATGTTCTTGTGCTTTCTCTCCAGATCATGTTCAAGTCTTGTGTCCCATTAGTGAATAACTGATAACATTCGGAATCCCAGTTTATTGAGTTCCAGAATAAGGATTTAGAGATGTGTGATCCAAACTGATACATTATCTTTGGCTACTGAGGACATCATGGTTGTATTACCTCCAATGTGATTTACAGATTAAGAGCCAAAGAGAGTAAGGTGAATCCTCAACCAAGTATCCACACACACAACACACACACTAATAACAAATGCATTGATGTTCTTCGTCATACATTCTAACTGAATAACAATAGTGTGGTACCCATTATAATATCATATTGCATAGACACAGATACATGTATGGTACACATGCATGTCAATACATACGAAAAGCAACATATGTGCATGCATATATTCTTTCCATGTGTCCATACATACAAACTAGCACAGAGTACATCCAAAGTTTCCACGCATATAAGAACCGGAACTCACGCACAAGATGCCAATATTTCTTGCTCTTCTTCAGGGTAAAGTAAGTTCTCCCTAAAAGTACGAGCTGTCATGTCTTCTGATGATACTCTTTTGTCCTCAGAATCCAATTCAGCGAGCTTCAACTGAGACGCCAATTTAGAAAGAAGCCATTGTATGTATCCAGGGATTGGACTAAGTGTTGCAAATGTCTGCAGATAAAAGGACAGTCATAATGAAACATAAATAACAAAAATGTTATCAGGCATATGACTTTAGATGTTTCAAAACATTGGAATACTGGCAGTACCGCAACAGTCACAAAAACAGATAAGTTTTTCTTAGAATGAATCATTTCCTGAGACTTGTAATCTGCTCAGGACTCACTGAAATGCTGTAGAAACTCAAATCGCAAAACATGACATGTATTGAGAAGGCCACAATAAAAAGGGAAAAATGATACAGGCTAAGAAAATAAAGAGATGGAAAAAAAACGCATATAGTCCTCAAGAATGCATTTTGGTGAAGAAATGATTGACACCCCCACCCACCACCCAAAAACTAAGAACCATATAACCCAAGAAATATAGAAACAAGCAAGGAAGAAGCCAAGGGTAGCCAGTCGCAGAACTAGGTTATATATATATATATATATATATATATATATATATATATATATATATATATATATATATATATATATATATATATATATATATATATATATATATGGCCTTTTTCCAATTAATTGGGGTCGGCTACATAAATCCTGGTCCGCCATTCTGCTCTATTAAAGGCCATACCCTTAGTGAGGCCATAAGTCCCCATATCTTTCCAAACTAGTTCCAACCACGTCCTTTTGGGCCACCCACTATATATATATATATATATATATATAAGAGGCATGCACCCCTTAGAATTCTAAGGGGGCTTTCGCACACTTCTCCCTCTCTCTTTTGTTCTCTCTCTCTCTGTCACAACTCCAAGCTTTTCTATCATGGAATTAGAGTTGGTTCGAAAACCCTAGATCTACAAGGCCCTTCAAGGATCTTTCAATGACATCTTCTGACCTTGTCTTACCAAACAGAAGCCCTCTTCTTTCTCTTAGCAAATTCTCCACATAACCCCAACACAAATTCTATATCTCCTCTTTGTCTTTACCTTCTTAAAACCCTAATTTTCTCTTCAAGTATTTCTTTAATTTACATATCTAATTTTCATCTTCAAAACCTTAGTTCTCTTCTCTTGAAACCTCTTATCTTCTCTCTACCCATTTCTTTCTTCTATCTCTTTACTTTTTTTCTACAAAACCCTAGCTCTCTTCTCTTTTAGGGCTTCATATTCTAACTCTACATAATATTACTTTATCCATCAAAAAACTGCACCAATATGTTAACATCTCTCTCCCCAAAAGAAAACCCGTATCTATTCTCTCTCTCTCTAGGGCATCATGTGCCCAGATCTCTTTCTCTAAGGCATCACTCGTCTAATTTTCTCTCTCTAAGGCATCGCGCACCTAGCTGTCCCAGCAACTCTTTATTTTATTTTATTTTTCTTCTCGACAAAAGTTCTCCCTGTTCGAAATCTTAATTCTCTCTCTCTCTCTGTCTCTCTCTCTCTCTTTGCATCGCATGCCCAATTTTCTTCGCCTATAGCACCACATGCTCGATTTTCTTTCAACAGGCCATCAGACAACTAATATTTTGTTAAACGTTTTGTCTTTCTTCTGAACTTCTAGCCCAACATAGTATCCTCTTCCAACACGTTTTCTATGGTCATAAAATTGACCTCATCCAATTTCATAACATGGAAAACCATCATTGAACCATTCATTCGTAGTCATAAACTTGTGGGACATTTGTATGGTACTTCAAACCTCCATCTAAACTCCTTATCAGAAATGGTTATAAAATTGACCTCATCCAATTTCATAACATGGAAAGCCATCATTGAACCATTCATTCGTAGTCAGAAACTTGTGGCACATTCATACGGTTCTTTAAACCTCCCTCCAAACTCCTTATCAGAAATGAAATTGATGAGACTAGGAAAAATAAAGTTTCCTTCACAAACCCCACAAGTGAAAAATGGGTTGCTAGTGATCAACAACATGTTCGATGGATCAATGCAAGTCTCTCAAGATATCCTCGTACAAATTGTTGGAATGCCCATGGCTGCTGAATTATGGAAGGCTTTTACATGATACATTCTAACATGAGTCAGAGGTATGTGCGATGGACTGGAAGCTTGTTGTTCAATAATGCAAGCAAGAAAAGATGATGATCATTGAACATCATAACAGAATTAAAGGCCTTTGTAATTGGACGGATAGTAACATGAGGATGGCTTGGGAAACTTGCCTTGCTCTCACTGGCTTGAGTAAGTTTGTCATTCCTCATTATGGTCACGTAGGCCATGCTACTAAAGGTTATTGGCGGTGGTGGAATATCACTAACCGCTCTTACTGGAAAGCAGACCATAAATGGAAGGCCGTCAACAGTACCAAGAATGATACAAGACATGGGAGGCATTTTGTGCCTCCAATCTTCTTCAAAGTTCATGAACTTGACTACCCCTTGAACTGGAAAGGACTTGGTATACCTCGATCTCTAGCCATGGACCATACCGGCATTCAATATCTTTCCCGTGAAGGTAAAACGAGGTCTTTATTTGATGACCTTTGTTCGATCTTCAAATGGACCAAGGGTCGTGCCGTGCCTGGTTATGAAGGTTGTCCTATTCAAAACCTTAATACCTTAATAGGGAGTGGGCCTCATTCTACTCCAGCTGCCAAATCTCACCAAGGATGCTGCTTCCAAGTTAGGAGATGAGGCAATCCCAGAGAAGAGAGTAAAGAAGAAAGGGGCAAAGAAGAATAAGGACGTAGAGAGTCTTGAACCCAGTTCCACTGTAAAACCTGAAGTTCCTTGAAAGAGCATCCGTCTGAGTAAAAGGGCTTTGTCAAGTCCAGATGCATCTCCTTCAGTTCCATCCGCTTCGAGTGAAGGAGCTGATGTCCCTCATAGACCAAAGAAGCGTGTAAAAACGAAGGCTTCAGAGTTAACAATTCCTGCAATTGTTGTCGCTCAACCAAGTCCATCTGGTCAGACATCCTTCAGCTTGAGTTGTCGATCAGAGAGTGCTCCTCCTCCCATAGTAGAAAACCTCTTGCTAATAAACCCACTGAGCCTGTAATAGTGCAGTCTCCAACTCTCTCATCATTGAGTCAAGGAGACTTTCTTTGCACCATCACTGAGGAAGGGAATATTCTTGAAGATGAGACTGAGGCTATAGGTGGGGCCCCAAATATTGAAATAACAATTTCAAAGGTACCTACTCCAACTACTTCAAGAGTAGAACCCCAACCAGATGCATCCTTAAGTAAAGCTTTGGACCTTGTAGTCGTCCCTACTCCTGAAGAGCCAATTTTATCAGTTGCAAATGCAGAGGCTTCATCTAAGCCCGGTACTTCCTCTAGTGAGCCCTTGGCTCTTGTTCCTCGGGAACTAGCTATCATTGCTGAAATTCCTCCCTCTGTTGTGGCTAGTTCTTCATCTTTGCCTTCTTCAGTGTCAGGCACCGTATCAACTATGAAAACTTTGCAAGTTGAGACTTTGCTACGGTCAAGTCTTCAAGAGATAAATGCTCTATCCCTGATCTTGCAGCCAAGATTGCCGCAGTCAGAGACTGCACCACTGCTTTGAAGGTTGTCAGCTATGATAAGGAGACTTTTGATCGATTCAAAGGCCTCTTAAAGGACCTTAAACTTTGGGGATTTGAAGCCTCACAACGCGAATCCGAGGTGCAAGCACAATACAGGACTCGCCTGGCTTCCTTAGAGGAGACTCTAGCTCAGCATCAAAGTCTTATGAGGAGCTATGATGAGAAGAAGGCACCTCTCCTTTCTTATCAAGCCAGTTTCAAGAAAGAAGACTCAGCCTATTCTACTGAGATAAAGGCAGCAGAAGAAGAAAGGGCAAGGTTGGATATTTACATTCACCAGTTAAAGACTAAACAAAACCACATGAGAGTAGAGGCTCGAAGCAAGTCCCAAGAATTGGAGATGTTAAACTCTGAGGCAACTTTGACAAGCCCAATGTCGAATCAAGTTACTCGGGCAATCTCCCTCCTCAAAGAGCAAATGAAGACAGCCTTAGAACCCTCAAAAGCATTGAAGACCAAGATTCATGAAGCCCTTGAAAACTTCTAGAGGCTCATAAATTCTTTAACTTGTTTGCTTGTTATATCTCCTTTTCATTCCTTCTGTGGATTTTTTATAACTGTCACCACAATTTTGTAATCTTCTTGCATATGGAATGGATACTCTCTTCTTTTCATCTTTGACTTGTCTACTTTTCTTTGCTTTGTGGTTTGCTTTTCTTTCTTCATGGTTTGAACCTTTCTTTTATCCTTGTGACCAACCCTCGTCTCCTCTAAAAGGGCGTAAGAGATGGGCCTGGAGGTCTGCTTTGCATGGAAGCATGTTTGATCTCCGTCATATGTGACTTGAACGACATCTCTGGTTTTCATCCAAGTCCTTGGGGTATGTTGTGCCATATCTAGTTTTCACAAGGACCCCGTATACATTTTTTTGTGGCGCTTTTGCCCATGGTTTTTACACCATGTCTGCTATTTTTACATTTTTACTCGCGATGCCCTTGTGGGCTTTCATTGTGCCCATTTTTTTATTTTGACATATTTTGCTCGCAATAGTTGATGCTACTATCACGCCCGTCATGTTTTTTCTTTTCTTTTCTTTGACTCTTTTACCCATGACGCCCTTGTGGGTTTGCGTCATGTCTGTTTTTTTGAAGATCTTGTTGAGACCCTTTCTTCCATATTTCTTGTCAAAAAGCACAGTGAAAGAGCACCTTTGGTCTAAACCAGTGGTTTAAAAAAGAGATCGGTGAATCGTCCGACTCGGTCAGGTTAAGCTTTAAAAAAATACAAAAAAATTATTAAAATTCATTATAAATATTGTCTTTTAGGAATTCAATAAGAAACAAGGATCCTACAATGTTAACTCTCATTTTTTTCATCAATTTGTGAATATTGAGACGTTCTTTCCCTGTATAAACTTATGTTAACCATTAAATTTACATCATACAAAAGAAAAATCATAGAATTATCATGGATAAAGTATATCAATCATACATGGACAACAATAAAAAGTAGACTAAATCGACGAAAAAATGGCCACTAAAATCTCAAATTGGCGGAAAACTCTAATCCGCTTAAAAAACCTAAATTATTACAACCTAACTATAATCCAAAATTATTACAACCTAACTATAATATTATATACTGAAATTAAAATTGTTTGTTAACATTTTATAATTATTTTATTATACAAACGATAACAAATCCAAAATATTTTATAATATCATCTCATTTAAAATGTATTATTGACAACTGTAAGAAAAATAATACATTACATGATTTATAATGCAAAATTAATAAATAACATAAAAATTTGGTTATCAATATAGAAATTATTTGAATGCGTATCAATTTTTGAAAAAACACTTCAATTTTTCAAAATTTTAATTTTTTAGATTCTAGAATAAATTTAGTAAAACAGATTGTTAATAGAAAGATAGAATTTCAAATGGAATATTTTTTTTTTAACAACATTATTATCTGCTTATTTTTTATTTTTTTTACAACCAAAATAATATATTACATGATTTATAATGCAAAAATTAATAAATAAAATAAAATTTTGGTTATCAATATAGAAATTATTTGAATGCGTACCAATTTTCGAAACAACACTTTAATTTTTCAAAATTTTAATTTTTTAGATCCTAGAATAAATTTAGTAAAAAAAGATTGCTAATAGAATGAGATAATTTCAAATGGTATATTTCTTTTGTTTAACGACATTATTTTCTGCTTATTTTTTATTTTTTTTACAATAAAAATAAAATAATGTAGCGCGCCTGAGCTGAGGTTCGAACTTGAGATGTCCTTCAACTAAGAGGAAGCGATAGCCATAAAGCCACGCCGTGGCAAGTGTATTAATTTTCTATATTAATGATATTTATTCAACGTCTATTTTAATTTAATGAACCTTGTGGGAATTATCCCACATCCAAGAATGAGTATCAAATTTAGTGATATAAATAGTTTCGTTGTACCTCATTAAACGCACGCGTGAAAACACGGGGCTGCGATGCTGTGGGGTTGAAGGCTTGCCACGTGTGACTGAGAAGGGTTGAAGGCTTGACATGTGTGACTGAGAACCGGAGAGAACCGATAAAATGTGATGTCATGTCACCGGTTCTCCCCGGTTTATGACGTCGTATAGACGGTTTATTGTTCAGAACCGGCAGTTCTGATCTAGAACCGGGCGGTTCCTGGTTTTGCGAAGTAATCGGCACGGGGATACTGATTCCCGTGCCGACTCGGGCTAGTCCGTTGCAACTCGTCAATTTTTAAATCACTGGTCTAAACCATACTGGCGTGCAAACCTGTGCAAACCTATGGGGAAAATAGCCCTCAAGCTTTTTGTCTATGACACCCCTGTAACGCAAGATGCATCCCCTGACACTTACGAAATACATTGCTTCTTTAGTCTCAATGGTGTGTCCGTCAAAGACATCACCAAAAGAATCAGTGTAGACACGGTCTGTGGGATTGCCTACAGGAAAAAGGCGACCACGAGAGAAGAAAGAGTTGTCTATCCGGAAATGACGTGCGTCACCTAGCCCTCTAAAAATGGCTTTCATCCCTGCAATCCTTAGCATTTGAGGGCAAGTATACCTTGAAAGATCTTCATTGATCTCATATGCTCCAGGGGTATAAGGATTAGACTCCTTGGGGAAGTATGCTGAGAGCCAACCAAAGACATAATGGATAGGGTACCTTGTCGTGAAGCGACCAGGAAGGACCTCCCCACCGAAAGACTCACTCTTCCTATCTCTAGATGATGCTTTGCCATGACCAGGAGGGACTTCCTCAGCAAAAGATTCACTCTTGCTATCTCTTGATGAGGCTTTGCCACATGCAATTGCCCCTAACCCGTGGTACATACCACAGAGGACTGGTTGGGCCAAGGCATACGCTTTGCCATGAGCAAGAGAGACTTCCTCAGCAAAAAGATTCACTCTTGCTATCTCTTGATGAGGCTTAGCCACATGCAATTGGCCCTAACCCGTGGTATATACCACAGAGGACTAGTTGAGCCAGGGCATACGGTGAGTCTCGCCTCATCTGGTCTCTTTAGTTCAAGAAAGACCACTATGCCTTGTTCCATCAACATTTTTAAGAGGGTTGGTACCCAGGCCTTGCTAAAGTTGTACTGCTGGTTCAATCTTCGCTCAAATTGGTCAAACCAGTACAGGTTTTGCAGTGCGAGGCATCCTGTTATAGCCCTGAGGCTGGGATTGTTGTTGTTGGGAGTGGTACCATTCCCCGCAAGGCGCCTAATGTCTTGAGAGGAGTGACATTAGTTGGGAGTTTAGGTAGAATGGGTGTGGTCGTAACCTCTACGCTGACCGTATTTCTTTGCTGGCCAGCACGAGGGTTAGGTCTGCTATTGGTGAAATTCCGGTTTTGACCTCCCCCTGAAGTCTGAGCATGAGTTCCACCATGGTGTTTTAACAGACTCTCAATTTTCACCACCTTTGAAATCATTTCTAAGAAAGTGGTGGGATTAGAAGCTTCAACATGAAGGGAGATTTCCTTCTTCACTTTTCTGATACATGTCTATACTGCGTCACTCTCAGGCATAGGATTGCTTCGATATACTGCGAGATCCCTCCATGTACTGGTTCCAATTACCTATCAGTGATAAAAGAAAGTATAATGTCTTTGCTGGTTTGAGGGATGAATACAAAATGTTTGTCACCTCAATAACTGCTAAGCTTTCATTTCCACATTTTCGTAACTACGCCCATTACTAGAACCACATGAGTCCCTCTTCTACAGTCAACCTACACTGAAACACATCTAGAATCAAGATTCTCATGATGTGCCGATCACGGCCAGCAACCCTATAGCATTTAATGGTCGATGAGGTCCACATGGATGGGGTTCTGGAAATAGATGTGGAAGAGCTGGAAGATTGCATCCATTTCCACCTAACCAAGTGTGTTTCCTTCTTTCTACGCCCAATTACCATCCACAAAATGCAAATCCAAGGTATGGCGGGGTGGCACGTCAAATCTATGATGATAGAAATCATGCCATAGTGGCCTGTTGTTATCGCTACAATCAGAAGGGACAAAGTTCAAATAATTACTCGAAATCTCACTTATCAGATTCCATTGTAGAAGAATCGTCCGCAATTTTTTCAGATGAATTGACCATGTTGATCCATGCATAATATCACGAAAAATGGATACAAATTTGTGACTGCTATCAGTATTGAGAAGACAAAGCTGCTGCCCTAAACACTCAATGGAAGTCATGACATTTGTCTTCCCCGAATGAGCAAGCATCGATTCTCAACAGTGGAGCAGCTAAACCATGTTACAGGTGATCTAGCGAATTTCTAACTCTTACCCGATGTTCTGGTGGTGATTCTGTAATAACTGGAGATGGGTCATCACTTCCCATCACACATGTAAGAAAGTCCATGCAAATTGTTCCAAAGGTCCCGTCTATTGAATAATGCGTTTTTAGCCCCTAAAATCAAGTGTACTCTCATTTCTATTTCTTAATCGACTCGAGAAAATGAGTCAAACTTTGTTTTTACACCGACCTCTATTGTATGGGACAATGTTGAGGGATTTGGCAATAACATCTATATGTCTTAAATGATAAATAGATGAAGCTCCCATTGTTAGTCTCTTCATTTCAAATAAGTGAGGATGTCAATATTTGGCATTAACATCGAGCTCACCTCAATCATGAGTGAGTCATTAGGTTTTGTAAAGAGGGTTCAATCCCATCGTTATCTAAGAGTTGGAATCATTAGGTAAACATTCCCAAATCCCCTTTTCCAATTTGAATAAAAAAGCTCCCTCACCTCTTGAATTAATTCATTCTATCTACAGACCTACATCTATCGCTTCTTCTTTCCATAACAAATATTATGTAATATTTTTGGATGACTTTTCATGATATACTTGAATTTATTTAGGATCTAAAAGGGCATGGGAAAAGCCCTAAACAACATAGATGGAAGTAGTAACAAAATATATGGTGACTTATGGTCTGACTGAGAAAATGGCCTTTGATAGAGCGTACAGGACTCATGTAGCCGACCCAAAATAGTTGGGATAAGGCTCGGGTGATGACAATACTTGGATTTACATCCTTAAGGAAAAAACTCAAAATATTTGAAACATTCACAATCTAAAAATTTAGTTGAGAACCATTTGTGTAAACCAATTTTGTTCTTTTGTAGTTACAGCAAAGGTGAATTCTCATCTCATGCATTTAAGAACTACATAAAAAATAAAGGGATAAAGCAACAAATTTTATATCCACAAATTCCACAACAAAATGGTGTGCTAAATGAAAGCACTGCCATATTGGTGGGTTGCTCTTCAACTTCATTAGTATGCGGCGATCACATCAATCTCTGGTTGCACATCTCCACTTCACCCACCCAGCTCTAGTTCTATGTACGACATCTTCCCCAATCTCTTCATTTTTTTGGATTATCAACCCAAGATATCAAAAGTGTGTTTTTTTTGGTATATCCTAATCATCGATCTTAACTACTTACTCATCTCTACTTCTATTATTACTAAATTTGCATCCTATATACTCTGTCTTAGTCCGGCTAATTTTAAAACCTTTAGATTCTAGAGCAACCCTCCAAAATTCTAACTTTATGTTGACACCGTTTTGGATCTCATCGATCAAAACTATGTCATTTCCGAGCAACATGCACCATGGTACCTCATCTTGTAGGTGCCTAGTTCAATCGTCGATAACTACGATAGAGGTATGGGCTCAATGCTAACCCCTAATGTAGACCTATTGTCACTGAAAGCTCACTGGTCTCTTCACTAGTTGTGTGCACACCACTACACTAGTAAATGTTTCATCATAAATATCTCTCACTAAGTCGAAACAGTGTCTCGAGACTCCTTTTTTTTTCCAACACCCACCAAATCAAATCTCAAGGTACTTTATCATAAGCTTTCTCTAGATCAATAAAGACCATGTGAAGGTTTTTTTCCTTCGCTCTAAACTTCTCAATCAGTTGTCTAATTAGGAAAATAGCATCAATTGTTGATCTCCCTGGCATAAAACCGAATTGGTTTTCTGATACACTCCTTTCATGCTTTAGTCGTTGCTCAATCACTCTCTCCAAGAGCTTCATAGTGTGGCTCATAAGTTTGATCCCTCGATAGTTCACAGAATTTTATACGTTTCCTTTATTTTTGTAGATAGGTACCACAGTACTTTTCCTCCCTTCATCTGGCATTTTCTTTGTTCTTAACAACTTGTTGAACAGCTTGGTCAACAAGTCAATGCCAATTTCCCCCATGCACTTCCAAACCTCCATCAGGATACCAGCTGGTCCTAAAGCATTTCCTATCTTCGTCATTTTCAAAGCTTCTTTCACTTCTGATATACTAATCCTACGAATGCATCTATGACCTCCGACCTCATTTATACCAATGGTTCCTTCTACCGCTATGTTCCCATTATGTTCGTCATTTAATAATTTTTAAAATAAATTCTCTACCTTTCATTGACCTCTTCATCTTTCACCAAGACCCTTTGATCCTCACTCTTAATGCATTTAATATGGTCTAGATCCCGACACTTTTTCTCTCTCATTTTTACTAATTTGAAGACATTTTTTCACTTTTTCTTGTTCCCAATTTATTGTATAGATTATCATATGCCTTAAGTTTAGCACTACTTACTATTTGTTCAGCGTTTCTTAGAATTTTTATATTCTTCTAAGTTTTGATCATTTCAATTATACTGCCAAGTTTTATAAAATGTTCGTTTTTAGCTAATGGCCTTCTAAACCTCATCATTCCCCTCATCACTCCACCACCAAGTTTCCTCATAGGTTCCCCAGAAAGACCTTATCCAAAATAGGCAACTATAGTAATAAGCATATAATGTTAGGGACTTTACAATAGTAACGCATGTGTTGGAAGATTATAAAATAATCAAACAAAGGAAAGGTCCTCATACATTTCTTATCTATGACGGTTAAATATGCCTCAATGCCAAAGAATTAGAGATACTCCTTCATGATCATTACTGAAATCAGAATATTTACTGATTTCAAAAAAGGAGGTTGCTTTCAATGAAGAATCATTCCATATCAATGTAAAATAGATTTATGTTCATTATGTGAAGGTCTAGAGAAAGAAAGTGGACCAGATGCCAGCTTTTGTTTGCTTTCATCCGGTTTCCTACTTCTAGATTGATATTTAAACACAAATTAAAGAGGAATGATGCCCGAATTAATTTTGCACAATGGAGCAATGCATACTAGAGACCAGGTTGAAACACTCTTACTGTCAAACAGTATAAGAATATGATAACATCATAATTATGTCGATGAGTGTCTAAAGGGCCTTTCATGCAAAAAGAAGCAAAGAGAAACTATTACAGGGTTACCACTTGGGAAAAGCTCATTTGTGGTACACGAAAGGATATCAACTCTTGTTTCATGGAAGATTCCATGACACATACAACAAATGATAGTTTTCAAAAGGACCATATGAGCATGCCTACATAGCATCAAGAATCCAATTTCTAAATCTCTATCCAGCATATACATTGTCAGTCAGGTGCATGCATCAAGCATTGGTCAAGAAGTCAAGACCTAATTGTAGTATACTCCCACTAAATAACAGCAATATTACAGAAGAAAATAACACATAATGGAGCACCAACATTCACAGAACTTATCAAAATTTACCAGAAAATACACATGGACACATATAGTACATTTATCCATAAGACTATTTAGAAAAAGGGAATAGTCAAGTAGCAGGTCCTCTGTATTTGGTTACTTGGGAGTTCTGTCCCTAGTGCTGGGTTAGAGATCCAATGGTTGGCAGAATGGTGGTTACTCAAATAACCGATAACAAGCAAACCGCTCCTGGTAACCACCTTCGCTACACCCATTAAATGTCTAATCCAATGGATGGGGATGGAACTCCCATACAACCGAATACATGGGACTTCCTATGTGACCATTTCCCTAAAAACAACACACATTACAAGAACAGAGATTGATATTGTCCTTTGGAACAGTACATACCAAAACACATGGCATATCTCGTCGAACCAGCTCAATCACGCGTTTGATGAGAAACTTCCCAAGGTTAATTCCTGATAGACCAGGCTGTTGATTTGAATCATCAACTTGATTAGTGCATTCAACTCCCAAAAAAACTATAGTACTTGAATGACATTTTTCCAAATAATCCCAAAGAAAAAGAGGGACAGTGTGGGTATCACATAATTTTCAAGATAGAAAAACAATCACACACACAAACAAATGAAATGTATAAGCAACCTCAGAATAAGGAGACTACCTCAAGTACATCATGGTCTCTACGTGATTCTCTCTCTCCTTCTCACCTTCTCTCTCTTCTATTTTTTCTTTCTCTAAGCCTATTCCTCTCTATAAATCCCTCATCTTCTTTATTCTTTTTCTCTTCTCTCTAAGCCTATTGCTCTCTCTACACTCCTCATCTTCTTTATTCTTTTTCTTTTTCCATCTTTTCTTTTTCCATGATGCTATATTTTTAACTTCAATGTTTGTGCTTGTCAACACAATGGTTACAATGTTACATCGTACCCTCGAGCCCATATTTTAGGAGTGTGCATGAGTTAGCCCCATTCGTAGCTTCAATGTTAAGCAGTAGAAATCTTTGTAATAGATCCCATGGACCATGGAGATAATGAAAATGCCTAGACTGGGTCTAAGGGGATAATATCCAGGACTGTCTCTAGTTGAATTTGCTACATCCCAAATGAAGCATATTTGATGGGTTTTAAGGAAACTCCTGAGTTACCCCTCCAAGAACCCCATTAATGTAGACGTTTTTTATTTCTGATGCACTCAAAAGTTAGGTGTTTACAAACCCATACTAAGACGTCCATAATAACATGGAAGTATATCCACCCAGACATGTACAACAAAAAAAAACCAAGTAAAAAATCACTGAACACATACCCCAAGCGATCTACTATATTGCATACAGTGGTGAAGATATGATCCATACTAGCAAGAAGAAAAATACTATTTATCTTAAATTTCAACTCCAAGTACCATTCAATTCCATGGGGCGGAACTGCAACGACATTAAAAGTGTATAACGCAATTTTACTTCTATATTCATAGAGAGGTCTGAAATTTTCACCTGGGTTGAAGATATAGAATAAAACAAGGCACATGTAGCATCATTTTCGAGAATAGGAGGCTCATCCCACAAAACCTCCTAACCACAGAGAAAGGTCAATAAATCCAGCTGCAGATAATGATGAATTAGATAACATCTGAAGAACCAAACAACCTGTATTGTATGTGCCACATCCTTCAAGAGAGCAACTTCGATGAAAATCAAAGGTTCACCTGTATAAACATTATTTACATGATTGGAAGCACAAAATTAGCAAATCTAAGAGGAGAATTACTCTAATACCAATGACTATTTTCTAACTATGTCAGATAGTGAACTATCAAAAGAGTTGAATTCAATTTCCAGGAAGCAGTCACTAGAACAACTAGTAAGTATGAACTTATCCATGTGAAGTATGGTCATGCATATTAAGAGAACTGTTTGTTAATAGACTAACTCAAGCATCGATTGAAGTCGTCCAATATGAATGAAAGCCAAATGATTACCAAACAGATTTCAAAATAATCAAACGATTGCATGTACCCAATGTGCTACTCTGCTCATAAAACCCCAATATTCAACCATCACCATCATCATCATCATCCGAGCCTAATCCAAACTATTGGGGGTCAGCTAACAGGTTCAGGATTCATGAAAAGATGTAGCAAAATTTTATACTTGCTGCCCTACCGAACACAACCCTCCTCCTTTATCCAGGCTTGGGACCGGTGTGACCGGCTTGGGACGGCCATAGAGGAGTTGAAACCCCAATATTCAATAATGAACAGAAATTGCAAATATAATGATTCATGAACAAAATTGTAGACATTATTTGGGTTTCAAAGGAATATTGTGTTTGTTTTTTCCTTTTCTTTTTGGCCTTATACACAGACTGAAAAGTTTGAGGATCTAGACCCCTAGGAGAGAAGGGAAGTTGTGGCTGCAATTGGGAAAGAGGGAACGAGAGAGAGAGAGAGAGATGGAGAGAACACAATTCCAGGGCAAAAGAAAGAAAATAGACATAGAGCGGGAAAGAAGACCACTAGCTTGGTAAAAATATCAGCTAGTTGATCTTTAATCCTGGTATACTACTTAGTCCCTCGTAAATTGACAATCAACCTTAATGTGTTTTGTTCTTAAATGGAAGACGGGACTAGTGGCAATGGAGAAAGCAGCTTGGTTGTCACAGTGCATAGATATAAGTGATGTGCTGTGCACTCCCATGCTAATTAGGAGCACTCATAACCATAAGACTTCACATACAGTTGACCTTATGCTACGGCCCTGGAGCACGCAATTATACTCGGGTTTTTGCTTCTCAAGAAACCAAATTTGCCCCTCCACAGTCAATAGCCAGCAGTTGATTGGAAATCAACTACATAATCAGCCCAGTCAAGAGACATATTACATCTAAATAGATGTCCTTACCAAGAATACCTTCAATATAGCTCAAAATATGTGCAACTGAAAAATGTGGTTATGGGGAATTCAAGACTATAAAATCAAAAAAAATTCTTTTTTTTTTTATTATGAATCTGAAATCCACTTACAAGTGCCACCATATGCTGTTGAAAATGAAAAATAAAACCCTAAATACAACCTAGGGTCTCTTCATTCTACTGCCAAATTAAATAAACACAAGCCAAGAACAAAAACTAGTAATTAAGACACAAATATTGTTCCTGAAAATTCATAATAAACACGCAAATATGACTGAAAAACAAAACTAAAGAGCAAAGAAGACTTACTGGATTATTCCCTAAGAATATTTGTGATTATACCCAAGTAAAACTTACAAATAACAGATTTATCCCATTTTCCATAGTTAGTGAGAATACATTGCCCATGAACTTAGTATCACAGCAACATTAGAACCATAGGTTTGGAACTTTAATAAGTAAAAAGGTTATAACTCAGGTTAACAGGAACCCCTCCTGCATGCAGGTGGTCAAAATACAAAAATCACTCTTCTTTTATTTGAATCTCCAGCTCTAGAGCAATGCTTGCCAATTGTTACCCAAACTGACGAGAATGACCCCATTGATAATTGTATTTTCAACACTAACCTCATTCAGTCATGCCCACTGACGTACCGCCATACTCATAAAGCATCCATTTTCCTTGACTTTTTGGTGATTTAATGGTTACTCCATCGAGACTAATAGAAAAGAAACAGATGTTCTATATATATAACTTGAACCTCTTCATATAATGAGGTTTTTGAAAGATGTGGCTATGTGGAATTCAACACTATAGAATAAAAAAAAATTTCTTCGTTTCTTCATTAATGAATTTGAATTCCTCTTACAAGTGCCACAAGACCCTGCCGTAAATGAAAATTAAAACCCTAAATACAATCCAGGACCTTTTTTTGTCAAAATGAATAGACACAAACCAGGAATAAAAACCAATCTTCTACTAACAATTTAAGTACATATGATGTTCATGAAAAATCACAGAAAATATGAAAATATTATTAAAAAATAAAACCAAACAGTCGAGAAGACTTACTCAATAAACAGTGGAACTGCAGTTCCAGAATATGGATTACAGTTCCCCTTTCAAGAGCAAGCCAAGCACATATCACTATAGCGCAATGGGAACTTTATCTATGCACATATACATGTGTCCTTCTATAGAGTTGCTTTCCCGCAGTGTGGCTATTATATGTACATGCCATGTGGAAGTATGTTGAGGATTTAGCCCTTGCTCTCACAGGCCTACACATAAGAGACCACACAACTCTCCTGACCAACAACTATCCTTGGGCATCACTCCGACCTCAAAAAGGTATGACCCTTTATAAACCCTTTTCGGTAGCACCACATGCCCAAGGGTAGGGTTGGGGATGGGTCGGGACCCGGACCCAGACCAGTGCCCAATATTATTTGCAAGACTCATACCGACGGGACCCGACCAATCATTTGTACAAGTTAGTGCATCACATATCAGAGGTTGCTGATGTAGAAGAGCCAAATCCTAAAAAAGCCACAACAGTACGGCCAAGCCAACCATCAAATCCTTTATATGAGGGAGCAAAATAACCATATGGAGTATGAATGACGAACGGAAAAGATAACATGGAATCGTTTGAAGGAGTGATTGAAAAAGATTGAAATTAGGATGACTACAATTGAAATAAACAAAAAGAGTGTGTAAATGATGATGAGGGTAGTTGCTGCATACAATGTGCTCAGTGTGAACTTTAGGGAACTATTGAGAGAGAGAGAGAGAGAGAGAGAGAGAGAGAGGGAGAGAAGATAGGAAGAAATATCTTTGAAGCAAGATATCTCTAAGATCCAGGGTCTTTGTGCAAAGATGGATGGGCTATGGCGATCTGTTGCAACGAAAGGTCACTGAGATCAGTGGCGACGGTTATGGTGATATGTTGCAGCGAAAGCTCTCTCTTCAGCTCACAGTTTTCAAAATTTCCATGTGAATTGAGGGATTTGTTCCAAGTTCCTATTGTTGTGAACAACTATTGGGAGACAGAGAGGAGCACTCGTAGCCACCAGCCACAGAACAATGGGGAAGATGGGCCACGGGTTAAGGTTTTACAGAGAGACCCTAAAAATTGAGTTTTGATTTTGTGGGTTTAAAGAAAGACAGAGGGAGAGAAGAGAGGATCCAATCCCCACCGTTCATCTTCATAAAATTACGGTGGGGATCAGGTTTCTAAAACTCAAAACATTATGTATTAATATATATAACATATGTATATATTTAACCTTTATAAATGTATATTTATAAAGTAATATATAATAAACCTTTATAAATGTACAAATATAAAGTAATATATAATAAACCTTTATAAATGTACATATATAAAGTAATATATAACAAACCTTTATAAATGTACATAAATAAAGTAATATATAATATTTTAAAATACCAGGGGTCGGGTCTTAGTTGGGTCCACCCGTACCCAAACCCGACCCGATTTACTATTCAGGTCCAAAATTTGGATTTGTACCTGACCCGTCAGATACAAACCTTAGACCCATATTCGGACCCATACTGAGTCGGGTCTTGGGGTCTCAAGTTGGGTCCAAGTAAAGTCCAAAACCTACCCAGGGGTAAGACTTTTCGATATGACCAGAGCCATAAACTGCCTAACCCGTTGTCACACCCCAAGAATTTACAATACTGTTATTCCTGATATGTGACAGACAAAACATATATACATCTATTGATAGGATAAATTTACAGTGGCGAATTCTTACAAGGTAACAAAAGAAAGTTAAGCTAGCACAACAACAATATCTTCCAGAGTTGATCCCAACGAGCACTCAAAATGAAACCGCAGTTATCCTGAAAAATGTTTACCATAGTTTGATGAGTTTGGCTACTCAGTAAGTGATCATCATAATCCTAAAAATAATCATGGTTGAAAGGTATCAATATTTTCAAAAAGGAGATCTATTAACAGGAATGCATTAACAGTTTCACTTTCAAACAAATGCATAATTAAGTATAATCCGAATAATTGAAATGCATATCACATTTTAACATCAATGCATAATTCAAAAGATTTCCCAAAATACCCTACTGGCATCCCAAATAGGTCACCTATATGCCCCATCAGCATCCTGATGGGTCCACTTAATCCCTATCGGCGTCCCAGATAGGTCCACTTAATCCCTACAGGTCCACTTATAGCTCACCGGCGTACCGGATGAGTCCACTTAATCCTTACCGGCATCCCGAATAGGTCCACTTATACCTCACCGGCGAACCGGGTGAGTCCACTTCCATACTTAAAGTATTTTTAAATCTCTTTAAACATTCGAAAGCAGCAATATCATGTACTCAACATATCACTGAAATCATTAATATGAATTTCACTGAAACCATTAATAACAGTCACTTTCAATAACATTTCAAAAATAACCAATCAAATATTTTGGGCTCAAATTTAGAAACGTAGCATATCGTAAACACATTCTAGCATAATTGCCAAGTTAATATGTATAGAAAAACTCTTATAGAAATTCAAGAAAACAGAATTACCACAATTTATGGGATGTCAATTCACAAATAAACATTTCACAACAATGCTGTAATCATATGCAAAAATATCAATTTTTAAATAATAAGGCAGTCATTTGCACATGAATTTTACAATGTCTAAATATTCAAAAACAGTAGAAAGAAATATCACAATTTTACTAAAAGCAGAAATATCACATTTATTTCTAATAATTTTACAGTATCTAAAATTTTCTAACAATAGACAAGAAAAATAAATAAGTTTATTTCTAATAATTTACAGCATTTAAAATTTCTAACATAGATAAAATATCACAATTTTTATTAAAAAGGTTATGTTTTAAAATAATGAGGTCGCGTGCGCATAAAATTTATCGCGCCTAAAATTCATGATAATAAGCAGAAATAATTATTTCATTTCATTTTTAAAAAGAATGGATTATTTTTCAAGATAATGAAGTCACTTACACACAAAACTTATAAAATAAAGATCCTGGACGGAAATATCACTATTTATTAAAAACAGGCTATTTTTTAGGAAGATGATGTCACTTACCTAAAATATTTGAGAGGGAACTTCGATAAAATTCTGCTAGAGAGAGAAGAGCGGTGAAAGCACCATGGGTAAAATCCTGGGAGGAAGTAAACCTTTGGATTTGAACAAAAAAAATAAAAATGGCTTGGGTTGAGGCACACGAGGTTTTCAACTGTCTATCACATATGGGAGATAGTTAAATTGTCTCAATAAATCTTGAACACATAGAGGATTAAAATGGGAGAGAGAGAGTACGATACCCGAAAGGCTTTTCAGTGACACTCTTTAGACCAAAGGACAACTTCTTTTATAAAGCATACATGGCTTAACACACATGATGTGTCAATAGAGGGTTAACTGCAATATATGGTACTGCCACCACACAATATTACAATTAAGCAGCATCTTATGGAGGCACATTAGCTTCACTTACGCTGGCACGAAGAAAAGTTTTGGATGCTAGCATACAATTATGATAACAGAGCTGATGGACCAAAGGTCCACCTTAAAGAAATGGACTAGCATAAAAAAAAAAAACTATTTGAAAAATAGTAACTTTGAATTATTAATCAAATATCCAAGAAGCCTGGGTCCATCTTTAAATTGAGGGGTAATTTTGCGTAAGAGAAAGATGGTCCTCGTGGTGCATTTTGTCACCATGAATTATCGTTCTAAATATTTCATTATGTATTTTATTTTATTTTATTTATTTATTTATTTTTATTGTATTTATTCTATTAACACTATTATTATTATTATTATTATTATTTTTGAAATTTCAGGATTATTACATTCTTCCCCCCTTAAAGAAATTTAGTCCTCTAAATTTGTGTACCTGATTACTGAAAAAGATAGGGATATTTTTCTCTGATATCGTCTTCTCGTTCCCAAGTCGACTCCTCTCTTGAATGGTACTTCCATAATACACAGACCAAAGGAATCTCCTTGTGTTAATCCAGTATCAAAATTGGCTGCTCAATGAAGGATAGGTCCTTTCTGATCGGTAAAGGTTCATATTTCAAGATATGGGATGGGTCGGGCTGATATTTTCGCAGTGAAGATACATGGAAGACATTATGGACGTTTGCCAATTCGGGTGGCAAGGCAAGTCTATAAGCGACACCTTTGATTCTTTCCAAGATTTCAAATGGTTCGATGCAACGTGAGCTCAGCTTTCCTTTCTTGTCGAATCTCATAATGCCCTTTTATTGGTGAGATTTTTAGAAAAACTCGATCACCTTCCTCAAATTCAAGATCTTTCCGTCGATTATCGGCATAACTCTTTTGCCGACTCTGAGCTGTCCTGAGCCTTTCTCGAATTAATGTTATCTTATCTGTGGTTACCTGGACAATTTCTGGCCCCAAAAGTTTTCTTTCACCAACCTCATCCCAACAGATGGGTGACCTGCATTTCCTTCCATACAGAGCTTTATATGGTGCCATCTGAATACTGGCTTGGAAGCTATTATTATAAGCAAACTCAATTAAGGGTAAATGGTCATCCCAGCTTCCTGTAAAGTTGATGACATAGGCCCTCAGCATATCTTCCAATGTTTGTATGATCCTCTCCGTTTGTCCATCAGTTTGGGGGTGAAAGGCAGTGCTAAAGGTGAGTCTCGTCCCCATTGCTGACTGTAGCCTAGCCCAAAATTTAGAAGTAAACCGTGTATCCCTGTCTAATACAATACTGACTGGAACTCCATGCAACCGCACTATTTCTTTAATGTACAACTGGGCCAGTCGATCCAAAGTGTACGTCGTGCGAATCGACAGAAAGTGGGCAGCTTTGGTCAGCCGGTCCACAATGACCCAAATGCTATCATGTCCTGAATTTGTTCTAGGTAAGCCAAAGACAAAATCCATAGAGATGTGCTCCCACTTCCATTCTGGCACGGGTAAAGGCTGCAACAACCCAGCGGGCCTTTGATGTTCAGCTTTTACTTGCTGGCATGTTAGGCACTTAGACACAAATAGTGCTACCTCTTTTTTCATATTATTCCACCAAAAGGTTTTTTTCAAGTCCTGATACATTTTAATACTTCCGGGATGTATCGTATAACGAGAATGATGTGCTTCTTCGAAGATAGCTTTCTTCACATTCCCATCAATCGGAACACAAACCCAACCTTTGAATCTTAGCAAATCCTCACTACATATAGAGAATTCATCTCTTTTTCCTTGCTTCACTTTTTCTATAATTGTTATAAACTGAGGGTCTTTCTTTTGTGCCGATCGGATCTGTTGGATTAATTGGGGTTCTGCCTTAATATTGGCAATCATACTTACCACACTATTAATGGACGGAGTCGGATGCCAATCCACTATTTCCTCTAACAATCGCATTTCTTGGATCATTAGATGAGCTAAGACTCCTGTAGATTTTCTACTTAGAGCGTCAGCCACAACTTTAGCTTTTCCTGAATGATAATGGATTGTACAATCATAATCTTTTAAGAAATCCATCCATCTTATCTGTCGCATATTTAAATCCTTCTGAGAGAAGAGGTATTTCAAGCTCGTATGATCCGTGTATATTTCGAATTGCTCACCATATAGATAATGCCTCCATATTTTCAAAGTGAATACTATTGCAGCCAGCTCCAAGTCATGAATTGGATATTTTTTCTCATATTCTTTCAACTGTCTGGATGCATATGCCACTACTTTTCCATATTGCATTAATACACAGCCCAAGCCTTTATGTGAAGCATCACTATAAATCACAAATCCCCCACTCCCCTCAGGAATAGTTAAAAAAAGTGCTGAAGTTAATCGAGCTTTTATTTCTTGAAAACTCTCTTCACATTAACTTGTCCATTCAAATTTGACATTTTTCTGTGTCAATCGAGTCAATGGGGTTGCGATTCGAGAAAATACTTCTACAAATTTTCTATAATATCCTGCCAATCCCAAAAAGCTTCGAACTTCAGTCACATTACTTGGTTGTTTCCAATTAAAACTAGCTTCAACCTTTGAAGGATCAACTGATAGACCTTCCGACATGTCCTAAAAATGTCACTTGTTCAAGCCAAAATTCACATTTACTAAGTTTGGCATATAATTTCTTTTCTCTTAATATTTGCAATACCATTCTTACATGCTGCTAATGTTCCTTTTGATTCTTAGAATAAATTAAAATATCATCGATGAATACCACAATAAATTTATCCAAAAAGGGCTTAAAGACTCGATTCATCAAATCCATAAATGCAGCCGGTGCATTGGTTAATCCAAAAGGCATGACTAAAAATTCATAATGGTCATACCTCGTTCTGAAAGCTGTCTTGGGAACATCTTCACTTTTAATCTTAAGCTGATGGTACCCAGATCTAAGATCAATTTTTTAAAACACTTGTGATCCTTGTAATTGATCAAATAAATCATCAATTCTAGGTAATGGATACTTATTTTTCACTATCACTTGGTTCAACTGTCTATAATCGATACACAATCTCATGGTCCCATCTTTCTTTTTAACAAACAATACCGGAGCACCTCAAGGTGATACACTGAGCCTGATAACACCTTTATCTAATAATTCTTTCAATTGTTGTTTAAGTTCTTTACGCTCTGCATGTGCCATTCTGTAAGGTGCCTTAGAAATTGGGGCTACCCCTGGCAATAATTCAATAGAGAATTCAATTTCCCTGCCAGGCGATAATCCTGGTAATTCTTCGGGAAAAACATCAGGAAATTCTCGGATGACCGGAATGGTATCCAAATTTATCTCTTCCTTCCTATCTTCTTTGATATAGATAAGAAAGCCTTAACACCCTTTTCGAAAGAGGCAATTAGCTCTAATACAGAAGATTAAATATGATGGGGAGTCTTCTTTGATACCATTGAAGTAAAATACTGGTTGATCCGAAATACTAAAGGTAACCATTTTCTTGTAACAATCAATACTTGCATGGTATGCAGAAAGCCAATTCATGCCTAAGATTACATCAAAATCTTGAATTTCTAGGAGCATTAAATCAACCAACAGTTCCTTTTCTTCTATCTTTATTACACAGGACTTGTACACTATATTGGTGTCAATTGAATTTCCCATCGGTGTGGCTACCTCTAGAATGTATTCTAATTGTTCTGATTTTACCTTTAAGTGACATGCAAAGTGTTGTGACACAAATGAATGAGTAGATCCAGGATCAATCAAAACATGAGCTACTTTTTGGAAGATAGTAAGAGTACCTTGGATCACTGATTTTGAGGCCTGAGCGTCTTGCTCGGTAATCGCAAATACTCTTCCCTTCATCTGAGGCTTTGGAGCTATCTCTCCCTGCTTTGGAAGCTGTTGCGTCTGTAAGCTAGGACATTGTCTAATCTGGTGTCCCAATTTTTCATATTTAAAACAGGCTCCGGTATTCCAATAACAAAGGCTTGATCCATGGTTTTTCCCACATTTTCTACATGGTTCTATTGGACTTTGAAGTGGCAAGGGCCTTGGCTTCTTATTTGGCCATTCAAACTATTGTCGGTTAGATGGCGTGGGTCTAACATGACTTTTCTGAATTTTTGTCTTTTGGTAATCTTCGAAGTCTTTTTCAACAATTTGGGCTCGATCTACTATTTCAGTATAAGTTATCAATTTTAAGACTGATATTCTGCTTCTAATAGTTGGCCTGAGACCCCTTTCAAATTTTTTCACCTTTCTTGCCTCATTATTAATCATATGTGGTGCAAACCTGGCCAATTCAGTAAACTTGGCCTCGTACTGTGCTACTGTTCAGTTTCTTTGAATTAATTCCAGAAATTCTATTTCTTTTTTGTCTTGAATAAAATCTGGGAAATGCTTTTCATTAAATGCCTCTAGAAATACTTCCCAAGTCAATAGTTTATTTTTTTTTATCAATACTTCTTTTGCCATTCGCCACCAGTGTTGTGCTTCACCTTCTAACATAAGAACTGCCAAGGCCACCTTCCAATCATCAGGACATTCCATAACCTCGAATATTTTCTCCAATTGCATAATCCATTCATCGGCTTCCAGTGGGTTAACAACACCCTTAAAAGAAAGTGGGCTCAATTTCTTAAATTGTTCAATATCACTCCCACCATTTCCCATAACTGACTGCCTGGGTGGATTGTTGTTTTCCGTCTGATGTTGCATTAAAGCAACCATATTTTCCAAAGCTTTGTGAATTCCTTCCATATTAGCTTCAGCTATTCTGGATCTTGACTTCGTCTCAGTCTGTACACGCAATAAATGCGATTTTAAGAACATTCTTTTTAAATTTCCTAAGAAACTTAAACCTATTACTCTGATACCATAATTGTCACACCCCAAGAATTTACAATACTGTTATTCCTGATATGTGACAGACAAAACATATATACATCTATTGATAGGACAAATTTACAGTGGCGAATTCTTACAAGGTAACAAAAGAAAGTTAAGCTAGCACAACAACAATATCTTCGAGAGTTGATCCCGACGAGCACTCAAAATGAAACCACAGTTATCCTGAAAAATGTTTACCATAGTTTGATGAGTTTGGCTACTCAGTAAGTGATCATCATAATCCTAAAAATAATCATGGTTGAAAGGTATCAATATTTTCAAAAAGGAGATCTATTAACAGGAATGCATTAACAGTTTCACTTTCAAACAAATGCATAATTAAGTATAATCCGAATAATTGAAATGCATATCACATTTTAACATCAATGCATAATTCAAAAGATTTCACAAACTACCCTACCGACATCCCAAGTAGGTCACCTATATACCCCATCAGCGTCCTGATGGGTCCACTTAATCCCTATCGGCATCCCAGATAGGTCCACTTAATCCCTACGGGTCCACTTATACCTCACCGATGTACCGGATGAGTCCACTTAATCCCTACCGACGTCCCGGATAAGTCTACTTATACCTCACCGACGAACCAGATGAGTCCACTTGCATACTTAAAGTATTTTTAAATCACTTTAAACATTCGAAAGCAGCAATATCATGTACTCAACATATCACTGAAATCATTAATATGAATTTCACTGAAACCATTAATAACAGTCACTTTTAATAACATTTCAAAAATAACCAATCAAATATTTTGGGCTCAAATTTAGAAACGTAGCAGTTCGTAAACACATTCTAGCATAATTGCCAATTTAATATGTATAGAAAAACTCTTATAGAAATTCAAGAATACAGAATTATCAATATTTATGGGATGTCAATTCACAAATAAACATTTCACAACAAGGCTGTAATCAATTGCAAAAATATCAATTTTTAAATAATAAGGCAATCATTTGCACATGAATTTTTCAATATCTAAATATTCAAAAACAGTAGAAAGAAATATCACAATTTTACTAAAAGCAGAAATATCACATTTATTTCTAATAATTTTACAGTATCTAAAATGTTCTAACAATAGACAAGAAAAATAAATAAGTTTATTTTTAATAATTTACAGCATTCAAAATTTCTAACATAGATAAAATATCATAATTTTTATTAAAAAGGTTATGTTTCAAAATAACGAGGTCGCGTGCGCATGAAATTTATCTCGCCTAAAATTTATGATCATAAGCAGAAATAATTATTTCATTTCATTTTTAAAAAGAATGGATTATTTTTCAAGATAATGAAGTCACTTACACACAAAACTTATAAAATAAAGATCCTGGACGGAAATATCACTATTTATTAAAAACAGGCTATTTTTTAGGAAGATGATATCACTTACCTAAAATATTTGCGAGGGAACTTCGATAAAATTCGGTTAGAGAGAGAAGAGCGATGAGAGCACCATGGGTAAAATCCTGAGAGGAAGTAAAGCTTTGGATTTGAACAAAAAAAATAAAAATGGCTTGGGTTGAGACACACGAGGTTTTCAACTGTCTATCACATATGAGAGATAGTTAGGCTGTCTCAATAAATCTTGAACACATAGAGGAATAAAATGGGAGAGAGAAAGTACGATACCCGAAAGGCTTTTCAGTGATACTCTTTAGACCAAAGGACAACTTCTTTTATAAAGCATACATGGCTTAACACGCATGATGCAAAACGTCACACATCATTTAAGTGTGTCAATAGAGGGTTAACTGCAATATATGGTACTGCCACCACACAACATTACAATTAAGCAGCATCTTATGGAGGCACGTCAGCTTTACTTACGCTGGCAAGAAGAAAAGTTTTGGACGCTTGCATACAATTATGATAAAAGAGCTGATGGACCAAAGGTCCACCTTAAAGGAATGGACTAGCATAAAAAAGAAAACTATTTGAAAAATAGTAACTTTGAATTATTAATCAAATATCCAAGAAGCCTGGGTCCATATTTAAATTGAGGGGTAATTTTGCGTAAGAGAAAGATGGTCCTCGTGGTGCATTTTGTCACCAAGAATTATCGTTCTAAATATTTCATTATGTATTTTATTTTATTTGATTTAATTATTTATTTTTATTGTATTTATTTTATTAACACTATTATTATCATTTTTTTTTTTTTTTTTTTTTTCAAATTTCAGGATTATTACACCCATGGTCAGTCAAACAATACACACTTGAGAGTAGGACTATGTGACCCAGGCAAGTGTACACGATTAAAATTTTTCTTTCTTTTTCTTGTATTTTCACCACCGATCACTTACAAATATCCAAATACAATATATGAATCAATAAGAACACAAAGAATGCCAAGGACTCTCAATTGCTTGCCATGAAAAATAAAACTAATTCATAACATGCAACTAAAGATTACATAACACTAGGATAAAATCAATAGAGCATGAAATAGAATAATACCACATACCTTGCCTCAGGTTACTCCCAAGGACCGGGTCTCCTCCAGCGATGGCGCACAAGATCAAAGTCTTTCTTAGATCTCACAAGTATATGAAGCTTTGGATTGATACCCTCAAGGATGAGAGCATGTGGAACAACTATGGAACCTTTCTTCACAAAATTTGTGTGGGGCGTACCCCTCTAGATCTCTACAACGGTAGGGGCGTACCCACCCCCTTCTCTTGGCTAAGAGACAGAGACTTTACGAGATGCACAGAGAAAGTTAAAGGGATGAGAGAGAGAGAGAGAGGGTGGTGTGCCACCTTGAGGAGAGAGAGAAAGAGAGCTAGGTCAAGGTCTGGAGACATTGTCCTCCATAGAAATCTTTTATAGATTTGTAGTTAAGGGTAAGGTTTCTAGGTTTTATCCATCCTTATGGAGATTTGATCTAGATCATTGATCAAAGGAGACTTGTGGGGTGAGAGATCTTAGCCATACAATGGGACCTCTCTTCACAAACTTTGTGTGGGGCGTACCCCTCTAGATCTCTACAATGGTAGGGGTGTACCCCTTCTCTTGGCTAAGAGACAGAGACTTTACGAGATGCAAAGAGAAAGTTAAAGGGATGAGAGAGAGAGGGTGGTGTGCCACCTTAGCCATACTTGTGGGGTGAGAGATCTTAACCACACTATGGGACCTTTCTTCACATACTTTGTGTGGGGCGTACCGTTCTAAATCTCTACAACGGTAGGGACATACCCCTTCTCTTGGCTAAGAGACAAAGACTTTACGAGATGCAGAGAGAAAGTTAAAGGGATGAGAGAGAGAAGGTGGTGTGCCACCTTGAGGAGAGAGAAAGAGAGCTAGCTCAAGGTCTAGAGAGATTGTCCCCCATAGAAATCTTTTATAGATTTGTAGTTAAGGTTAAGGTTTCTAGGTTTTAGCCGTCCTTATCGAGATTTGATCTTGATCTTGATCATTGATCATAGGAGACTTGTAGGGTGAGAGATCTTCAACCATTACGACCTTATGAAAAGTGTTAAAACCTTATCCCTCGGCTTCTATAACCCAATCTCATCAAACATGCAATGTAGAGAAAACATAATACAATTGCCTTTTATTTTCAATAAATCTCTACATATGCTTCTTTTGAAAAGTCAATTAGCCTTATTACAAAACCTTCCTGTTTTATTTAAATTAAATAAGTGGCTTCTTACACAAGCCAAAAGAATAGGAAAGAGAGAGAAAACTGGGGCATGCACCTCTATGAGTACTAGTGAACCCACAATTTATTTTAATAATCTAAAAATCATTTATAGTCACATTAATTATTTCTAAATTAATTCGATGAGATTCATAACCAACTTCATTATGGAAAATGCAAAAATACATAGGCACTCCATCTCTCCTAGTGATCACGTCCCACACTTACTTTCTCAAACTGACCCAGTAGTTCCCATGACTCATAGTCCATCACAAGGGTTCATGATTGGGCTACCGAATCCAGCCAATAGGTGATGAGAATATAATCCTAGTCTATGGACTGCAGGTTCCCACTCAGAGATAAGCCTAAATCGCACAGCCCAGTGCACACACAATGCAATTAGTGCATGGGAGCTATCTCTCGCACATGTACATGCAACACCGTCAATGATGTTCCCTTCGCAATACAGCTATCATATGTACATGCCGCGTGATGGTCATGATGAGGATTTGGCACTTGTCCCTTAATGCCTACCAATCACACACAAGAATCATGAAGTCCCAATGCCAACTACCTTGGGCATCTCCTCGACCTCATCAAGGGGTTGCTAACCCTTCTCAGTTGTGCTATATGCCAGGTACCATAAGGTTTTAGAACGCAACCCGCCGTAGCTCATCAAACTTAGTTTGAGTCTTGACATTAGTATTACCAACTTCAGCTCCTCTAGACCCTGACCCTTTGGTCCCTCTGAATCGTACTCCAACTAAAGTTATTATATTACAATGTTCATAGATATACACAGTGTTTCAAAAAGCGTTAGGCGGCACCTAGGCGGTCGGGGGGGTCCAGGCCGCCCAGCGCCTAGGCGGGCGCCTAGAACCTGGGCGGCCCAATAAGAAAAGAATAAAAAATTGGGGTTTTTCTCTCTCTAAATTAGCCTTTAATGGGTTTTAAGTTCATTTGAAACCTAAAACCCACAATTTTGTACCTTATATATTAAAAAAAATGACCCAAAATGACTCAAAAATGGCCTCAACGAGTGGCATTTCCGCCCTTGGGCGGCCGCCTAGGCGGGCGCCGAGGATACCTGCCTAATTTGGCTGCTTAGGTCTGAGCGATACACCCAAGCGCTGGGCGATCCGCTTTTTGAAACACTAGATATACATGCTCTCATAAGGCCTTTAAATGGCCACATAACCCCAACAACACTCCCACTGAAGTGTATGATTGATAACGATCAAAGCAAAACGAGTAGCCATGAGTATCTTCTTTAAGAGCAACAGATTCCTCCTTATTCTCGCACATATTTGGAGGATGAAAATCCTAAGAGAGCTTCCAAGAAGAACAAGAAGAAGAAGAAATGGTTTGACTAGTTTTTTTAGTTATTTAAGGGCTATTTTAGATTTTTTTTTTAATTCATTTTATTGTTGGACCGGCTAAGAACTTTTAGACATTTTAGTTAAAGTTAGAGACTTTAATTTCAAGTTATACTTAAGTTAGGACTTGTTGTTCAAAAGTTAATTGTACAAACAAATATTGTCCAAAACAATAAATTTCTAACATAAAAGAGGGGTGTGGATGGGCTAAAGGAACAATCATGTATTCCTCTTTTCAAAAAAAGAATACTGGTCTTAAGAAAAAAGTAGCCTAGGGCTTGAGCCCTCGGTGGAAGGAACCTTAGGGTTTCTCGAAAATTGCATGTGTCTAGCTGTTTTCTTCCTAATTTTTATTGTTTCTTCAAGTTCTCTGGATCAAATTGGTATCAGAGCCCAACATAAGAAGGATGGGACCTGGCGCATGTGTGTGGATAGTAGCACCATTAACAAGATCATGATCAAGTACCACTTCCCAATTTTGGGCCTTGATGATATGTTAGATATGTTGACTGGTGCTACTATGTTTTCAAATATAGATTTGAAGAGTGGGTACCGTCATATCCGTACTCAACCTGGAGATGATTGGAGGACGGCATCAAAACCAGAAAGAGCCTTTATGAGTGGTCAATTATGCCATTTGGCCTCTCCAATGTGCCCAATACTTTTATGAAGATCATGAATCATGTGTTCAAGCCTGTTGGCAATTTCGAGGTGGTATACTTTGATGATATTCTAGTGCAAAACATTGGTGAGCATGTGCATATGGAGCACTTACAGTTGGTGTTTGACTTGTTATGGAAATAGCAGGTCTATGTGAATCTCAAAGAGTGCAAATTCAAGACAAACAGCCTAATCTTTCTCGGTTATGTTGTTTCAGCCGAAGGAATTATGATTGACCATAAGAAGGTAGAATTTATCAAGGATTGGCCTACTCTTAATACAGTACATGATGTCCACAGTTCTCATGGGTTAGCTATTTTCTACATGAGGGTTATAAGGGACTTCAATTTGATCATAGCACCTATCACAGATTGTCTGAAGAAGGGGATTTGTATGGATTGATGAAGTCGAGAAAAGTTTTCAGTTGGCGAAGCAGAAGATGGCTAAGGCGCTTGAATTAGCTCTTCCAAACTTTGATAAAGTCTTCAAGTTGGATCATAACGCTTTGCATGTTGGAATTGGTGCAATGTTTAGCTAAGAAGGTCAACCTATTGCCTTCTTCAGTGAGAAATTAAATGACAGCCGCCAACAATATTCTACTTATGATGTGGAGTTCTATGCTATTATTCAAGCCTAAGGCATTGGTGGCATTACCTGATTAAGAGGGAATTTATTTTATTCACAGGTCATGAAGCATTGAAATATATTAATGGGCAACATAAAATAAATCAGTGACAATGCTCGAAGAGTAGCCTATTTGCAAGAGTTCGTTTGTTATTCGACATAAGGTAGGCAATCAAAACAAAGTAGCAGATGCTTTTAGTAAAGGACGAGGTATCTTTAAGGACTAGGCTTTATAAAAACAAAATAAAGCCTCGCCTCAAATCCTCGCCTGAAACGTACTTTCGGCGATGAAAATCTCTATGATGGCTCTAAAATCAATTTCTAGTGCTGACAATAAAATTTGAAACTCAAAAAATGGCACAGATCTTATGGATCTGTGAACACACATTATTAAAGTAAAATGGACGGTCTAGATAATATGTTATAATATACACTATTTTTATAACTTGAAATCCTGATTTTTTACAACCGTAATGTTCAAGTTGAGATGATTGATGTAAATGTTTTCCAATGCTTGACTTGCAATTTTTTATGACTTATGAGGTGAGGATTTACTTATTTTAATAGGGCTGCATCCCTATCAAACCATTTTCCTTTAGTAAAAGGTCTAACAACTATTATGATGATTGCTATTAGTGGGTTCAAGTTTATGAAGAATCTTTACGTATGATGACGACTTCAAGGAGATATGGGACCAGCGTTGCAGTGGAGTCAATGGGGATTTTCTAATTCAAGATGGATTTCTCTTTAAAGAAAATTGTCTTTGTATTCCTACATGTTCCCTTCGAGAAACTCTAATAGCAAAGCTACATGGGGTAGAGCCTTAGTGGACATTTCGATTGAGAAAATACTATAGTATTGGTGGAGTCTAAGTACTACTAGCCAACATTGACGAGAGATGTTATGCGGTTTGTTGTGCGGTGTCGCACGTGTCAGCTGGCTAAAGATACTGAGCTTTACTCTCCATTTCCTACTACTAATGCACCTTGGGAAGATGTTAGCATGGATTTTGTGATGGGATCATGGGACTTCCACAGAATCAAAGAGATATAGATTCTATATTCGTGGTGGTGGATGGATTCTTAAAGATGGCTCATTTTTATGCCTTGCAAGAAGACCCTGGATGCCACACATGTTGCTAACTTGTAGTTCAAAGAGGTGGTGAGCTTACATGGTGTTCCAAAGAAGATGACTTCGTATCAGAATACAAAGTTTCTCAACCATTTTTAGGGAACTTTGTGGAAGAAATTGGGCACTCGGATGTAGTTTAGTAGTGCTTATCATCTGCAAACAGATGGCCAGACTGAAGTGGTACACCATCTTTTTGATAATCTTCTAAGAAATATTGTGAGGGAAAAGAAGAATAGTGGGGCCTAGAACTGCATCAAGCCGAGTTTGCCTATAACAATGTTAATAATAGGTTTACTGGCAAGAGTCCATTCACGGTGGTATAGGGGAAAACCTTACTCCGTTGCTTGACTTGGTTCCTATCCAAGCCAATGGAGAGGGTCATGCTACTGTAGAGGACTTCATTGAACAGATGAAAGCAATGCATGAATAACTGTGTGCTAGTCTATAAGCAAATACAGCCAAATACAGGGAAGCAGGGGACAACATCACCGTTTCAAGGAGTTTCATGTGGGAGACTGGGTAATGGTGTATCTTAGGAAGGAACGGCATCCAATGGGCAAGTACAACAAGTTGAATGATCAAAAGGCACAAACATTCAAGATTTTGAAGAAGTTAGCCAACAATGCTCACAAGGTTGTTTTACCTTCACATATGGAGACTTCGGATATCTTCAACATTGTTGATTTGTCAACATATCATGGTCCGGAGGTGCATGAAGATGAAGATGCGAACTTAAGGGCGTGTTCTCCTCAATCTTGGGAGAATGATGACGATCAAAGCTTAGTGAGTAGTCATAAGTATCTTCTTTGGGAGCGACAAATTATTGTTGCTCATATTCAGGGGATGCAAACCCTAGGAGGGCTTCCAAGAATAACAAGAAGAGCAAGAAATAGTTTGAATAGTTTTTGTAGCTATTTGGGGGCTATTTCAGTTTTTTTTAACTCACTTCATTGTTGTACCCGTTAGGAACTTTTTAGAAATTTTAATTCAAGTAAGAGAGGTTAATTTCAAATTATACTTAAGTTGAGACCTTCTGGTCAAAAGTTAATTGTATGGACAAATATTATCTAAAACAATAAATTTTCAACATAAAAGAGGGGGTGGATGGGCTGGAGGAACAATCACATATTCGTCTCTTCAGAAAAAGAAGACTTGTCATGGGAAAAAATAAGCCTAAGGCTTGAGTGTGGAAGGAAATCTTAGGCTTCTCTAAAATTGCATGTGTCTGATTGTTTTCTCACTACTTTTTAATAATTCTTCAAGTAATCTGGATCAATGATCCACTATAAATGTCTTTTACATTCTCTCACAGCCTTTAAAGGACACAAATCCCAACAGTTTCCACATGAAAAAAGACCAAAAAAATATTTCTTCACTTCAAACTATAAAAGAATACCTAATTCAACACAGAAGTTGACGAGCTGTTAAATTACCAACAAACATTGATTTGATAATCATGTAAAAATATTCAAGGATTTGAACAATAATTGTATAGCTTATGATACCGCATTGTTTCAATTCATAAATTTTGAATTAAACATTCAAAATACTTCATTTTATTCAAATTTATACAATAAGTGCAAAATTGACTCTTTTTGAGGAGGATAAGATTAATTCTAAAATTTAGTAGAACTTCAAGTCCTAAAAAATTTTATAGATGTCCTTTAATGCCAAATCAAATAATCAAAGATGCTTCGAAATTCGTCATTTGTGAAAAAATGAAGCCTTGAACTTCAATTTTCACAAATGACACAAAAGTCCTTTTGGGTAAAATTAAAGTACTTCATTCAGTCAGAATTTGATGCACAAGTGTACTCACAAAAAATTGGCCTGGGAAAAATGGGCCTCTATATGATAAAAATTGAAAATTTGAACAGATGACTTATGTCATTCATAGCTGGCTAACACAAATGACATAAAAATCAGGAACGTACGACAAATTACCTTTTCAGCACATCTATGAAGATTCAATCCCACATATTACACTTCTTATTCAGATACAAAGAAACAACAAGAATGCAAATGAACCCATCATCAAATGCAAGAACAAAGGAAGAAAAACGAACATGGAATTGCAGGGTGTAGATATCCAAAGCACCGACGGCCAACACCTAATCTTCTTTTTAAATCTTGAAGATTATTGATAGGATGCACAGCCTAAAGGAAAACCACATAAAAACATTTAGACAAAACAAAAAATATGGAACAACTCGCACAAGCAAGTTATGTTCAAGATTTCTAAAAACATAAAGGAAGATATTCTAAGAAACAACTGAAGGAAATAAAACAAAGTATTACCTCATAAGCAACAATCTTCTCGAGCAAAGATGCAGAGTCATCCCACGTGATACGATGAAGCTCTAAGACAGCTGGGCTAAGCCATGTCACCAGTTTTTCTTTCAAATATGAATCTAGGGCTCGTAAAGATGGAAGATTAACTTCCCTACACAATTCATCAACAGAGAAATCAGACACTAAGATCACCATGTTTGACATAAAACTAATATGTACAAGTAAATGAACAACATGAGACAAAAGCACTACATAGAGGGATATGTGTACTTGTTGGTTTTGTGGCCTTTAAACGCCTAGAGATCTTGTAAACGCGATAATTTATAGTGGAATATGTACTTCAGTGGGAGTGTGTATGGTGACTAACCATGGGTTGGGCAGTTTATGACCCTAGTTATGTCCAAAACCCTTATCCCTAGGCACGTGGTACTACCGAGAAGTTTATGGTTCTAGTTGGGCAGTTTATGGCCCTGTTTACAGTGGGTCTTCCCTTGCTGAGATCAGAGAGATGCCCAGAGATGATGTTTGTAGGGCAGGACAACTATGTGAACTCTTGTGTGCGGTTGTAGGCCTGTGATAGCAAGGGCCAAAGCCTCGACAACCTTTCGCACTACATTTATACATGACAACTGCCTTACTGGGAAGCAGCCCTATAGAGGGACACATATACATGTGCATAGAGAGAGCCACATTTGCACTGTAGTGACAAGTGTTGGATAGGCTCTTAAAAGGGGAGATTGAAATCCATAATCCATAATCACAGTTCCACTGCCTATTATATAACTTTGACAAGCCAATCATGAGCCCCTGCATCGAGACTGTGGGTCATGGGTCTATGTTGGGTTGAACAAGAAAGCAGTAGCAGATCATAGTCCTTGGGTCAATTGGAGTCCCCTTATTGTCACTAATTTTGACCTATACGTACCAGTCCACCTCTAAAATATTTTATTTTGGTATTACAAATGTTTTTATAATTTTTTATAAATAAAAATTTATTTCTGCAGCTAAATCTTTTAAAATGACATTTTTTATAATTTCTGAAATTTGGAAGGGCAAATGTGGGACCTAGGATCCAGCCCCACATGTGTGCCACCCATGAGTGGGATGTAAGGCATTGTGGGGATCACTTAATCTCTCTTGGGTGGCACAACCTCTTTCTTTTATTTACGACATTTCCTTTTTTGTTAAAAGTTATTTTAGGAGAATCTTTTAGATACTAAATAGTGTTTTAATTAGGAGTTTGGTTTGACCAAAACTCTAATTATTTTGACTTCCTACAGATTTTGTAAAGATATTAGGAGGTATTTGATTGGTTATAATTTTAATATAAATAGAAGTTAGACTTGAGTTAAATTATAAAGGGATAAGGCTCCCAATAATCCTCCCAAAATCATGATTGCTGATTTGTGGATGGATGGCGCAAATTTATTCTCTCACCCCACAAATTTTCGAAGTTCCTATTGGTCAAGTTGTGTCATTGGATAGACAATACCTAAGAAAGGAATTCTAATCCAAATAGAAAAAGAAATTCTTTCTATTTAAACACCATTGAGCCCCTCTCTCTCAAGATACATATTTCTCTCTCCTCCATGCACCAAGTCTCTCTCTTTCTTTAATTAAATATTCATTTTCTCTCTCCCTCTTCCAAAAAGCGTCATGCCACCCAAAATTTGATAAGACAAGGGTAGCATATTGAAACCCCAATTAGGGTTATGCTGTTTGGAGAAGAAAAAAGGGTATGCCCAGCCATAGGAGGATCCTTTGCCTTCAAGCCCGGCCCTAATTTGTTCCTAAGGGCTCCTACAAACTCTAGTTAGGTTTCCATGCTCTCTAAAACCCTAGAGTAAGAGACATTGCTTATGAAAGCTTCCCATCTCTGAAATTCCAGCAAGATCAAAAGGGACATAAGTGTGTCATCGTTCAGGAAATCGGGTATGAGGTGGATCAAGACCTGTGAGGACAACTCCATGAACCTTCTAATAAGTCTTTCTAGTAAATTTAATTAGTTTTAGTACTACTTCATATTTTTTTGTGAATTTCCACGAATTTATATTATACTCAAAACTTTAGTGGAAGATTGTTTATTGCTCTTGGATGGTTCTTTTTTGCTTTGGCAGCAAAAGTAAAGATCCTAGGTTACATTTAGGGTTCTAAACTTAATTTACAGTAGTGTATAGTTGCTCATGTAAGTGGAATTCAAGTATATTGAATACAAGAAAAAAAAAAAAATTAATTTAATACCTTGAGTTCCATACAGCCACTAATTTTAGTACTATGCAAAGAGAAGTCATTCAGAACAATTTCACAAAAATTTCCGTAAGGGATTTTCAGATATTTTATTCTAACAAAGATATAGAATGTACATATGTTGATCTTAACCCAAGGAACTTCGAGCCTATGGTGGTTTGATGTTCCCCAAACCAATCCTGCTCCTGAACCAGCTCTCACCTCCAACAACTATGGTTCATACAATTCTGTATGTTTCATTTGTTCTTGTCAATAGGTACCACAATGGTTTTTATCCATTCGTTTACCATTTTCTTTATTCTCAACATCTTGTTGAACAGCTTGGTCAACCAGAATACGCAAATCTCTCTCGTGCACTTCCAAACCTTTATTGGGATACCATCTGGTTCTAAAGCCTTTCCTATATTCATTCTTCTCAAAGCTTCTTTCACTTCAGATATCCTAATCCTGCAAATGTATCTATGACGTCTGACATCATTTATGTCAAAGGTTAATACCAACATTATGCTCCCAAAGTGTTCGTCATTTCATAATTTTGAAAATAAATTCGCCACCTTTTGTTGACCTTGTCATTCTTCACCAACACCCTCTGGTCCTCACTCGTAATGCATTTAATATGATCTAAATTCCTACACTTCCTCTCTCACATTTTTGCTAGTCTGAAGACATCTTTTTTGCCTTCCATTATCCCTAATTATTGTATAGATCACCATGTGCCTTAAGTTTAGCCTTACTATTATCTGAGTGTTTTCTTAGCATATTTATATTCATATTCTTCTAAGTTTTGATCGTGTTTATTATATTGCCAAAATTTATTACATGATCATTTTTCGCTAATATCCTTTTGAACCTCATCACTCCAAGTTTCAATTCTTTGGAAATAATTGTGAAAGCCTTTTTGTGGTCTAGTAACAACAACCATAGGAAGATCCATCTCGTGGCTTAAGAACAGGTGTATTCCCCAAAGTGCCAAGTGTTGCAACCTTGACTCGTGAACCTGAGCCTGCTTAGAAAGTGGTGGTGGCATTATGCTACCAATCTGGGTTCTCTTTGGAGGAATGTTGTCAAGAAAAAATATGCTACCAACTCCCTTTCATAGTTCACTCATAGGAGAGTCACCTTTAGGTCCTCAAGTTTCTATAGAAACATCCCTGCCACCCTTCAATGCTTTCTCTCCTATACTAGGTTTAAGGCCAACTGTGGTAACATGGTCTCTTTTATGTCCGACCTATGGATTGGGGATTGCCCTCTTAAAGAAAGATGGCCTTCACTTTTTCCCATCTCAAATTTGCCAAAAGCCTGTGTGGCCCAATTCTTCAATTCCTCTCACCAGCCTCTATTGTGGAACCCAACCTTCCGAAGGCCATTGAATGACACCGAAACTGGGGGATTTTCCAACATTCATAACCTTCTTTTGAACTTCTACACAGATACCACTGCAAATGACAAGCTCATCAAGACTCCCTCTAACTCAGGAATCTTCACTATTAACTCCATCTATAAAACCTTATCTTCACCTCTACGAATAGTTCCACCTTAAACTCCTCGTGGATTTCTACCATATCTCATAAAGCCCAAGATTTCTAATGGCTTAACCGTAATCTTACCTTAGACCAACTCCAAAAGAGAGGATTCCCACTTGCCAATCGTTGTTGTCTGTGTTTAGAAGCTAAGAGATCCCATAGCCATCTGTTTCTGCTCTATCCCTTTGCTGGGAATATTTGGGCTTCTAATATTAAGGATTTCAGTTAGAAGTGGGTTACTCCCAATTCCACAGAACATCTCTTCTCGTGCTAGTTCGATCCTCCCTATCCCAAGGTGGGACGTCTTCTCTAGCAAGCTACGGCCACTCTTTGACACATCTGAAGGAAAGGAATTCTAGAACATTTGAGGGTATTCATAGGCCAATAAATTTTGTCTTGGAACACAACTACCTTTTGGGCTTCAAACCATAGCATCTCAAGCATTTCTCTAGATCTCATTTTAAAACCAATTGGAAGGACATTCTCAACTACAGCCCCACCAAGCAGTCATGATCCTCCTTGCGGCTGCCCCCTGCTCAAGACTACATCAAATTGAACCTCAATAGCTCCTCCTAGGGTAAACCTAGACCCTATAGCTTTGAGGGTATATTTAGAGATGTAGATGCTAATGTTCTTCAATCCTTTAGTGCCCCTCTCGGGAATGGTGATTCTACTTGGCCATAGCTCAAGCACTTTTGGAGGGACTCTCAAGGTTTGACCCATCCTGGGGCCAAAACCTTGTTGTTGAAGGGTGCTCACAATATATTATCGCTTGGGCTCAAAGGACATATGCTCACCCTTAGTGACTTTTGTATTTTTTGACAGGATATTATATATTTGCAGGCATCTCCAAGTCAGCTTTCAACATATCTAGAGGGAGGCCAATACGGTGGCAGATGCTCTAGCTAAGAAGGGCACTGCTACATGTGTTGTCCTGCCGCTTCAATGAAGCCGATGCTACTACTTAAGTTTCTTGATATGTGTCTGTCATGTCACCTTTTTTTTTCCTTCTTTTTGTCTTTTTCTCTCCCTTTTTCTTTCTTCCTTGCTATCTCTTCATTTTTATGTTTTCCTCTAGGCCTCTCTCTCTCTTTTCTTCTCTGCTCTCCCCCTCCAACTAACTTTCCTATCTCCAATCTCCTTTTCTCATCTCAAACTTCTCACTTTCTACTTCTAACTCTGATATATTATATGCTGAAGTTCCTTGTCTAACATCTCATTCCCCTGTCCCTCTACTTCTAACAAATTCTCACCTTCGTCTCCCCAACGTCTATTTCATCTTCTGCAACCACCCCTCCCCCCTGTTTCTTTTCTTCTGTCACCCCCTACTTTTACACCTCTTCCTCTCACCTACTGGTTCTGGACCAATTTTTTATATTTGGGATGAGCTCGTAGCTTGTGGGATGCCACCCGAAGTGTTTTGAGCACCCAGCCGGACCTATTTTATCTGCCCTATTCTTGCATTCTCATTCCTTTTGTACAAGGCTCCCTTGTATGGGTTGCCTTAATCCCACGCCGCATGAGGATTTTACAAATTTATATTTATACACATATTGCAAACTTTTAAAAAAATTGAGAAAATGCAGATAAATCTTCAGAAGACCATAAACCAAAAAAATATAAAATAATAAAATAAATATGTGAATTATAATTCATTTTAATCAAATGTTAAATCAACTAATGGCAACAAAGATAGTTCATGTCTGGAGGAGTAAGAAAGGACAGATGAAGAGAAATGGGTCTTCGTCGTCTTCTTAGGCATTTCCATCCCCCCTTCTGTCCCCCCCGTCCCTTGCGCCTTTGCCTCTCTCTTCGCCCCTCTGATTGGACCCAAATTTACGCCCTTAAACCATCTACCCACTCTACGCTCTCCCTCAACCACATCTCTCACCCCTCTGCCCCCTCTTCTTCTTCAAGCTCTGATGGATCCCCTTCTTCCGAGGCTGAGAAACCCCCTTGAGCTTTCCTTTTGTCAGGTTGTCACTTCAGCCAATAAGCTCCCACCCCCACTTGCCTCCTCCCCGCCTGTCAAGGTTGCTGCCCCTTCTTCCTTCTTGCCCTGCATCATCTCTACTTCCTCGGAGGAGGCATACCATCGCGTGCAACAGCTCTCTGCCTGCCTGGTTGCCTCGTTCCGGCCCAAGCGAGACGACTTTAGAGGGATAGAAAAAGGGGCTCAGAGCATATGGGAGGAGCCTAACCTCACTTGCAGACGAATCACTAGAAGCGAATACCTCTTCTCCTTCCCTACCCCTGCTATAGCTAAGCATGTTAAGGACGCTTTCCAAAACTCGGTTTTCAAAGGTGCTTCTTGCAGCCTTAGACCGTGGCCTCCCGTAGAAGGGTCTTTTAAAAAGCAGCGTATCTGACTCACCGTTGAGCGTATTCCCCTCCATGTTTGGTCCCCCTCTACCTTCAGGAAAGTGGCGGAGGCTTGTGGTGACCTCGTCACGATCCACTGGAAGTCTCTCGAGACCCTCCCGCTTGGCTCCATGCATCTCCTCGTGGAGGTTTTGAACACCAGCCTCATTCCCTCATCTGTTTGGTTGGAAATCGGTAATAGTTTTTTCATGGTCTTGCTGTCTTGGTCAGGAGCCTCCCCCCCTTCCCCTTCTTTCTTCAATCAGGCAGTCTCTTCTCAGCCTTTTGGGCCTTCCTCCTCCACCTCTTGGATCTATGTTTCTCGCAAGCACCGCCACTCTAGAAGGCGCCCCCTTCTGCAGCCTACGCCCCTTCCTTCAGACAGGGCTTGGGCCTCTAAACCCTCAGGGCCCATTCGCAGCCGGGATCCTCCAATCGGGTCCGTCAATAGGCTAGAAATTAGCAGAATAGTTCAACCTTGGGCCTCCACCCCGCGTGACTCGGAAGGTGCGGAATGGGCTCAACAGTCTCAGCCCGAGTTTGTACACTCTCCTTCGCAGCGCAAGCCCGATAAAGAGTCGTGCATGGACTTTGCCTGGTTCTTTCAGGCCACCATCCTCTACCCGGCCCCTCTCCTGCAATGCGCTGTGCCCCGTCGCTGACCTCTGACTTTGCATTAATTTCCCCTGACCCCCCCCATCTAGGTGAAGGACACGTCGCCTACGGTGCCACCCCCGGCCGTCAATGTGTCACCAGCGGACGCTCCCCCTGTGCAGATGTCACCGTACACCTAGCAGCTTTCTCCTCAAGAGGCGCCCCTCCCCGTACAGGTGTCGCCTCAGCTCTCCCCCCTCGTTTCTCTCCCGCCGCCACCTTCACCTACCCCGTCCTTTCTGGCTTCCTCTGCGGTCTCCCTTTGTCCGGTAAAGGGTGACGCATGCCCACCAGCCCGCCGTCATCTCCTGCCCCTCGTCCTTCGTTCGCTCCTCTTCCCCTTCTCTCCCCCCTGGCAGTAACCTCCATCGTTGCCTCTAACCGTTCTGCCCCCTCCTCCTCTCAAATTTCTTATGTTTTCGCTGAAGCTGCCCACCCTTTCCCTCCTTCGCCCATGGATGACTCCTTTTCCGGTTCTTCCCTCCCCCCCCCAACCTTGTTCACACTCACCCTGAACTTGCCAGCCTTTCTGCTCTCTTCCCTCACCTGGTTTGCCTTAATAGGGGAAGGACGCTTCGTTTCCACCCTTATCCTCTCTGCCCATGGATTACCTGCAGACTCATCACTTCCTCTTACAGACTCCTATCACTTCCTCTCTTACCTTCCCTCTCCCCTCTCCCCTCTCTTACCTTCCCTCTCCCCCTGTCTCTATTCCTCTTTACCCCTTAGACTCCTCTCTCCTTGCCTCCCCAGTTTCTCTCACTCCTCTGACCCTTCCGTCCTTGAGCCCTCAGCCTCTGCAACCTCTGCCTCATCCACCCTCTTCCCCCTTCTCCTTTCTCCTGCCTCTTTTTGCCCACCCATCTCCACTCCTTCTCCAGTTGTCGAACCCTTTCCTACCTTGCCTTTAGACCTTTATCCAACTGATTCGTTGGAGCCCCAACCCTTGGAGTCATCTGTCGCAACAATAGGGTCCAGCTCTCCCCTCTGGCTTGCAGGCAACTTCAAGACCTGGATTCTTCTATCCCTGTCGACGAGGATGGAAATCCCCAAAATCAAGAGCAACTTCAAGACCTGGATTCTTCCAGCTCTCCCTCTTCGGCCGAGGACGGAGCCGAGGTGGTCGACAGGACATTGAGACAATCAGAATGAAAGAGATTTACCGTATCATGGGCTTTCAATACGACGACCCTGAAGGCCAAGCGCACCTCTTCCTCCAAGCAGACGCTCAGAGTCATCTTAAGGTAAGACCTAGAGGACAGAGAGAACTCCTTAATTTGTTCTCCTCTGTCCCCTTCGCAGGTTCTCTCCCCGACCTCATCCCCTCCTTCACCTCCTCCTCTCTGAGGAGATCGCCTAGACTTGCCTCTTCACCCATACCCTCTCCCAAGCAATGAAGATTCTATCTTAGAACATTAGAGGACTGGGTCACTCTGTAAAGAAGAACGCACTCAAGGAAGTAACTTTACGACACCTCCCGGCTGTCTTTGCTCTCTCGGAAACTAAACTCCATGCGCCCTCCCTCTCTCTTATCCGCAAGGTCTGGGGTCGAAGACCTTGCCAATGGGTCTCGCCACCTGCTGTGGGAGAGTCGGGACGAATCTGGGTGATCTAGAACCCCCAGGAACATTCCTTGGTTTCCTCCCATTTAGGGGAATTCTCGGTTTTTCTCCTCCTGTCTCGCATCTCTGATGACTTCCTTTAGAAGTTTTCAACTATCTATGGCCCATGCTCGGCCGCTCCCCGTCCTCGTCTCTGGTCCAAACTTGCTTTGGTTGCCTCTCTTCCCCATCCTGTCTAGTGTCTAGGTTGTGACTTCAACATCACCAGATGGTCCTTTGAGAGAAATTCTAACTCTTCCATTTCTCAGGGAATGAATGATTTTTCGGACTTCATATCTCAGCATGACCTTCTTGATATACCTCTTCAAGGTTGTCAGTTCACCTGGTCCAACCGTTCTTGTCAACCCTCTCTATCTAAACTAGATAGATTCCTCTTCTCGGAAGATTGGGAGGAATCTTTCCCGGGCTCCCATGCTTTGGCCTTGCCATTGCCCTATTCTTCTTGATACCCAAGCTCTCTGTAGAGGCCCTAAACCCTTTCGTTTTGAACTAGCATGGCTAGAAGAGAAGTCCCTCCTTACCCTCATTCCGGTCTGGTGGAATTCCTTCTCTACTCAGGTCTCGAGGAGGGCTGGTTTTCGACTCCAAACAAAAATCCAAAGGCTTAAAGCTGCTTTGAAGACTTGGAGTAATCTATCCCTGGGAATTACTGCCACACTAAGGTTTCCCTCCTCGAAACTATTCAAGCCATTGATAGGGCAGAGGAATCAAGACCTCTAACTGAAGCTGAATTCCTTTCTAGGAGCCAATTGAAATCGGACTACCTCTCCACCCTAAAAAAGAGGAATTTTTTGGTTCCAGAGATCTAGAGTTAAATGGCTAAAAGCTGGAGACATAGAACAGGCTTTTCTTTCTTATTTCCAAGCCGTCTATACCGCCCCAGTCTCTCACAGACCTACAATGACGGACCTCGATTTCCTGTCTTTAACAGATGCACAGTCCCTGAGCTTGAGTGTCCAATCCTGAAAGCGGAAATTCTTAAAGCCATACATGAGTTATCGGGAGACAAAGCCCCCGTTTCTAATGGTTTCCCCATAGGCCCCTTCAAATTATTCTGGGAGACATTCCGCTCAGATTTCTTAAGTTTCTTCGAAGAATTCTTCCACCAGGGAATTCTACATAAGGCTATCAATGCCACTTTCATTGCTCTGGTATCAAAGGTGGAAGGGGCTGAGGAGCTCAAGGACTTTTGCCCAATTAGTCTGTTGAACTCCTACAAAATCCTGGCCAAAGTTTTGGCCTCAGGGCTACAACAAATCCTCCCTACCATCATCTCTCAATCCCAATCAGCCTTCATTAAAGACAGACAAATCTTAGATGGAGCGTTACTAGCCCATGAGTGCATTCAATCCAGGTTTCTGTCAAAAAAATCAAGGCTCATTTTCAAAATTGATTGGGAGAAACCCTACGAACACGTAGACTGGTCCCTCCTGGATGAAACCATGAGAAGAATGGGCTTTAAAGACCGATGGGGGAAATGGATCACAGGTTATCTCTCTAACCCTTTCTTTTCCATTCTTATCAATGGTTCTTTCCTTCCTCAAGGGGGCTACGCCAAGGGGACCCTCTCCCCCTTCCTCTTCACAATTACAGTTGAAGTCTTTAGAAGGTCCATCTCCCGCCTCTTCCAGGCTGGTCTTCTCTCTGGCTTCCAAACCTCCCGTCGAGGGCCATCTGTGTCACATCTGCAATACGTAGATGACACACTAGTCTTCCTAGACTCCTCTCCACATGAAGTTGAAAACTTGAGATTGTATCTCGAGTGCTTCCAAGAGGCCACTGGCTTTAAAGTTAACATGGAAAATCAACCATGATGGGGGTCCACATTTCAACGACTGACATTAAGGAATTGATCCCGACTTGGAATTGCAAAGTAGATGAACTCCCCACTGTGTATCTCGATTTACCCCTATGTCTTGGCAAACCCAAGAACAGGCACTGGGCACATGTTATTGACAAGGTAGACCGGCGCCTGGCGGTTTGGAAAGGCAGATACCTCTCCCAAGCAGGCCGCACCACTCTAATAAAAAGCAACTCTAGCCAATGCTCCGGTCTACCTTATGTCACTCTTCCAAATGTCAACCTCTGTGACAAACCGGCTAGAACAATTAATGAGGACTTTTTTGTGGTCAGGCCAAGCAGAGCATTCCAAGTTTCACCTGAGCTCTTGGGATAAAGTCTACCTACCAAAGCAGCAGGGGGGCTTAGGTATCAAGATACTTAGAAAACATAACCAGGCCCTCCTAGGTAAATGGTGGTGGCACCTAGCTACCCAGCCTGACTCCCTATGGGTTCAAGTCTTGCGCCACAAATATAAGATTGTTGAAGGAACATGGGTGCCAGAGAAGAGAAACAACAACAGGGCCTCAGGTGCGTGGAAATCTTTTACTTAAACCCTCTCACTCTTTAGTACTCTCATTCGTTTTCACTCAAGGGAGAGTACAAGAGTGTGTTTTAGGTCGTATACCTGGTTTGGTCACACTCCCTTTAAGGAACTATACCCTTCCCTTTATTCCATAACCTCCAACAAAGAAGTTACAGTTGCCGAAGCAATGACAGTAGTGGAAACCGAAGGGAGAGGAACCCTTCTTTTAAATGAAATCTCACGAGGAAATATCACAATTCCTTTCTCTTTCCTCTACTCTCCAAAACTCTTACATACCCACCCATGGGAGGATTTGGTTGGTGTCGTCTCTCACTCCGTCCGGGACTTTCACAGTGGCATCCCTTTACAAAAGACTTTTACAACCACCCACCTTCCCTCTCAACCCTCCTTCGGTGTTATCAAAGGTATGGAGCACTATCGCACCCCCAAAAGTGAAGTGCTTTAATTGGATAGCAGGATCTCAGAGGGCCTTTACGGTGGATCAGCTCCAAAAAGAGGCATTCCAATCCCCAACAGATGTGTCCTTTGTCTTTGCGAAGAAGAAACAACCCACATCTCTTTCTCCACTGCAACTTGGCCTACGGTCTTTGGGGGCAAATATTGCAACTATGTGGTGTCCAATGGGTCATGCCAGCGACAGTCAAGGAATTGTTATCTCTTTACCTCGTCCTTCACTGGCCTAAGGCAGGGAGAACAATTTGGAAAGTCACAGTGGCAACTATTATTTGGACAATCTGGAATGAGAGGAACTCTAGGATTTTCCAAGGAATAGCTACCGAAGGTCCAGCCTTGCTCCATAAAGTTACATCCTTAATAACTTCTTGGGCTTCTAATCACCGTATCTTTGCAGGCCTCCCTGCTAGTTCTTTTCTCTACAACTGGGGAAATATTATGCTCCACCGCCCTCGCAAGGCCCAAAGAACCAATTCGTGGCAACCCCCCACCCGTGGCACCATTAAACTCAATTTCGACGGGTGCTCCCTCGAAAACCAGGTCAAGTCGGAGCGAGCAGAGTGTTCAGGGACCACTCTAGGGCAATTCTATTCACGTACTCCGAATACCTGGGCATTCAAGACTCTCAGCATGCTGAGGCATTGGCCCTTCTCTTGGGTATGAAAAGCTTCAATTCGTCTTGGGGGCAAAATCTTATTGTGGAAGGGGATGCTAGAAACATTATTTCTTGGGTATCAGGGGGCTCCTCCCCTCCTTGGTATCTTGCTTCCTTTTTTGATGAGATCGCTGACATTTGCAGGGATATGGACGTCTCATGGACGCATACCTTGAGGATGTCAAACGACTTGGCTGACCTCCTTGCAAAGGAGGGGGCCAGAGCTAACACTAAAGACACAAAAGGATAAAGAAACATCAGCTTCTGGCCACATCCTTTTTGTATTTTATCACATTATTTTTGTACAAAGGGGAAACTTATAACCCTATTTTTTGTAAAATCATTATATATCTTGTATCATCTAGGGCGGGCTGTACTCTTATTTTTTGAATAGGGTAGGCTGACAACAGATTCCGAGGTGTCCCACTGCTTAGGGACCCTTGGTCTTAAAATCTATGTACTGACTCTTCTTAATGATATACAGTTAACTTCTATCAAAAAAAATTATATATTACTTATATACCCCTGAGTTTGAAGGATTTTAGATTGAACGCCCCGTCAGGCCTGAGTAACTTGCAGGAGTCCAAGTGGACTCGTTGTTGTAATCAAGTAAGCCTTGGACGTGTGGTGTTTCAAACTCCCATATCATTAATTAGAATGCAAACCTTTATAATGGACCCTAATTTGCTAGACAATAGTTTCCCAGTTCCCTAGTCCAAATGTAACCAAAATAAAGCAAACATAAGCAGAAATTGCTTCCTAATCAAATTAGGATCACAAAAAAACCAAAAAAAATTCCTACTGATTCATTTCTTTTTGTCTTTTCGAGAAAATATTCCTATTGATGATAAACAAAAAACTTTATAGACCCAAAAACAACCGTAAGTGTTACTGACACAAGTGTCATGGAAACTATGTCTCTAGAGTCTCTAGTACTCTAGCACAAAAAGCTAGTAAGGGAAGACACGTCTGTATAATATTATATTAAATAAAATAATAAGGTCTTATCTAAGATAATTTCTCAAGGCATTGCCCAAGTGGTGATTGTAGATTCCGCTCTTCAGTAACAAGATGCCCAAGTTTGAGCTTGCCAATGGATTGTTATGTTTTGTTTTTCAAATTACATAAAATTATTCGCAAATTTTGCTCATCTTCGTGCCACTTGCACAGTTGTAGACTTCACCACAGTGTTTCAAAATATTCTTGATTCTAAACATGTGGGGCTCAATATTCTTATTTTAACCATTCCAAAGTTAAAAGGATCAAAAAATAAAAAATAATAGCTGATGGTGGGATTCAGAACCAAAAGCTCACCAACTTCCTATTAAAGAACCAGTATACTCTACCATTTAAGTCTTTGAAAAATATGCAAACATTTCCATAAGAAGTATACCAAAATATGATGACATCATCTAGTACGTATGGCCAAGATGAGGGGCAAATGGCAAAGAAGTTGATTTCCCGTTATCCTGAGTGGTGTGGTTAGGTAGCGCATATTATGCACCAGACCCAAATATGCAATAAAATTATACATTGAAATTGACAGAGAAACATATAACTTCCCATCTAGGTTCTGTTCTAAAAAAAGGGAGGTTGTTCAATCTATAAAATGTATACAGCTGTAACGATAAAATGATTAGGAGTTACAAAGAGAAAGCGAAGGAAAAAGAGGGAAGAAAGCTCACTCAATTAGGTTAAGAAGATCAGCTCGGAGAATGGACAAAAACTTCAATCCACCAGGATATGTGTTGAGTCTTTCAAATAGAATCTCATACAAAGGCTTGAGGGCCTGTCTCAAGTTTCGCTCAGTCCTATACACAGCAGAGAGGATGCCTCCCTCGTCAACTTCAGATTGGTGCTCGAGCATGCCTAAATGAATAACAACAATAGAGAACAACCTTCAACCACAAAGAAGACTGCAAGCAACTCGTTGCCTACTCCAAATTATTAGAAATAAGTGCACCCACCTTCAGAAATCTCAAGACCTAGGTATTGCTGAATCAGCTCCCGAACTTGATTTCGATTCACACTATAATCTCTGGCAAGGGTGACAAGTAATTCATGTCGATTGTCTCCAGCAAGTGATATATAACCCTGTAGTTTTCAAGAAAGTCACAACAAGTTTGCATCAATCCCACTTCAAATATGATTGGTTATATGCGCGAGCTTACCTGCAAGAACTCCCCAAGTGTCGCATCTACAATCTCTTTTTTCTTCATGTGGATTGCCTCATGCATGAAGTCTCTTACACGCTTCGCCTTACTGATTAGGAACAAAGAAGATAAATCCAGTCATCATGCGTAGCCTTCTTTTTTTATTCTCCATCAATTGGATCGTTCTATTTGTGTAAAGCTTGGCCATTAATCAAAAGGACTCAAAAGTAACACAGACCTCTCAGAACATTCAGAGGCAGCAGCATCCTCATCTCCTGCCATTCCAAATGGCTCACAATGATCTGATCTCTGTTTTTTCTCAAGCTCTTTCCAATGAAAATTCACCTACTCAAATTCAGGTAATCTCAAAATTATTCAGGGTTTCAGATTTTGGGAATGAATTTAGTAAAAAACAAAGGCTAAAAGAAAATGAATGAAATGAAAGTGAATGCAGAATCAGGATCTGAACCCAATATTTCAACAAGAGCACCCATGCTACTGCTAATTTCATTTGCATAGTACCATCCATTCATAAACCAAATCTTACCAAGCAAAGACCATACTAATGGACAAATAATTCCACAATCACTGGAGAAATAAGAGATAGGAAAACTTCATGAGCAGCCAAAGTACTTTTAAAAAGTAAATAAATAAGTAATCATCAATTCACATACAAATCCAATCTCCATTTCTGCTAAAATGTCATTTAATCTTGGGGGGCAAAAGTTTCAAATCACAAATAGAAGCAACACCTCTGGAAAATGCAATTTCATTGATATTAAGAAAAAATTGTTGGGTGAAAGTACATAACAAAACACGAGCATCAGAATGTGTAGGCGCATGGAGAAAATTATTTGAGTGAGTGCTTATATGCATCACATCATAAAAGAGAAATGAATGAAAAGGTTGCTGCTTAATCAAACTGTCTCACAGGTAATTTCCCTGCTTCTGCAGCGGATCTGATTCTGGAACGCATCAATATTTCCAAACCCTTTCTGTTCATTCCTAATACAGTCAATCGTCAGTCGCCTCTGCTCTCCCCAATAATGTTAAAAAAAGATACACTCATTATTACAGTCACCGGTGGATCATTCAGATCCTTTTATTAGTTTTCACAGAATCTCCGTTGGATGAAAATTCCTCGGTAGAAAACTGTTTCATGCGGGCTGGACCGCATTGCTACAATGTACGGTCTAAAGGTATAAAGCATCCATATGAAGCAAATAGGTCGTGCATCTAAAAACAAGGGTAACTAAGGCTTTAAATATTTTTTTAATATATTTATTATTCTTAATTTTTTATTTTTTTAAAGTTTAATATCTCGATTATATATCTTTTAAAAATTAGGACTAATTATATTTAAAAATTATATTATTTGACAAGCCCGTATTTTTACAATATGCGGGCTGGCCGCATAGAAACGGTGTAACAGCCGGGGTCAGGAGAAAGTCTTGTGCGTTACGTGGAGTACTTAGAAAGAGGCATAGGCGACTAGCATCCCTGGCCGGCTGGTCTGTCCACCCCGTGCGAAGGCCCGGTATACATTACAATCGCCCGCCGGGCCCTCTACACTTTTTCCCAAGCGCATGTTTGATTGGTGTGGAAATATTTTTACGATAAAAATTACCTTTTACATGTTTGGTAAGGTAAAAAAATATCTCAAAACAAAATATGGGATAAAATATTTTCCACTCTTCCATGACAACGGTACTGCATAAGGAAAGTATTTAATTGGTTTTATTTTTATATGTGGACTCACTATTTATTACCAACTATTCACGATTTACAGTATAATATATATTAAATAATACAAATAATATATATATATATATATATATATATATATATATATATATATATATATATACTATTTTATACAAATAATATTTTAGTTTATGTTATACTATATCATTAATATTAGATCATATATATTAGAAGGGTGCGGTTTGTATAGAAACTAGGCTCCAAACAATCAAATTAGAACCTACTTTCAAAAAAGTGTCGAGAAATATGTTGAAAATCTTTGTAATAGCCTTAAAATATATTTTCATTTTTATTTATAAAGTTTAAAGCTTCAAAAATCGTATAGATCGACATATCTATCAAAATCTTGAAAATTGACGGTCCAAAATGCGCTAAAAAATACACTATTTCCACAACTTGAAGTCTATTTTTTTCTCATGTCCATGCATCTTTGATGTCGAGATGATCAATTTGAGCATATTTGGGTATCAAACCAACCTTTTCTAGTGAAAATTTTGAGATAGACTCTTATTTGATTGTTTAGAGCCTCAGCTCTATATAAACTTTTCCCATATTAGAATACATAATATTTGTATAACATAAATTTATATAATATTATATGATATATGATATATTAATGGAAAAATTGCTAAAAAACCCCAAAAAATATACTTTTTAGACACTCTACCCCCACCCTAAACTTTCCTCACTTATTTTTCTCAAAAACCATCTTTTATAACTTATACCCCCAACTCAAAAAGTTACATCTTTTTTGACGAAAATACCCTAATGAAAAAATTGCTAAAAACCCTCAAAAATATACTTTTTAGACATTCTACCCCCACCCTGAACTTTCCCCACTTATTTTTCTCAAAAACTATCTTTTATAACTTATACCCCCAACTCAAAAAGTTACATCTTTTTTTACGAAAAATACCCTCCCTGCACATGACAAATCACTTTCGGATCCCAATAAAAGGAAATGTTGAATCGCATTTGTACAACGCCAAACTGCTCAATCTGGCGTACTTCAAAACGCTGGACTGCCCTTATAAAGTTCAGGAGTGCGATATCAAAACACCAGACTATCCCAATTCCGGAGTGCGATATCAAAACTGTCCCTTCAAAATGCCGGACCGCAACTTCAAAATGTCAGACCGTAACTTCCAAATGTCAAACTGCCCATTCCAGCAAAAAAAAAAAAATTGGCCGAACTGCCACCATGAAACTCCGAACCACCCATTCTAGCAAAAAAAAATCGCCGAACCGTTCAAAATGCCGGACTGCCCTCTCTAACAAAAATAATTTGTTATGTGAGGGAAGGGTATTTTTGTCCAAAATAAGTAAACTTTTTGTCTCGAGGTATCACCTAGAAAACATCACTTTTTGGGGGAGTTGATAGGAAAAGTTGGATGGGGTGTAAGTGGGTAAAAAGGAGGTTTTAGCAATTTTCCCTATAGTAATCTATATAATATGTTATAATATATTAGAGGAATGTGTATTTTAGATAGAACCTGTTACTGTGCCTTAAGCAATGGTTTAAAAAACAGATTGGTGACCCAGAACGGGCACCCCAAAAACCCATCCGGATCGGTGAATCGGCGATCCGAATCAGAAATCGGCCTAATTAGTGGGATTAGGCTTTAAAAAAATCTAAAAAAATTATTAAAATTCATTATAACTGTTGTTTTTTAATAATCCAATAAAAAATCAGGATACTACATTATTAATTTTCCTTTTTTTTCATCAATATGTGAATATTTAGTTTATTTTCTTTGTATGAACTTATTTGAACAAAAATACTTGTTGTATTTTTTTAAAAAATAAGAAATCAGTTTTTTTGACAATAATACTTGTTGTATTTTTTTCTATAAGAACTTTTAATTTTTTTGACAATAAATTTTTATTTTTTATTTTTTTGACAAAAAACTTTTATTTTTTTTGACAAGAAAAAGAATTGATAAGAACCTTTTATTTTTTTTATACGAAACTTTTTATTTTAAAGATAAGAAAAAAAAATTGACAAAAAGCGAAATTGATAAAAACCTTTTATTTTTATTTTTTAGAAAAAGCCTTTAATTTTTTTTATAAGAAAAAAATTTGACAAAAAATTTCATTTTTTTATACGAAACTTTTTATTTTATTGATAAGAAAAAAATGTGACAAAAAGCGAAATTGATAAAAAAACCTTTTATTTTTTGGATAAGAAAATAATTTGACAAAAAAAAGAGAAAAAAAATTTGACAAAAAGAGAAATTGATAAAAACCTTTTATTTTTATTTTTTAGAAAAAGCTTTTAATTTTTTTTATAAAAAAAAAATTTTGACAAAAAAATTCATTTTTTTTATACGAAACTTTTAATTTTATTGATAAGAAAAAAAATTGACAAAAAGTGAAATTGATAAAAACCTTTTATTTTTTGGATAAGAAAATAATTTGACAAAAAAAAAGAGAAAAAAAATGATAAAAAGCGAAATTGATAAAAACCTTTTATTTTTTGGATAAGAAAATAATTTGATAAAAAAAAAAAGAGAAAAAAAAAACCTAGCTCAAGAACCAACCCCACATACATCTCACCATGAGGAGATGCAATAACCAATAGGGCACTTACAACTTAGTGTTTTTAAAATAGTTAACAAAATATATAATATATGAACGTTTTACAAAAATACCCTTGACTACGGGTCCTGACCGACATCATGACTCGAAGAACCACGGGCGATTTATTGTATAGAATTGCCAGTTTCCCGGTTCTTTGCCACGGGATGACCGATTCCCGATTCGATTCAAAAGAATCGGCCAATGCCGCGAATTTTAAAACTTTTAAAGAGTTTTTTGAACCTTTGTTTTGAGAAATGTCATTTACTCTCTCCCGTACTCGCTCCCGCTGCTGACAATACTTCCATCAACCGTCAACATATTTAAGACTAAAATATTCACTTTTCACACTCTCGCTCTCTGGTTACTCTAATATTTTTTCTTCTCAAAAGCACCCATTCTTTTCTCTCTTTTGAAACAAATTTAGACCTGCAAACCCATGGAATTCGTCCAACTAAGACTCCAGAGAATCCAAAACAAGGATAAAAATAAACAAAAAGAAAAAACTGATTTTTAAATGCGGCCATTTTTTTCTATCTTGAGAGCACTACCATCTTTTCAACCTTGATTTCTTCAAGGGAAAATATGACGCTTTACAAAAACCTGCTCTTTGCCTGCTAGTGAAAAATGAGAGAGAAAGGCGCTTCAAAGGGGTATCTTTGGGGATCTTGAGAGAGGTTTCATCTGTAATTCCTTTATATTTCGTAAATAATGTGGCTTCAGTAGAGTTTAAAATGGGGCAATTGCAAAAAAATTTTCCCTCCCTTTAAACTTTGGTGCTTGATATTTTTGGCGAGTTGCATCTCTAAGGATAATCTGATTTTAGGGTTTGAGGTTTACAAAACTATTTTTATACCCAAATTAAAGCTTGTGATCATGGGGAAAGCTTTAGTGGTCTGATGCTTGCATAGAGAGAGAACACGCAGGGTTAATGATGTGATGTTAATGCTTACAAGGAGAGAGGAACCTTGAGAGATAGCACGCACAAAGATCTCCGCCAGATTGCCATTGCCATGGGCAATTGCGGCGACTGGAAGAGAGGCGAAAGTGTTAGACAAAGATGGAAAAGCAAGGGTTTCAACGGGTGGAGATAAGTGGCATAAAGGTCTTAAAAAAAAAAATTTAAGACCTTCACGTGGCTTATCTGGTAAATTGGGTTTAAGATTTTACAGACGGTCCATAACACAAATACACCCTTTTTTTCACGGTGTATCTAAAATACACACGATCATTCCCCATTATATTATATAACATATTATATTATAAACAATTATCACAAATATACCTATATTTAATAAATAAATAAATAAAAATTCAATTTTCAAAACCTTGTCTACACCTTTTTTCACTATTTTATATTTTTTTTGGACCAAAATGACGTTCACGGTAGTCTTTTTACCGTAAAGACCATTACGGTAATTTAAATATTGTAATTTGTAGAAAGGTCCATACGATAATTTATGTATCGTAATTCTTAGGCATTTTATACAGTAATTTAATTATCGTAATGTATTAACATAAAATATAAAATTACGGTACTCGAAGTACCGTAATGTCTTCCACATATTACGGTACTCCCACCCTCTCTCTTTGTATCTCTGTATAAGATATCAAAACAATCCACTCATCCCTAGTCTCTTTCCTTCGAATATTTTCTCTCTCTAGACTCCTATAATCAAACCTCGAGACTATTCTCCCTTCCCCATGCATTTTCTACACTTCTATGCAAAAACCCACATATTTCCATCCTCTTTTCATACTTTTTGTTGCCTTTCTCTCTTCTGTAAAGGAACACATTAACGCTCTGAAACCCAATTCTCTCTATCTAACCCTTCATCAAAAGTCTCAATTCTTGGTGCCTAATCAACACTAACAGACCCTGGTTCACGGCAAGATTTGCAACTTTTTCCGATCACCCAATTGATTGAACATAAAAAATCTTTCCTCCTTTTTTTCAACGAAATTTGGTAACTTTTCATGGAAATTTGCATGCACGCAAAACTCTTTCATGAAAACAGTGAACCGTGAAAAAAGAGAGAGAAAAACCCCACTTTTATTATAGAAAATAAATGCGTTAAAAACTTGTATAAATCATGAAAAGAGAGAAACGAAAAAACCCAATTCAATAGCCACAACTAAAGGCATCTATTGGAAGTTCCCAACCTTACTAATTCCTTTGCTTCAGTTCTCTCTCGAACTCAGCTTTTTCTCTGGTTCACAGAGCGCGAGAAGAGAGGGGTAACCCCGATAACTTTTCCTCTGGCTCACATAGCATGGGAGGAGAGGGGTAGCCTTGATATTAGTTTCAGTTTGAAGCTTTCAACCAATAGACGTTTGGAATTGACAGGGAAAATATTACGGCAATAAGAATACCGTAAAGACTTTTCCCCACACATTACGGTAATTAAATTACCATAATAATAATTCAAACTATTACAGTTTTTAAATTATCATAATACTCTTTGAATTTTTTACAATATTTTAATTACCGTAAAGCTTAAAATGTATTATGGTAAAAAGACTACTGTGAAGGTTATTTTGGTCCAATAAAATCCGAAATTTGTGAAAAAATGTGTAGGCGAGGTTTTGAAAAGTTAGGACTTTTTTCTGATTTTACTAAAATAAAGGTATATTAATGATAATTTTCCAATATTATATTGTATTATATTATGATAATATATAATATATATTATATTAGCATGATATAATATTATATTGTCTATTTGTTTATATAATATGTTATATATTATATTTATTATATTCTATATAATATACAATATTTATATTATATTAAAAAGTATATAAGAAAAAAGTTTATATAAGCTCGTAACCCTAAAATGTAGGATTAAGCTGGACCTAAAAAATTCATTGTAAAAAGCTTTTTTTAAGTTGAAAAACCATATAATTGATTATCTCATTGTCAAATATATGAATATGAAATATATATATATATATATATATATATATATATATATATATATATATATATATATATATAGTTATATATTTTGAGTCCAAAAATAATACATCTTGCAACAAATTATCTACATCTTCCAATTTCAAGATTTTCATATTTTTATAGACCTACTTGATTGGAATCATTTTTGGAGTCTAAAATTTTAAGATAAATTTTGGAGGTCAACCTTTCTTTGATTGTTTAAGGTTGAATAAACCTCAAACTATATAAATAATATATATTATTAATACATCTATATTATTTTATATTAATATATATTTGTATTATATATAATATATTTATATATATTATATTTTTAATATATATTTATACTATATCATACTATGTGTGTGTCTATATATATATATATATAGGGAGTGGACTCTGTCAGCCCATGGGTTGACTACTACAGTGTCACCCAATGGCTCAGATTCAATTCGAGCAGATCTGACTGTTACAATCTTATGTCTTATTTGAATTTTTATTTTATTTTTTATAAATCCAAATCACTTGAAATTTTAGATATTCATTCTTCTCATCAAGACGCACCTAATAAAAATATTTAAAAATTAATTCACAAATATAAATTGATCAAAATACCCCCGAAATATTTTAGGAGTATTTTAGTCAATTTATATTTTACGAATTATTTGTTTTATATTTTTATTAGATTCTTCTATTTTTTAATAATAAACACTCCAAATTTCAAGTGATTTAGATTTATAGGAAAAAATTGAATTTCAAACACGAATTAAAGTCGTGACCATCAGATCGGCCCAGATTCAATGTGAGCCATTGGCTGACACTCCTATTTATATATATATATATATATATATATATATATATATATATATATATATATATATATATATATATATATATATATAGGGTTTATCTAGGATTAACAACCCCTTAAAATACAATGGTTAAAGTTAGAAGGGGTTGTGATGGGCATAGTTATAAAAAAGATAATTGTTTTTTGTTTAAAAAATTATTTTAATAGGTAACTTAACTATTAAACAATGACAAATTTGAAATTTTTACAAAAGTACAATGGAATTTTAGAAGTTAGTGTCCTGAAATTTTATTTATAAAGTATCATTGTCTTTTAGTAAAAATTTCAACTTTACCTTTTATGGAGATGACAATTAAGCAATGACAAATTTGAAATTTTTAAATAAGTAACTTAACTATTAAGAATGACAAATTTGAAATTTTTACAAAAGTATAATGGAATATTAGAAGTTAGTGTCCTGAAATTTTATTTATAGAGGGTTTATCTAGAATTAACAACCCCTTAAAATACAATGGTTAAAGTTAGAAGGGGTTGTGATGGGGGTAGTTATAAAAAAGATAATTGTTTTTGTTTAAAAAATTATTTTAATAAGTAACTTAACTATTAAACAATGACAAATTTGAAATTTTTACAAAAGTACAATGGAATTTTAGAAGTTAGTGTCCTGAAATTTTATTTATAAAGTATCATTGTCTTTTAGTAAAAATTTCAACTTTACCCTTTATGGAGATGACAATTAAGCGATGACAAATTTGAAATTTTTTAATAAGTAACTTAACTATTAAGCAATGACAAATTTTAAATTTTTACAAAAGTACAATGGAATATTAGAAGCTAGTGTCCTGAAATTTTATTTATAGAGTAACATTGTATTTTAGTAAAAATTTCAACTTTACCCTTTATGGAGATAACAAAAGTACCATTTGTCTTGTAGTAATATTTACAAAATTACCCTTACTTAATGAAGAAAATATAACAAAAAATAATTTTTTTTAAAAAAATAGACTACAAAATTAGTAAATCCGCCTTTCACAATTCTCTCTATCAACCTTTGTAATTTGAAGGGTTGTGAAGTTTAGATTATCCCATATATATGGGAAAAGTTTATATAGAGCGCCTACCTCAAAAATTTCACTAGAAGAGGTTGTCTTGATGCTCAAATATTCTTAAATTGATCATCTTGACATCAAGATGCATAGACTTTAGAAAAAAATAGATTTCAAGTTTTGAATATAGTGCATCTTGTATCACATTTTAGACCATCAATTTTTAAGTTATTCAAATTTTCATAGATCTACTTGATCTACACTATTTTTTAAGCTTTAAATTTTATAATTATAGATGAAAATATATTTTAAGGCTAGTTAAAGATTTCCAGTATTGAAACCACATTTCTCAACAGTATTTGAAGATGGGCTCTAATTTGATTATTTAGAGGATCCGCTCTATACAAACCGCATATATATATATATATATATATATATATATATATATATATATATATATATATATGATCTTATAGAACCCTGCCACACTTAATGGCATGGGACCCGTAAGGATCATCGTCATATCCTAATTCTAATCTCAAGAAAAAGATGGGCCTATACGGGTTAACCTACTTCCAAGCATGTAACCGATGACCCACAAGAACTCTGTCCCAATTTATTAAAAAACTCTCTCTCTCTCAAATATGGCGAGCTAGAGGTCTTTCTCCACCAAGAAGAAAAACCAAGACAAATCTTCCCCGCCCTCCCTGCACGAGCATCTCTCCCTCTACGCGATCAGGGAGGAGTTCTCTCTCCAAAAACTAGGGTAAAAGAGAAAGAAAATATATTTTTCTCTCTCTAAAAATAAGGGAAAAGGAGGCGTGGACGTTCTCTATTTACAAGAGCAACTCTCTCTCTAGCAATACAAGACACATAGGGGCTGTTGCTCTAAACCAAGGGAAAGGGGAAAAGAAATATCTCTCGCTCTACAAACCAGGGCAAAGGAAAAAGGTGAATCTCTCTCTTTCTAAAACCTAAGGCGAATGAATTATCTATCTCTCTATTAATATTATTTCTTTCTTTAGTTTCAATCAGGGTTTTAAAAAACGTCGAGTCGAGCCGGACTCGCCCGGTTCGACTCGGGAGTTGCCACAGAACGAGTCAGTTCCACACATAAAACGGGAACCTTCGACTCAGGAATCGCTACAGAACGAGCCAGTTCCACACATAAAACGGGAACCGACAAAATCCCATGTGAGGTTGCCCCAATGTTTCCGCGCGAATACTTTAGTTCATATTACATAGGTATTTATATACCAAAGTTGAATATCCATCTTTCGACGTAGGATAATTCCCAAACATCATTAAACGAAAATAGAATGTAAATATATTATATTAATCAGCAATATATAATCACATGCGGAGAGACAACGGAATAGTTATAACCTTTGTTACTTCACTTGACCTCCCAAGGTCGAATCTCCCCATTTTAGTTGTATAGTAGTTTTTGTTGTATATAGTGGTATAAAAAAATGAAAAATAAAAAAGTTAATTTTTTGTATAGCAGTTAATTTTTGTTGTATATAGTGGTATAATTATTTTTGTAAATAATATGAAAGGCATAAAAAAATAAAAAATAAAAAGTTTATTTTATTTGAAATCTCCATCTTTCTACTAACAATCTCTTTCACTAATTTTATTATAGAAACCTAAAAAAATAAACTTTTGAAAAATTGAAGTGTTATTTCCAAAATTTGTATATATTTTATTAATTTTTACATTGATAACCAAATCTTTTATTATATTTATTAAATTTTACATTATAAATCATGTAATGTACTATTTTTCTTACAGTTGTCAATAATACATTTTACATTAGATAATATTATAAAATATTTTTAATTTGTTATTATTTGTCTAATAAAATAATTATAAAATGTAAACTAATAATTATAATTTCAGTATATAATATTATAATTAGTTAGGTTGTAATAATTTTGGATTATAGTTAGTTAGGCTGTAATAATTTAGGTTTTTTTTAGCGGATTAGGGTTTTTAGCCAAAACGAGATTTTAATGGCCATTCTTTCATTGATTTAGTCTACTCTTTATTATAGTCTATGTATAATTATATATTTTATCCATGATAATTCTATTATTTTTCTTTTATGTGATACAAATTTAATACTTAAGTTTATACAAGAGCATCTCAATATTCACAAATTGATGGAAAAAATAAAAGTTAATAATGTAGTACCCTCATTTCTTATTGGATTCTTAAAAAACAACATTGATAAATGAATTTTAAAAAAATTTTCGGATTTTTTTGAAGCTTTAATCCGACCTATTCAGCCGATTCCCGATCCGGATCGGTTTTTGAAGTGCCCGATCCGGATCACCGATCCGCTTTTTAAACCATTGGTTTCAATGAATTACTAATTTGTGAAAGGGTAACAAGCAAGGTGCCTTCTTCTTCGGTAGAGCCATAGATTTTAGAGAGAGATGTACCTGCTCTCTCTACGAATGTACACGAGCAAGACATGTATTTGGGTAAAAAAATAGTTATTTTTCTTTATAAGATATAAAAACTAGTCATGATATTTGTAATATGTATTCTAAAACAAAAAAAGGTTATAACAAGTGGGTTGTGGATCAATTATCATTATCATTATCATTATCATTATCATTATCATTATCATTATTATTATTATTATTATTATTATTATTATTATTATTATTATTATTATTATTATTATTATTATTATTATTATTATTATTATTATTATTATTATTATTATTGTTATTATTATTATTATTATTATTATTACAAAAAGAGACACCATCAGTTGTAACTTAGCTGATTTTGAATGGCAAAGAATATTTATAGTGTTGAGTTTATATTTATAGTGCTGATTTTGTTCTTATGTATTTGATTGATTGAATCAAGGCAATTGTGGGTTGAATGTTTGATTGGGTGCAGTATTTCCATAATGGGTGGGTTGTCTACTCTTGTGTTATTAATTGGTTGATCTTGTTCTTTCACTATGTGCATCAAACATAAAAACTGTATCTTTTCTTTTTCTTTTTGACTTTTATTTCTTCTACATTTCTGCCATCCCCCATTCATGATTTTGATGGGATGAAAGCTGTGTGTTGCAAACATTTTTCTGGTTTGCTTGCATTGGTTGGGAAAATGGGATTTTTAATATTGATATCTCTCACGTTTTCTTTTGAGTTGATTGGCAAAATTGAATTTTTATTTTGATTCATCTCTCTCCCCTCTCTGCTATGCCAGAGTTGATTGTGAAGATGGTTTTTTTTTTTATCTCACTCTCTCTTTCTTTCATTGATTATTCGCATTAGTTATGAAGTTCTCTTTCTGCTTCTCTTACTAATCCACCAAGTTCTAGAGCTTGCTGGTAATGTTGCGAGGGACAATAAGAAGAGCCGCATAATTCCAAGGCATGTGTTGTTGGCTATTAGACAATAAGGTTTCAATCTTATCTCGAGATTTACATCCAAATCTAACGGCGATCCATTGGGGTCATGAACAATTGGGCGTGGAAAGGTCCTATAGGATCATTACTCTTTTAATTATTATTGTTTTAACTTTGTGCAGAGAGAATCACTTTGTTATGGAGCTACTAATTGATTCTTTGTGGAGACAACTTGTAACGACCCTAAAATTTTCTGAGTCAGATAAAAGAAAAGGACACGCAAGGCACGGAGTGTAAGGCTACACCATTTGGAGAGGGGAGAGTGAGGTAGCGCCGTGCATGAACAGAGGAAAGAGATAACACCGAGTGCGTCAAGGGAGGAACACCACGCATGAAATGGATTAATGAGGACTGTGAAGAGAGAGGGGTAGCATCGGCTATGAAGAGAGATAGGTAGCGTCGTCTATGAAGAGAGAGAGGTAGCGTCGGTTGTGAAGAGAGAGAGGCAGCACCATCTATGTAGAGAGAGAGCTACATCGTGCGTGAATTCCATAGGGAAACCTTTTATGCTGTGCTTGTATGAGCATGAGCATGAGCACCACATGACACTTGCATGCCATTTAGCTCTTGCATGAATGACACTTGTCACTTGCATGTTAGCTCCCTTTTAGGCTTATAAGTACCCCCACCCTATCCCTCTTAAGAGTTCTGCACCTTCTCTCTCTCCCCCACATTTTTCCCCCTTTAACCCTTAGAAATTCCAGCCCTTTGTGCCCACTGTTGAGAGGCTTGAAGAGTGAGCCATGTAAAGGATTTGGGATCACCATTGGAGCACAAGGTTAAGTAGATTATGCTATTATGTGTCTATAGTAGTGGTTTAAAAAGTGGATCGACGATTCAGATCAGGAATCGACTGAATCGGTCAGATTAAACCTTGAAAAAATCCGAAAAAATATTAAATTAATTATAAATATAGCTTTTTAAGAATTCAATAAGAAATGAAGGTACTCCATTAAGAATTTTCATTTCTTTGCATAAATATGCGAATATTGATATGTTCTTTCTCTGCATGAACTACTATTTACCATTTAATTTACATCACAGAAAGGATAAACTTAGAATTATCATGGATTAAGTATATCATCATACATGAATTACAATAAAGCATACAATTCGTAACATACAATCTAAAAATAAAATGACAGACGACGTTGTTCTTCATCTCGATCATGCTGGTGCCATTGATTGAATTCGAGTGACAATTCATTGACTAGATCTAAAAATGAATCATCCAAATTAGTGGGTACCTGACTATACCCAGATCCCTGAGTGTTAGCGTTTTGTTGTGGTCTTAATCCAAAATCCCCGAAGCTTGTTCATCCTTTATGCTCATCTATACTATCGTGCTCATCCTTACCCTCTTGTTGTTGGGACTAAATATGTGAATAATTTGGCTGGGATTGGGTGGCCTTGGAATCATCATCTCTCTCATTTTCCCTTAGACCCCCTTCCCACTCTCCCTCATTAGGTGCAATATCACCATCATTTCCTACGAATTGTGGATATGTTGGCGGGCTGCTTCCTCTTTCATGCTGCTCATTATCTTCTTCAAGATCTTCCTCACCGATAGCCTCAAGAAACGCTCTCTTGTACAACACTGGCTCATCTTCTTCTACTACCCATTGTTTTGCTGTGTCTGTGACAAATATTGTGTCCAAGTCTATTAGCCCATAGTCTTTAAGCTTCCTTCTTATTTGTCGCTCACGGAGGTTTAAGTTATAATGAACGTAGACTAATTTATGAAGCTTCTCCGAAGTGAGTCTATTCCTTCTAGTAGTGTGCAAACATTGGAACGTACTCCAGTTTCACTCACAGCCAGTAGCAGAACATGTCTGGGAGAGCACCTTGATTGCTATCCTCTTTAGGTGAGGTGCAACACTACCATATATCTCTCACCATTCAACTGAATTAAAATGCAAAAAGCATTGTAAGGGCAAGAACAATTCATAAGATTAAATATATGAATGAACAAAATATTAGTTAGGGGATAACCTGGATCCATCTTAGTTCGAGAATTTCTGGCAAGTCTAGTTCCGAAGGATCCTATAGCATCCTTATACATAGCATGCTAAAACAAAATATTTCGTTTTAGTGTATTATTCCTCACAAATATAACAACTCAATTAAGTTCTTATCGAAATATTAAATAATACATCTTGTATTGCTGCTACTTGGTTTCGATGGCTTCTCTCCAACTTAGCAATAATGTATCTGACCCCTTCCATTATCTTGTGGGGATGTTCAGGTGTCAAATAGAAAAGTTTTGAGTTGAAGTAGTAACCTGAAAAATATATAGATAGAGAAATGTCATTTAAAATTTCATAAAAAAATAATTTACAATGAAATATTCTAATAATATAAATATATATTTACCTGCATAATGGTTTGGACGTCCAAATTTGGTGTTCTACCTTCTTTCTATTATCTCGATCACTTTACTAGCAAAACTACACTTCTCCTCAATAGCTGATTTGGCCCTCTCGATACTTTCATAAAAGATGCCCATGGTAGCTTTCTTGTCAACATCTACCATTCTTAATACCATTTTTTTACAATGATATTCACTTTAATTCCTCATGATAATACAATTTAACAACATGTATTTTTTGTATTAAAAATTAAAAGTACATTTTTAATGCAAAACTGCATTAAAAATAAAATACAGTTTAACATCATGTATTTGTTAATGTATTTTTTTGTACTAACAACAAATTAGAAAATACAGTTTTGCATTAAAAATATAATAACATGCCACCATTTTTTTACAATGATATTCACTTTAATTCCTCATGATAATACAGTTTAACAACATGTATTTTTTGCATTAAAATTTTAAAAAATTTAAACTACATTTTTAATGCAAAACTGCATTAAAAATATAATACAGTTTAACAATATGTATTTGTTAATGTATTTTTTTGCATTAACAACAAATTAAAAAGTACAGTTTTGCATTAAAAATATAATAACATGCTACGATTGTTTTACAATAATATTCACTTTAATTCTTCATGGTAATACAGTTTAACAACATGTATTTTTTGCATTAAAATTTTAAAAAATTTAAAATATATTTTTAATGCAAACCTGCATTAAAAATATAATACAGTTTAACAACATGTATTTGTTAATGTATTTTTTTGCATTAACAACAAATTAAAAAATACAGTTTTGCATTAAAAATATAAAAACATGCCACGATTTTTTTAATATGATAATACATTTTAACAACATGTATTTTTTACATTAAAAATTAAAAAATTAAAAATACTTTTTTAATGTAAAACTGCATTAAAAATATAATACAGTTTAACAACATGTATTTGTTAATGTATTTTTTTGCATTAACAACAAATTAAAAAATACGGTTTTGCATTAAAAATATAATAACATGTATTTTTTTGCATGAATAATCTATCAACATGAAATTTTTTGAACTAGAAATTTAACAATAAAAATTAAAAATATTGTTTAATTCTTCATGATAATCAAAAACAAGTTTTCGAAAAATCACGATTTCTCAAAAAAATTGATCATGAATAATAAAAAAAAAAAAAAACCCAATTCTTCACAGACCAACCTAACATCAGTCATTCCAACTCAAAAATCAGCCTCAAATCGAATAAATTACATTAAATTGAATACATGTTTTGATAAACAACACTATAAGGAATCAAAGTCCTATAATATTAACACATTATTATCAAAATATTAAATAAAATCGATTGAATTGAGGAAAAAAAAAAAACGCAGTTCTTTACAGACATCAGTCATTCAATCTCAAAAATCAAGCTCAAATTGAATAAATCAAATAAAATTGAATACATGTGTTGATAAACAACACTATAACGAATCAAAACCCTATAAATTCAACACATTATTTGCAAAATATTTACTGAAATTGAGAGAATGGCGAAATAGATGAGAAAGAATGATTATTAAGCATTAAAGTTTGAGATTTAAGCATGAATAAAGTGTGAGTTAAGCATGAATGAAGCATGGATTAGGCTTGAAATTTGAATTAAAGCCTGCAAGATTCATTCATAAGGCTGAAAAAGTTGAAAATCGATGACAAAATGACAAAAAAAATTGAAATCCCGTGAAGAACATTGTGCAGCCCGTATTCTTGCGGGTGACTCGGTCTGACTCGCGATTTGTTGTTGGGAATCGCCCGGATCTCTCTGGACACGGGTGATTCCCGGTTTATTGGTGGAACCGGCTCGAACTGAAGCGATTCCCGAGTCGAACCAGGCGAGTCCGGCTCGACTTGGAGATTTTTTATACCCTGGTCTATAGTATGAAGAATGATTATTAAGCATTAAAGTTTGAGATTTAAGCATGAATAAAGTGTGAGTTAAGCATGAATGAAGCATGGATTAGGCTTGAAATTAAGCATGTATGTTTGTGTTCTATTTTTCCAGCAATTAGGTCTTTTTTGTATGATAAGTTAGGCATTGTTCTCAATCTTGTGGATCCTAAAATTCTGTGGAATGATGCTTGTGTGAGTCTAGTTTATGGTAGAAAAAGTTTCATGTTGTTATCTTGTATGGGTTTGAAGTTATTGAGTGGTCTTTGGAATGTGTTATGATTGTATATTTTCCAGGGAATTTACATGCTTTTGTAATGAGATTTTGACTGAGAAAATTATATCCAATTGGCTTCAAATCATCACCATGTGAAAGGTATATGAGTCTACTTTGAGTTTGGTGTTTATGACTAATTGAGATTCTTGATGGTTTAGAAGATATGTTTCGTTTTGTGCTTATGTGCCACTTTTAGCAGACTGTGATAATTTTCAGGAATATTACTTTTGTTGCACTGAGACTTTGCCTGACCTATTGAAGTCCAAATGACACAAAATCATAGTTATTTGAAAGAAACATGAGTCTACTGTGATTTTGATGTTTTAACCCAGTTCAAATTCTATATAATTGGGAAGCTATGATCCAAATTGTGAAGGCATGTCGCTTTTAACAGATTAATTGAAATGCCAAATTGTTGCCTCTGTAGCTATGGCTTTGGCTGAACCAATGGAGTTCTATTGCTCGCAAATCACTGCCACTAGAAAGATCTGTATGTGTAAGTAAGTTACATGTTGGAATCATCTTGATATGCCCTCTAGATTAAGAGTTATGCTTTTGTAAAGAGGGACATGTTACTGTCAGTAAAATGCAGAAAACCCCTTAACTGATGTTTATTGTGTACTTAAGTGTGGACTAATCAAACGGCTCTCAATTGACTCCATACCACTTTTGGATGAGAGATAATTATGTCTACTTTAATTGTTGTTTTGTGACTAGGTTGAGATTCTTTATAAACCAAAAGCTATGTCTAATTCTGTGAGACTATCACCCATAAATTAGTGAATGTTATGACGTAATGACTGTTGTAGTGAATGCTCATGATGTGAGACCCGACACATATGTGATATTCATGTAATGAATGTGAATACTAATTAGTGAGTACCATGTGATATTCAAGTAATGAAAGTGAATGCTAATTAGTGAATGCTATGTAATATGCATGTGATGAATGCGAATGCTATGCAATGAGTGCCAAATGGTGAACTTCATGTGTTAACCATGTAATAGGCGTAAACGTCGAGTGATGAACGTCAAGAGAAGTGTGACCTAATGTTATACTTCAAGCATGACCCTTTTGTGTTTGATAATTGTAAAAGTGATTTAAGTAACACTACGCATGGGTCACCCGTGGTAGTATGATCGTAAGGCCGGCAGTGTTCTCCAACTCCTATGATAGGAGGGGAGTTAAGTTGGAAGTGTAATGGGTGGGTCATGCCCCCCGAATTTCAGTGCATTATAAAAAGAAATAGTGAACCATATATTGCAAGGCAAGCGCCTTTCAAAAGCCTCAAAGCATATTGGGGACTGGGTGCATGAGTTTGAGGGCATTACTAAATGGGTCACTCATTGTTACTGCCCTTCTTCTTGAGTGATAGTAGAAGTCCTAAACAGTAGGATTGGCTTGGCCTAATGAATATGGCTTCTATTTCAGGAGTAGGTGATTTAAGGAGTGCATGATTGATACTTGATGTATGTAAGTGGATTTAGAAGTTGTATATCATCACCTTATTCAAGCATGAAGTGTAGATTAGTAGAATGTAGAAATATGTGTATGAATGTTAGAGTAAACTTGAAGTCTTGGAGTTTAAGTGCTTGAATCCATGCCTATTTAGTTTATGCAAATGGTGAAATGTTGGCAAAATCCTCATGTGAATCTAGTTTAAGTGAAGTAGGTTTTGACTGAATACTAAACTGTAGTTTGAAAGATATTGTTATGCTTGAGTATGTAGTAAAAAATTGGGAAAGGAATGGGGAAATGAAATTTTCAGGAACTGTGGGTGTTGTTGCATCGAATCATTCAGTGAACAAATGATGTCCAACTGGGCTCAAATCTGTCTTGAATGAAATCTATGCTTGTCTACTAACACTTTACTTCTTTTATAATTATGAAATTCTTCATATTTTAGGATTTACACTCCAAACTGTATAACTATGTCATTGTTAATTGACAGCAGAAATTCTAGCCTCTATCATCTACTTTATATTGAATTTTTGAACAACCAATAAGTGTCCAAATACTTCCAAATCACCGCCACTTGAACCGTGTGTGTGTTCACTACAATGTTTATGTTAAAACTTCGTTTAAATTCTCCACGAATGAGAAGCTATACTCCAAAATATGTCAATAGGTCTCTGTGAATAGTTTCAATAAATCGCATAAATGATGTCTCTGTTGCTACCGATTTTGACTGACCAAAAGGGATCCACTTTCTTTCAAACCACCACCATTTGAAAGGTTTATGGGAACACATAAAGTTTCATGAAAATATTATCTTGAAAAACCCCCTAGTTATGCCCTTTCTAAAGGGAGTACGCCACTGTTGGTAGAACTACTCGGAAATTGTGCATGCTCTACCATGTCTTATAATTGTGATGCATGACTCCTACTTTATGAGCATGGCTTAGAATCTTGATATGCGTTATGAGATAGTATCCATAAGAAGGGAAGCATGATGTTGTGATTTGCTTACTGGGATTTTTAGCTCATTTCTTTGCTTCCATTCTTGTAAATTGTCTACTGTAGGTCGAGGACAGTGGGAGGTGATCGTGTTTGGTGGATTGAAAGCCCACGCTCGATGAGTGGATCTCTGTTCTTGTGTAGGTGTTTGTTAGTTGTCGGCCTTGCAGTTGTTGTTTTATGAAGTTATGTATTTTGTGGTTAGGCCTGTAGTGCTTTGGATGAATTGTAATATTCTGGATATTGTTTATGACCTTGGAGACTGTATATGGATATGAATGGTTTTAATTTATCCAACTTTTGTTACGTTTCTTGTGGGTGTTTTGCTTTATTGTCTCGTGTTTGCTTTGATTCTGCATTTATAACACGTGTTGATGCCACTCCCACCTGAGTGACATACGTGAACTCCGGTCGCGATCCCGCACTCTGTCGCCATCCAGTTTGGGACGGCAGGCGTCAGGGGGTGGGGTCGTGACACAACTTCAGGTTATGAACTTGTTTCTCTCAATTCTATCCATATGACTTGAAACTAAAATGAATTGTTTCTATACATGTTTTTCTAGTTGAATTGATACATGATAGAGTATGATACATGATACGCCTTTTGAACTATACATGTTTTTCTAGTTGAATTGATTGAGTTTGCCGATTCTCTCTAAAGTCTAAATATTTATATTGCACTTCATTGTGTCATTCTCATTCCATGTTGCTGATCCAGTAAGAAACACCAAAAATGCTTTAAGATTTTCTCCTAACCATGGAGGCAACCATTAAGGATCATCCCTTATGGTATGGTGCCAACGCATAAGAAATTGGTAGTTCTATCTAGGTAATGAGTTCTTCAGAATTGATAAGTTTTTTTGTCCGTGTTGAAGTCTAACCAATATTTTTTTGTTCATGTTGAAGTCTAACCAATCATTTGAATGACAACAGGCACCTATAAAAAGTCCACATGCACCAATGGTATCACATGTAAAATGGAGCAATAATGATGTTTCTAAAGAGGTCAGTATTATAAACACTTGCAGTGAGGAAGATGAAAATAGAAGAATGGGAAGCCTGAATGCAAGTGAAGGAAATATTGGTTGTGAACCATTTGTGGGTACGAAATTTTCATCTGAGCAAGAAGCAAAATTATTATATAATAAATATGCGAGGCGAATCGGATTTAGCATGCGCATGGGAAATACAAAAAAAAAACACAACATGACGGGATCGTGCGCTCTCATAGATTTCTATGTTCAAGAGAAGGATTTCGTTCAAGGAACGTTGATATTGAAAAACCTACTCGGAAGGTACCAGACACAAGGGTTGGTTGCAAAACAATGATGAAAATATATAAAAAATATCTGGATAAGTGGATTGTTACATGGTTTGAGAGAGACCACAATCATGAATTTGTGAGCCCAAGTAAGGTGCGTTGTCTCTGGTGGCATCGGGTTGTTTTTTAATGTAAGATAAGTATTATAGATACTTTTCATAAAGTCGGGATTCCTACTAATAAGATTATGAATGCCTTTAAAGTAGAATTTGTTCGATACTGTAATTTAGGCCTAATGGACCGTGATTGTAGAAATGAGTTTAAAAAGCTTAAAAGGAAAAGTCTTGACGATGATGGTCAATTGCTCTTAAATTATTTAAAGCGCATGTAAAGTGAAAATCCATCATTCTTTTATGCAATTGATGTAACTAACGATGGCCATTTAGTAAATATTTTTTGGGTTGATGCTAGGTCAAGGAATGCATATCAATGTTTTGGGGATGTGGTGATTTGTGATACAACCTATAGGACTAATAGGTTTAAAATGCCTTTTGCCCATTTTACTAGAATCAACCACCATACAAATTCTACCTTATTTGGGTGTGCACTTTTAATAGATGAAACTGAATCGTCATTTGTTTGGCTATTTGAGACATGGCTTTCAGCAATGCATGGCAAACATCCAATTACAGTAATTACCGACCAAGACAAGGCCATGCAAGGAACTATTGCTCGTGTATTCCTGAACACTACCCACATATTTTGCATATGGCACATCTTAAAAATGGTCAATGAGAAGTTGGGTAGCATTTGTGCAAAACATCCTACTTTTGTAAGGGAGTTTTTCAATTGTATTAATTGGACCGAAACAATTGAAGAGTTCGAGAGTTCAAGGAGATTGATTATTGATAAGTATGAGCTAAAGGAAAATAATTGATTAGCATCATTAAATGATATTCGACATCAATGGATACCAATCTACTTGCGTGGTATATTCTTTGCAAATTGCTCTACTACTCAGTGAAGTGAAAGTATGAACCAATTTTTCATGGGTTTTTTAACTCTCAAACTACCCTGCAATAATTTGTTCTTAAATATTAAGAAGCCGTTGATCGCTAGTACAACAATGAATCCTATTTAGATCATCTCACTTCTTAGTCTACACCAACTTTGAACACAAGACTACCTATGGAGAAACAAGCAGTAGATGCTTATATCAGGACAATGTTCCTTAAGTTTTAAAAGGAATTGGATGAAGTGATCAATTGTGGTAAATAAAATTGAGGAGGATGGGTCAATCAACACATACAAGTTATGAAAAAAATAGTAAAGAATATATAGTTATATTTCATGTCTCTAAAACCGAAGCAACTTTTTGCTGTAAATTGTTTGAGTTTTCCGGGTACCTTTGTAGACATATGTTAGCCGTTTTGCATCGTGAGCATGTTAAAAAAATCCCATCTTAATATATTTTGAGGTGATGGACTAGGAATGCCAAGAAAGAGGCGTAATTAAATGAGCATAAAAAAAGAGTGATGGAAAATTCCATGGATTCTCTATTCTTACAATTCAACTATTTAAGTCACGAAGCAATTAGCATTGCAGATATTGAGGCAAAATCAACACGTGTTTTTGATGTGGTGTTGTTAGGATTTCAAGAATTGAGGCAAAGAGCAATCCTTAAGGAAAGTGTTGAAAATGCAACACAAGTTTGCACTATGGGCAATGAAAGTAACATGGGAGTAGCTACGACAACAAGTGAAATAAATCTAGATTGTTCAACAAGTGGTATTATATTGCAAAATCCATTGTTGGCATCAACAAAAGGCTGGCCTTCGACCATAAGAATTAAAGCACCATCAAAGAAGAAGCCACGGAAGCTTGTTACATATCATATGTGCAACAAAGTAGGGCATAATTTACGCACTTGTTCATTGTCAAAAAGTAGTGATTCACACCTTGCAAGGGTAAAATATTGATTATGTTGTAAATATTGATTACCTTGTACTCTCTTTATCTACTTTTTTTCTTACTCTCACCACTTATATGACAAGTTATTTTGTTTTTTTAACTTACTTTACAGATTTCAACGATAGATGTCATGACCATGGGTCAGTCCTCGAATGCTATGATTCAAGATTATAGTGGTGCCTTTTAGTTAAGCTTTTAATATTATGGTACTCTTCACAATGACATACATGCAAGCTAGTTAAATATAGTTTGTTTCATATGATTATTTCTTTGGTATACATCTATAATTTATTTTGGCCATGACATTTGGAACCTCCTAGTGAAAATCTATTATGTATTGCTTGGTAATTATTTTTTACTCTTTGCATGCAGTTTGATGGAACTACAACATTTTGTTCTGGCCTTTGTGGATGAGTCCCACTTTTGTCGGGGAGCTACTCATTGGGAGAGCCCAACTCGGCATCCGATGTTCTCGCCAAAGAGACGCAACACAAGACAACAAACATGGGATTTTTTTAGCACTTTTTTGAGCATTTGGTCCCTAATTTTTTGTATCTAAACTTCTTATTTATATTTTGGATGTAAAGCATTTTTTGAGCCCCTTTGGCTGCTTAACACGTATAAATGGTACTAGCAATATTTTCTTATTGCGGTTCCAGTCTATAGAAATACCATAGAGAATAAGAATTACATACTGAAATTTGATGTGTATATCTTAGCCTCCACCCTCAAATATCATGAGTGTGGATGGTCTCTCTACATTTTGTCATTGGACATGCTAGATTGGACTGAAATCATTGACAATGAGCACTTAACCGAGTTTCAAATAGTAAATGAACAAAAATGGTAAACCATATCCAAAATCATTCTTTCCAGCAGTTCATCGAGGAGAGAGCAATTCAATTTTTATTCTTGATAATGGAAGATTTGCTATCCTTTTGCTTCAATTTTTTTTATCTTATGATAATTGAATTTGGTCACCTAGTTTTTCTATTTTGATGTTCCTTTCGTAGGTTGCAATTCATCGAGGAAAAACAACGTTTTTTTTACTAAGATCATCTTTGCTTCTTTCTTCTTGAAGAAGAGATACATACCCTAGCCTGGTTTTTTATTACTACATTTGTATGACTCTAATTGGAGTTCAAATTCTAAATTTCTCGCTAAATAGGGAGCAAGGATTTTTTTGGTCAATATTTTGAGCACATGGTCCATCCTTTTTTGTATATTAATATCTTGTTTATATTTTGGATGTAAAACATTTGTTGAGTCCCTTGGGCTGCCTAGCACTTGTATTTGGTTTAGTCTTTATATTAATACTACAACGAACACATTTTAGAAGAAAAGAGAGCAGTAGCCTATGTGGGGATGGATTTTACTTTTATTGTAGGAGCTACTAATTGGTTTCTCTATAGCATATATTTGCAAGTTAGTTACCTAGATTATTGTTTCATGGCATCATTTTTTTTGTATTTGTAAAACTTACTGTGATAAGTTCATGGCATCATTTTTTTTGTATTTGGAAAACTTATTGTGATAAGTATAGTCATGTGGCATTCGCACCCCCCCTTCTCCCTATAAAAAGAATGGTCACATGGTTCATTACATCTCCACAACTGTAGATCACTTTACGTCTCTCTCTTTTTTCTAGACATGAATGTATTTCATCTCATGTAATTTGTGCTCTCTTGGTAATTAGTTTGTGCAATGTTGATGAACTACTTGTGTTATGAATAACAAGTGATGAAAACGAGTAATATCTTTCACATATCCTCTCAGTTTGTCGGAATTGGGGGAAATGATACCAAAAAAAAATATGTTTATGCGGAATGAAAGAACTATATCCCAAAGACAAAAATCTGTATAATCATTCATCAATTTAGAAGTTGTATACAAGATTTGGGATTTATGTTGCATAAAAAAGGCATTCGGGAATGTCAGCAAAGCACAAAATTCATTGGTTTCTTCATCCATGTGTTTCCTTTGTAAATTTTGGACAACGAACAATCAGGGGATTCGAATGGCAAATGAGATACCGCCAAGCTTGGCCAGGCTTGGTTGCACCATCATGGGCATTGGATTTCATGCTCGATGCAGTCACCAAGAGATCCAAGCAATATGAGAAATGCCACCATGACAAATATCCAAATTCATGCCAAGCGCCAAATTAATGAGTATCAGTGCAAAAGGCATAAGCACTTTATGCACAATGGTCCTTGAAGGGCCATACAAAGGGCATTTGGTAACTCTCTCTGTCAAATACACATATCAACAACTAGTTCTCAGCTCATCTCTCTCTCTCTCTCTCTCAAATACCCATAAACACATCAACAAGAAGAATAGCAAGGAAATTTTGGCACATAAAAAGCATAAAACCAAATTTCTATTGCTGATAATCATCAAGTCATGCATTATGGACTGCTACAAATTAAGAAGCAAGTAAAACACAAGATATCCTTAACAATTTTTTTGGACTGACATAGGACATTGTCATGCTCAGTTTCTTCAAAAAAGGACCTTGTCTTCCGCAGCAGTAATTCTGAATTCATAGTAAACCCATCCTTCTTGGACCTCTACGGTAAGGCGCTGCCTTTCTCAGCAATAGAATTCATAGCAACCCATCCTTCTTGGACCTCTACGGTAAGGCACTTGGAGAACCTACAAAAATTCCAAGCAACAACCAATACTTTGCCATTCAAAATCAGCTAAATTGCAATTGATAGTGTCTCTTTTTGGATCCAAGGAGCTTCTCAATTTTTTTGATAAAGAAGCTCAGAAAATCCACAACATAAAAAAAAAAAAATACAAAAAAACAGAAGAAAAAAAAAAAAGAGATCCACAACCCACTCATTATAACCCTCTTTTCAGAATACACATTACAAATATCATGGATAGGTTTTATATCTTATAAAGAAAAATAACTATTTTTTTTATCCAAAATACATGTCTTGCTCGTGTACATTCATAGAGAGAGAAGATACATCTCTCTCTAAAATATGTGGCTCTACCGAAGAAGAAGGCACCTTGCTTGTTTCCTTTTCACAGATTAGTACTAAAGAAAGAAATCATAATATTAATAGAGAGATAGAGAATACATTTGCCCTGGTTTTTAAAAAGAGAGAGATTCACCTTTTTTCTGTGCCCTGGTTTGTAGAGAGAGATATATTTATTTTCCCCTTTCCCTTGGTTTTTAGAGCAACAGCTCATATGTGCCTTGCATTGCTATTGTACATCCATAGAGAGAGAGTTGCTCTTGTAAAGAGAGAACTTCCACGCCTCCTGTGCCCTGATGTTTTCTTTCTCTTTTACCCTAGTTTTTAGAGAGAGAACTCCTCCCTGATCACGTAGAGGGAGAGATGCTCGTGCAGGGAGGGCGGGGGAGATTTGTCTTGGTTTTTCGCTTTGGTACAGAGAACTCTAGCTTGCCATAGAGAACTGCTCATGTAGAGAGACAGAGAGGGAGAGAGAGAGAGAGAGATAGAGAGTTTTTTAATAGACGAGGACCGAGTCCTTTGGTTCATCGATTACCTGCTTGGTAGTAGGTTAACCGGTCAAGGCCCATCTTTTTCTTCTTGAGATTAGAATCAGGACAGTGATCCTTTGGGTTACATGCCATTGGGTGAGGCAGAGTCTATATATATATATATATATATATATATATATATATATATATGAAATGATTCATTACAACGGTTGTATAGTGTTATAATGCAACCGTACCTCTAAAAAATCATATTTTGGCATTTGTATGACCTTATATATATATATATATATGAAATGATTCATTACAACGGTTGTATAGTGTTATAATGCAACCGTACCTCTAAAAAATCATATTTTGGCATTTGTATGACCCCAAAATTTGCCCACATATTCTCTTTATCCTCATAATCAATCATGCAAAAAACAAATTTCAAACACTCTATATATGGTCAAAATTAATACCTATTCAACAATGAATCTCGACCATCCATTTGGTGAATTTCAAGATCTAGGCCTTAACAAATTCAAAATCATTTTTTCCTCTTTTTAGCATTATTAATCTAATGATGATAATACTATATAAAAACTTTGGGAATAAAAAAAATGCTTTTGAGGCCTATATCTAACCATCTCAATAAAATGGACGGCTTATATTAATTGGGCTAGAATGAAAACTTTCTAGAGCATTTTTTCAAAATTTTCATTTTTGTGATTGTTTTTCAGAATGAAAAGAGTGTACACTTAAAAATTCGTGTCTAAAAAATGTCTCTAACATAGTTTTTGAATATGGTTGTATTATACTACTATACAACCATTGCATGAAATCATTCCTATATATATATATATATATAAGGCAATAATTTCATGCCATCGTTGTATAGTAATATGATGCAACAACCTTAAAAAACTATCTCATGGCTATTTGTTTGATTCAAATTTTGAAATATACACTCTTTTCACTCTAATGAACAATCACAAAAAAGAAAAATTTGAAAACACAACCTAGAAAGTATGTTTTTAGCTCAATTAACATAAGTCATTCATTTTGGTGAGATTCTTAGATCTAGGCTTTAAAAGGATTTTTCATTTCCAATTTTTTAGATGGTTTTATTATCATTAGATGAACAATGTTAAAAAAGAAAAAAATGATTTTAAGTTTATAAAGGCTAATATCTTAAATTAAAAAATGAATGGTCTAGATTCGTTTTTGGAGGGGACTCATTTTGACCATATCTAGGGTTCAAATTGAACTCGTTTTTTTTTTGGGATTGTTTATTGAGATGCAGATAGTGTATGTGCAAAATTTGGCAACGCAAACATGGTTTTCTAAAAGTATTGTTATATTATACTATGATACAACCGTTGTATTAGATCATTGCTTATATATATATGGAAAAGTCTTTCCAATGCCTATAGGCGAAAATGAATAGTGATTTCGCCTACCCTCATCACCGTCTAAATTTCATCGCGAGATCACGATTGTCCGGTAGTGTTTTATTTTTCATTTTTTTTTTATAAATTGGAATGACTTGAAATTCGAAGGGTATGTACATCTTACTGAGGTGCATTTAATAAAAATATAAAAAAAATTATTCATGAAAAATGAATTGACCAAAAACCCTTGAAAATTTTCAGGGGTATTTTGGTCAAATGTTTTCATGTAAAATATTTTTTAATAATTTTTTAAGATTCCTCTATTTTTTATGAATATAAGCTCCAAATTTTAAGCCATTCAGATTTGTAAAAAAAAAGAAAAGAAAAATAAGACACTACCAGACAATTGTGACCGCACGATGAACTTTGAGCGATGATGGAGGTAGGCAAAATCACTGTTCATTTTCGCCTATAGACGTTATATAGTATTTTTCTATATATATATATATATATATATATATATATATATATATATATATATATATATATATATATATATATATATATATATATATATATATATATATATATATATATATATATAAGACCTTCCCACACCTACGTGCATAGTACCCCAACACATCACCCTTAAAATTCAGTTCAAATCCCAATATAAGATTTGAATCCCTCCCCTTCTTAAAAATTATATATTTTTTAAATAACTCTTTCTCTCTTAGACTCTCTCCTTTTATCCGTACTTTCCTTGACCATATGCCCTGGCACTTCTATGCATCTCCCTCTGTCTCTCCTCAGTAAACCCCCATCCATCTTTCTCCACCTCTGCGTTAATATCTCTCCATCTCTCTCTCTCCCTCTACCTAGCCTCTGTTCGTGGCCCTAGCTCCCCCACCCCCCCCCCCCCCCCCCCTTTCCTTCTCTTCTCTCGTTATCTCGAATACAAAACCCTTGGGAACAACACATACCCAGAGTAACTCAATCCCAATTGTTTGTTAAAAAATATCAAAAGTTCTCTTCCCATTTTCAAGTAAGTGATTCAAACCCAAAGAAACTTGTTTATTTTTTGGTTCATTGCCTCATAATGCCCATAAAAATGGCTTTTTTTCTACATTTTATTCAATCACCGGAAATATAAGACATTGGTTTTCATCACAAGCAGTTTTAGCTTTTGTTGCTCCACCTCAAACCAGAGATCAAGACCTTATGAATACCCAATTGACTGAAATTGTATTGAGGAGCAAATGGTCTAAAGAGACTGAAACTGAATTGAAAAAGCTGAATTTCTCACAAAATGAGGCCATGTATGTAATGCATGTGTTAAAAAATCAGAAGGGGAATCCGCGTTTCGTGATTGGGTTTTTTCAATTGAGCTTCAGAGGCCATGGATGGTAGGCTTAGTTATGAAGCATACAATTCAATTATTATTATTCTAGGTAAGAAGGGTTATAGAACGGAGTTATGGCATTTGATCAAAACTAAGAGAAAATAAGTACAAAACATTTCAAGAGGAAGTCTACAAAGTCATTTAAAAGAATTTTAATGAGGTAAAATTGGTGAAAGATGCTGAAAAGTTGAAGGAATTGTTTCGAAACCTGAGTCCAATTCATTTGATGCAAAGTGCTCGCTCAAATAGTTAGGATATTCAATAAATGTGACTGGAACAAAGAAACAAGTAAAAATTGGGTTCATTGGACATTTCTTTATCTGACGAAATAGTAGTGAGTATTTTGGTGCTTCTCCCATGAAAGCTTTGAATTTGTTTTGTTGGGTTGTCGAATAACTATCTTTTAAGCATAGGGAGAACAATTACAATGCAGGGATTGTTCTTTTGGGGCCAAAAGATTGCATCGTTAAATTTTGGGTTGGTCAAGGAAATGAATAAGGAAAGCTATGGTATTTTAATGAAGCATTGGATTTATATGTTTACATTGTGAACAATCCAAACAAACCTTCCGTTCATTATTTTTCCATAATTTCTTTCGTTGGGTTTTGCATTCGATAATGGGAGAAGAGAGGGGGCTCAAGTAGAGGCAGAGTAGAGGGAGAGAGATTACGGGATAGCGATGATATACACAGAGCAAAGGGAGAAAGAGGGGCAATAACAAAGGGCTTGGCACAGAGAGAGACAGAGGGAGAGAGTTTAAATGCAGAGGTGGAGAGAGATGGATAGGGGTTTAGAAAACCCATATTGAGATGGGAGAAATTGAGGAGAGAGAGGGAGAGATGCACGGAAGTGCTAGGGCATATGGTCGGGGAAGTACGGATGAGGGGAGAGAGTAAGTGAGAGAAAGAATTACTTACAAAAAAATATTTTTTTAAAAAAATAAGGGGAGGGATTCAAATCTCACTTTGAGATTTGGATTGAAAACTACGGGGGATGTGTTGCAGTCCTATGCATGCAGGTGTAGGAGGGTCCTATAAGATCAGTCCTATAAGATCATTACTTATATATGCTTACATATATATATATATATATATATATATATATATATATATATATATTAGCAGAGTCCTAGTGCTCTCCACATGATTTGAATTCTTTTAAAATAAATTAGAAAGTTTCTAAAGAGGGTGTGGTTTACCTAAGGTTCAAACCTTAAACAATCAAAATAAGGTGCACCATCAAATTTTATCATAAGATGTAATTTTGGCATAAAAAATTCATAGGATGTTTTGAGAATCTATTTTCATCCCTAATTATAAAATTTTAAACTAAAAAAATGGTTCAAATCAAGTAGATCTATAAATACATGAAAATAGTGAAAATGGATGGTCCAGATAATGTGTTGCAGATATACTATTTTTGGGACTCGAAATCTTTTTTCTTTTTCATATTCGTACTTCTAAATATGGAAATCATCAATTAGAGGGTTTTCTAACTTCAAAATAGCCTCTTACAATGGATTTTATAGGTGCACCTTAATTCTATACTTTAGGGTTGAAACTTTATATAATTTTTTTCTTTTCAATAAATTATAATTTTGTATATTAATTTTAAGTAAAATAAAACTAAGAATAGAGCAATTCGTTAGGTTTGTGGTGCTGATTTATTGTTGTTGCCAGCTCAGTTTCTGTGATGAGTTTAGGTGTCAACCATAAGTCGCTCCAGGGACATCGAAGGGAAGGTAATAACAGAATTTTTCTACTATAAGAACATGTAAGAACAACCTATATAACTTATATTGAGTCATAACAAATATAACTTAATAACTTTATAATTTGACTGATAAGTTGATATTATACTTATAAAGAAATAATAATTGACAAAGATTCAAAGTTGACATTCAATTGATAATAATATTAAGTAAACTGATGCTTAGAACAATACAACGTGTCATTTTTGTAGTGGCACTATGTTGTGTTACTTACACAACTTGTGTTATTATTTTAAAAAGTATTAATCTTACCTAGACCATTGTTTTGAGCAGTGCAAGGCGTCATTTTTGTGATGTCACTGTGTTGTGCTGCCTACTCAACTTATGTGAAATTTATTTTAAATAAATTGCACATTATATTGCTTAATAATTATAAACTTATGTGAAATTCATTTTAAATAAATTACCAATTATATTGCTTAATAATTATAAAGTGGAAAACAGTCAAGTTCAATGGCCAAATCAATACCACCTTCAAAGCAAAAAACTATACGTAGTTGTTTGATGCAATGCCAAAGGGGGTCGCAAAAACAGTAATAAAAGGCCCCATTGTTGTCCCTGATGACCCCATCACCACCTGTCATACTTGAGTTTTGATGACCCCATCACCACCTGTCATACTTGAGTTTTGAAAAGAAGCCTCATCAACACCAATTCTTGAAATATTGGGGGTAAGGGAAAAGATTATACACCTTTCGGCACATAATATCAGTTTCTTTTTATGTTGTTGCCATTAGCTACATTTGACTCTCTTCACAAATGAACATTGTACATTAGATGTAATAATGAATCTATATTGTATCCCACAAATATGAACCACACAAACATGTAAACTATTTATTGATTGATTCCCAGCCAAAGTTCCCTTCATGTCATGTTAATTCTTTCCATCCAAACCTAACTTAGTTCTCTTATTCTCCATCCAAACTAAACTCCGAACCTAAGATGAAATTTATTGATTGGCACCTAGTCACTAACCTTCTCGTGTCATTATTCATCAAATTATATTATTAGTTGGCAATTAAATATTGTGATTGAATATTTTATTGAGGCATATTTAATTTTATACTTTAATTATATTTATAAATATTTCTATAAAAAAAATTATATTTATAAATCTGAGAATAACTTGTCAACTTGGGTAAAAGTTGGATTTTTATCGATACAAAAATATATAATCTAAGTACATCTCTTCTTTTGAGTAAAAACTTGATTTTCAAATACACAACAGAAATAAATATGTAAAAATAATAATTTCGATTGATTGTGACCATTTTAATTAATATAAACATCAAATATAATTTAAATTAACCAGTAACTAAAAAAAAAAGTAATTGAAGAGTAATTTTGTGACCAACTAGCCCCATGCAAATCGAAAAAGGATCATGTACATTGTATTTGTCTGCAACACAATTATTCTAATTATGGCTTAATTTTTCAAGAATTAACTTTCTCTACAAATTTCAAGCTTTTAAAATAAAATATTGATAAAAAAATAAATATGAAATTTACCTAAATTGAGTTTTTTTTACTATACGAATTTCTTTCATGATGTTTTTTTAAGAAAGGGTGTGGTTTCAATAAGGTTGCAACTTTAAACAATCCAATTAAGACACACCTCCAAATTTTATCTTAACATGTAATTTTGGTATAAAAAATTCTTAAGATCATCTGAAAATCTATTTTCATATCTGATTATAAAATTCTAAACTCCAAAAATGAGTAAAATCAAGTAGATGCATACATATATAAAATTCTTGAAAATAGACGGTCTAGATAATATATTGTAAGATGCACTATTTTTGGGATTCAAATTTCTTTTTTTTTTTTTAATATTCATACATCTCGATGTCGAGATGATCAATTAGAGGGTTTTTCAATGTTAAAACAACATTTTCGATGGAATTTTCAAGTGCATATGTAATTCTACACTTTAAGCTTGCAACCTTATATACATTTTTTCTTTTAAGAAATTCTGACATTAGTAATATATTGTTTAAATTGATGGAGTATGCTATCATTTTGTATTAAAATAGTGGTACTTTTGGAAAAAGTAAATAGTTATATGGTAGGACGCGTGGGTCCTACCCAATAAATGCATGTACGTGGTAGTGTTCAAAACAACGGATCGGGCCAAAATAGTCAGTCTTGGCCTGATTTGATTAATCTGACTGATCCTGACTGGATCAGCCGATTAGTGCCCTGATTTTTTCTGAAAAATGTAATTTTGGAAAAAAATCCCAAAAAAAAGAAAAATAATCATAAAAAAAAAGCTTAAAATTTACACGTGTATTGTTTTTTATATTGTCATATAAAAAAAAGGAAAAAAATAAATATTAATATATATATATATATATATATATATATATATATATATATATATATATATATATATATATATATATAATGTGTACGATAAGAATATATAATGTGTATGATAAGCCTAAATCTTGGCCAAAGTGCGTAACGGTAGTGGCACTCAAGTCCCCAATTTTGAGTTTGAGGCATGTCATACATGCCTGCTTTTCTCCGGCCTGATTAAATCCATGCACCGTCAAGCTGGTGGGTTTGCTGGTCTATACTTAGCCCGATTCGGGCGAGGATCCTCTCAAGAATCAAATTCATTGCAGACCCCCATCAATCATGATTCGATTGATCGAGCTAGCGTGCAGTTCACTCGCAGTCTCGTGCCATCTCCCAAAAGTGAGTTAAATCACCACCATGCTCACTCCATGGCCTCCATAGACTGTCATCCACCATCGTCATGGTCTAGTTGCATGGCCTTAAACTGCAACGCACGTCCTAGCCACATGATGTTAACATGCTTTGCACAAGTCCCAGAGGTATGACCTTAAATACGCCCTCACAAAAATACAAAAAAATGGGCACAATGAAAACCCGAAAGGGCACCATGAGTAAAAATAACGGACGGTCATGGTCACAAAAACATGAGTGAAAGCATTTTGAAATAAAAACCTGGCACGGTGAAAACCCAAAAGGGCACCATGTGTAAAAATAGAAAAAGGGTGGACACGGTCGTTAGGTTTTGGGTAAAAGAGCCCCAATAAAAAAGGAAGCCGGCGCTAGGTAGCCGACACTGGGTATGGATCAATATTTGAGCGAGAGCCCGAGCCTGACCCGGTCTTAATTTGATGAGGCGGGAAATGAAACCTTTCCCAGGCCTCGGGCCAAAGCCCGACCCCGGTCCAGCCCGTTTGTTGGGGTTTTATGGGAGGCGCTGAGAGTTGTCTGGGGCCTCAGGTCAAAGCCCGACCCTGCTCATAGTCGTTTGGCTTTTCTTGGACACGGCTGGGATTCCCAGTTTGTGAGGGGCATTTGAGGGTAGCATTGGATATATAAAGGGGTAAAACCCCATTTTTTTTTACTTTTTCACCAAAGGTCAAAAAAACTTAATTTTTTTAATGATGAGCAGAGTTTGTGGTGGAAGCTCCAGCAAGCAACCATATATATATATATATATATATATATATATATATATATATAGGGAAAAGATGAGATTAGTCCACCTACTCATATGAACATATGAGCCCAACGGTCCAGATTGAAAATGGGCCGATCTGACGATCACGGATGTCCGGTAGTACTTAATTTTTTTTTTTTTTTACAGATCCAAATCACTTAAAATTTTAGTTGTGTGTTCTTCGCATCAAGAAGAACCTAATAAAAATATAAAAAAATTATTCGTAAAAAACAAAATGACCAAAATACCCCCTGAAGCTTTTTAGGGGTATTTTGGTGAATTTATTTAATGTAAAATATTTTTTTGATAGTTTTCGAAGATTCATCTATTTTTTATGAACAAATATCTAAAATTTGAAGTGATTTAGATTTTTAGAAAAAAAAAAATTCAAACACTATCTAACATCCGTGATCGTTAGATAGGCCCAAAATCAATCTGGGACGTTGGGTTCATATGTTCATATGAGCTAGTGGGCTAATCCCATCTTTTTCCATATATTATATATGTATATAATATGTAATCAATATATACTATATAATATAAATTACATTAATAAGATAAATATAAATATATAATATATAATATAATATGGTATAATATAATATTATAAAATATTATAATATTTCAACTCAATACCATTTTTTTTTTGGGTATTTTGGAATTCAATTCAAAAATATTGGTAAAATATAAAATTTTTTATCTCTTTGTGACAATTTGATAAAGTTTCATCTCTCTGTCTTTCATATCTATGTCTATCTGTATGGTCTATGTGCCTGTAGATATTAGATTAAAGATTAAATCAGATGAACAACACATAAATTGAGGGGCCTATAGGCTTGGCTGACAGAATCTTTTCCATATATATATATAACCTGACCCACTCTGGTGCATCTGAGTCTACTCACCCAAAGCGGCAAACCCTATAGTTAACAAATAAAAAATTACAATAATATATAAAATTTTAAGTAGAGAAATAGATGAAGGAAAATTGTTTAATGCGGGTTGGATTGCATTTTTACACTTTGCGGTCCAGAGGTATATAAAACATCCATCTTAAAGATAGGATACAAATGGGTAGTCCTATCTAAAAATAAGTGTAACTAACGGTCCAAATATTTTTTTAATATAATTATTATTATTATCATTATTTTTATTTTTTCATGATCTTCATAAAAAATTAGGATAAAGTTATATTTAAAAAATATATTTATTGTTAAGCCCGCATTTCTACAATATGCGGCTAGCAGCATAAAAACCATTTCCATAGAAGAATAAGAAAAAGAAAGAAAAGAAGAAATATATAAAAAACATTATAAGGACAACTTTGCCGGGTCTTCCATAGAAGAATAAGAAAAAGAAAGAAGAGAAGAAATATATAAAAAATATTATAAGGACAACTTTGCAGGGTATGCACTGTGAGAGTGGACTTATCGACCGATTTTTTGAACCAATAGGCCGATTACTTCGATTAGTGCACTGAAAAAAAAAATCATGACGGTTGGAATCGGGCTCGACCGATCCCAAGTTAGTTGGCAAAAATTTTAAAAATGTGCCGATGGTAGGTGCTGGGAATGATAAAATGTTGTGTACATGCTCCCGGGGGAGCAAATCAGAGCGCTACTCCCTCAAAATAAGGACCTACTAGCCTTATATTTTTTTCAAAAGGTGTAGGATAAGAAATATTTAGGAAATAAAATTTAAACGTATGAAATATATGTTTATTTGAGAGAGTATGTGGATCATAAAATCCCTTTAATTTATTTCATGTCGTCTATGAATGGTTTGGAATCTTGACCTAGCTTTACCATAATTGTAATTTTTAATGTCATCGAGCCTCACTCGGAGCCTGAGTGTTTCTCAATCGCCACGTGGTGACAAACCTGTAGGTATTTTATATATAGAAGATATATTATTAATATATAGGTAAACTTTCTATGCTTCTCCTACTACATTAAATTTGTATGTTTCTTCTTATCCAAGTGTCTATTCTGAATTGATGGTTGAGATGGCCCCAATCACAACGTCACATATGTACACTATTTTTATTTTTAATTTTTTTCTAGAAATTTTTTTGATACCAAATTTTAGATGTCCGCTCCTCTCTTAAACTCACACTTGTAAGAAATATAAAAAAATATTACCAATAAAATAAAATAACTAAAATACCCTTGAAAGTTATAAGGGGTATTTTGGTCATTATATTTTATAAAAAAATTTAAAAATATTTTTTGTAGGTGCGCCCCATTGAGAAGATGATAGGCACCAAAATTCATATTCATACAATTTGTAGAAAAAATTAAACATAAAATACTTTGAGACATCGAATTTAGATCAAACGGTGTGTGGCTCACTTGATCTAAATTGGATGGTGGGATGGGAGGAGAAGCATATCTCTTATGTCGTAGGGGAACTATAGAAACCTTTCTTGGTCATTATATTTTTATCAATTTTTTTTAAAAAAATATTTTTCGTTGGTGCACCCCATTGAGAAGATAATACACACCAAATTTCATATTCATACAATTTGTAGAAAAAAAAATTAAACATAAAATACTTTGAGGTGTCGAATCTAGATCAAACGGTGGCTCACTTGACCTAAATTGGATGGTTGGATGGGAAGGGAAGCATATCTTTTATGATGCAAGAGAAGTATAGAAACATTTCTCTTGATATATAATATATATTATATGGCATATATTTATATTTGAAAGGTGGACCATATAATAAAGCATGATGTAATAAATTTTAAATTTTTTTTTCTCTCACCTGCAAGATCACTTACAATTTCCAATTACAAATAAAATTACTATTTGAAATAAATAAATAAATAAAAGGGTTCTCACTTGCTACTACTCAAATACAAGTCATTTATTCAATAAATAAAAACTTGACACATTTCTTCATGGGAATAGAAGAGCACTACAAAGAAATAAAATAGAACAAGTAAAGTTACCAGATATTACCTCAACCAAGCTTACTACACTTCATACCGAGTCTCTTCCTTCCAATTGTGCTTGGGATCAATGATTGATTTCGATTCTACTAAGTATGACAAAACCCTCCAAAGCATATAGATCTCATCTAGAACCAAAGTGTTAAGGCCTCAATGCCTTAGCCTACCTTAAGCCCCCTTGGCTAACCTTAGAGAGATGAGAGATAGAGAGAGACATAAATCACAATGTGGGGCCTATCCCCTTAGAGAGATGAAGGGCCTAAGTGGGACATATGGAGGGCCTAAGTGGGGCGTGCCCTTTTGAGACGGAAAGAGAGAGTAGAGAGAGAGCCTTTTTGGGAGAGAAGAGAGAAGATGAGAGGTAAAGAGATTTAGGGAGAGAGAGCCCCTGTTTATAGAATTTATATATTTTAGGGTTTGTTATTTTTAGTGAGATCAAATCCAGACTATTGATATAAGAAGACTTGTAAGGTGAGAGACATGAGTCATCTATTCTTTAGATTCACAATCAAGCTTCAAGTGAATGCGTTAAAACCTTATCATCCATTGTCTAAACCTATTCCCATCAAATGTTTAAATAAAAAATATTCATATTTTTCTTTTTATGGATATCCATTCTTTATTCATTCAATCAAAATATCTTAATTCACAAGATATACCAAATTCATTATATTAATTCATAAGCTAAGGAGGCTTCATACAAGAAATAGAAAGTCAACTAGCCAAGGTGGCTTGAACCAAAATATGGCAAGCCAACCTTCCATGGGTGGGGTGTGCCACCATAGTTGGCCCCTCATGGGCCCCACTCAATTCTACCATGTGTTAAAATTAAAGGCCCCATCTTATGTGGTGAGTCCCTCATATTTTAGTAATTATTTAAATTATTTTGTAGAATATTAAAATAAAATTTATTTCTTTTTTATTATTTAAAACATTGATAATTGATTTTTTCTTATATTATAAATCCAAATAATATAACTAGAATACCAAAAGAATCACAAAAATTCAAATAAGCATTCTAAAAAGCATATAACATAAAATTAATTAAAACAAATTAATTTTGATGGGAATCAGATCCATATAGGTCTAGAAATCATGAATATATTGGAGCACTCCACCTGCAATTATGGATCACGATCCACACTAGCTCTCCCAAACTGACTTAACGGTTCCTATATCCACATTTTTATCCCTGCCATAAGTCTTCGAGCCTAGAATCCACTACAGGGGTTCATGATTGAGCGTCAAAGTTAACTAATAGGCTAGGGGATGTAATCTCAGTCTACAGACTACAAGTTTTTCTCTAGAGACAAATCTATGGTCCTCCAAACCATGATGCAACCATGGCTCCATGGTGCATAAGGATAATCTCTCGCACATGTACATGCTTCACCTGCAATGATGGATTGCTATATCGATACAACTATATGTGTACATGATGTATGATGGTACATTGATGAGGTTTTGGCTCAATCTTTATAGGCGAACCATCACACACAAGAGCTATACAGTCACTTGGCTCACTCATCTGGGCAACACCGACCTCATTAAAGGATGATCCACTGAACCCTCATCGATTTAACTATATGCCTAGGTACCTTGAATTTTCCAATTTTACTGGCCTAACACATCAAGCCAAGTCCGAGTATCGGCAAATAGTATTTGCCTAATATGGTCCAAATAGAGCACCACACTCCCACTAAGTTTATGTTTCATTATATAAAATGCTAATACAAGCTCGCATAAAGCCTTTAATGGCTACATAAACTCAACATCTCCAACTTGGCTTTTGAAGATGTTACAATCTTTCTATCAAGCATTTTTCATTTATTCTCTCTTATTACATTAATCATGGCTTTCGCTATTAATCCTTTCATAAATGATTTATGGAAGCAACACCTCTTTCTCTTTGCTCCTCGGATCTCATCCTAAACATGGTCGTAGACCATTTTTCATATCGTATCGCGAATCATGGACCTGTTGTCGTAGAAGATAATTATGTACCGTCATCGTATGGGGTTATATCTTCAAGGGCTCAAAGTAGTTCTTCAATCAAGTTGCTCCTTACTATAACCATACAACCAGCGCCACACATCCGGGTTCCATAGGTGAACAACATTATAGTATGATGTTCAAGCTGACCCATCAAACATAAACAGGTGCTCCCACTGGAATATTAAATTTACTTGGATCTTTCATGATAGAATACATGTATATCTGAATATCCAAACAGCTAAAATTAATTGTGGGATTGGGACGGTAGCAGCACCGACTCAATTATAACATATATACCATATACATTCTCGGCATTATTATGCTTATGACATGAGGTAGTATAGCAAGTATTGTGCAAAAAAAAGAAATAATTCAATGCCTATTGGTTTCACAATATGTAAAACCTTCCTGAACCACAAAGGTCAACTATACTAGTATTTTTAGTAGTAAACTCATATAAATCAAGTTATCTAATCCACACATCATGTGTCAAGGTGGCCTACCCTTCCTATGACATTCCCAATGGTTCATGGTCTTAAGTAATCAAGGATTCTAAAGAACTAAAAAATAGGTCACGTAATCGGTACTATGAAACATGAGTCAAGACATAAAGGTATTTAAAAACAATATATAAATGAATGGCACTTTCTCACATGTACGTAAAATGCTTTCAAGATCCATTTTTTTTCCTTATATAAATTACTCTTGACTTGGTATATTTTCACAACCAATAGTTAGAAAATAGCATGGTGGTTTAAAACGATTTTCCTTAAATACTTAGTGGACCTTGCAAGACTATGAGGTTTTCTCAAATCCATATCCATAGACTTAGGTTTTTCACAAATGATCCAATTTAATTTTTAAATACATAGTTAGTCTTCATAAATCATTTTACCGCATTCCCTTTTAATTATTTACCAAGACATGTTTATAACCACAACAACAAATCATAAAGTCCATCTTATAATTTTAACCAAAATAAAGCATCACTAAAGAATGGTTATCAAAACCTGACAAAATACTTCTGCTTGGCAAATATGGAGTATTTATCATGAGATAATTATCATATGCAATTCATCACATTACTGGAAATATTTCGTCATCATGGGTCCCCGGTCAATGAAACCTAACAAATAGTGGAAATTCTGACAGCCTCAGAATGGCCTAAAACTGGTCAAGATATTCATAAGGACTCTCAAAAGTTTCCTGCCAAGTTTTGTCACATTTCGACATGTCTAAGGTAAAGCATACTCAAACAGTTTCGACAGAATCAACCTCTAGCATCTTGAAATGGACCCTATAACTAGAACTATATTTTTAGTACGTCAAATTACTGTGGGACCACCGCCATTAGATTCGACATGATTTAAAACCCCTGAGGTCAAATTTCAGTGGATATTCCAAGAAGAAGTTATAGGCGAAAGATCAAAACAGGAGGAGTCGCACACTATTCCCATGCGGCCATCCTGCAACTAAACTCCATTAAAGGGATAATCACAAATAGTGACTTGCGATGCTTATATCTTCCTCGTCCGAGATCAGATCACTCTCCAACTTGATGGAGCATGTTCGTCTCGTTGAGATGAATGTTTCGATATGTGGCATACCCCACGATGACTCCCAAGCATGAAGAAAAGCTAGAGAGAAGTTGTTGATCCGTGAAGAAATTTGTAAGAAAATTAGCAGCGTCGCACCTTGCTCGAGCGGCCAAATCATGTGGATCGTGAACCCGATCGATGTGAAACTAGTTCCATCGCGTGTGTAAGGTCTAGGGTAATCGCTATTTTTAACCTTGTATGAGATGAACGGTTGGATTTCGTACACGAAGCCGATGAAGTGACTGTAAATTTTGATGCTAAAATTGCAGATTCCAGCCAAAACTCCAAAGTTGCAAAATCTTTGTCCGGACACGAAATCGAGCTACGTTTGTAGCCACGCGATCGTGACGGCATGCTCAGTGTGATCCAACAAAGATATCATAGAAAAATATCAAGGAACGAAACCACTATCGATTTGAAGTTTCAAGATTCATCCAAATTTCAAGACGCATGATTATGCCCTAAAACACGATCCATGGCTCGAAGTTGGTATCAAATCGATCACCATGTCGAGCCCTACAAGAAAAAAATCATCTTTCTATCCAACGGGCATTAGAACAACCCTGGATCATCCATGAAAAATTATGCACGTTCTAAAGCAACACATGGACTATTTTGGAATTCAACAAATTGTTAGGAAGGGACAAATCTGTCATTTTGCACCCAATTTTCTAATTTCTTTTAATTCACTTAAATCTTAATTTTCAGCAATTAAGTTTAATTTTGATCAATCCATCCATGTTTGGGCACAATTCTATATATACCACGTACTACCATTGTCACATGACCCTCATTCATTCACCAAGGAGAACTTTTCTTAATAAATTTTTTTTTCTTCTCATTGTTGGTTCACATTTGGAGAGAGAGAGAGAGAGAAAGGAGAGAGAAACTTTTGGATCGATACCCCTAGATTCAAGGTAAATCTTCTCTCTCTTCTTCTTCTTCGTCTAAGCCTCTCTCAGCGGCCATGCACGGCAGTTGCAGTGCCGTGCATGCCTCATTCCTTCTTCCCTCCCTATGGTTTCACAGGTCACGCATGGCTATGGCAGCGCCATGCGCGAGCACCTTTCATCTTCCTTTTTCGTTCATCTCTATCTCTCAGCATGGTTTGTAAATGGTGCTACTCATCGCCATCTGCAAATGTATTCTTGACGCCTCAGTGAGGAGCACAGACGGCGAAGCCCATTGCCGCACGTAGGGATATCATCATGTTGCGCACCTATCGCATATGACAATGCCCATCGTTGCCCATGATGGGTCGTGGCAATACCCATCGCCATGTGCGAGCTCCTCTCTTATGCCCTCTGTTTATCGCATACGGTGATGTCTATCGTTTTCCGTGAGCTCCCTTCGCGCGCTCGGTGACTATTGCCGTCCTTAAGCTTTCTTCGCGGGCTCGGTGCCTATCACCATCTGCGAGCTTTCTCCGTGCGCTCGGTGCCTATCGCGGTCCGTGAGCTTCCTTTGTGTGCTCGGTGCCTATCGCCATGCGCAGGGTCCTCTCCGTGTCTCACACCTATCGCTGCGTGCTTCAGAAAGAACTATCACTGCGCGCTTCACAAATGGCTATCGCCGCATGCTCTACGAGAGCTTTCAGTTGGCAAGGCTTAGTGCCAACTGGTTTTGTCTCTCTTCTTCTGTCAGTTGGTGAGACTAAGCGTCAGTTGGCTCCTTTCCTCTCTTCTCATGTGACACAGTCGGTGAACCTTTGCGTCGACTACTTTCTCTCTCCTATCTCCTGAAACAGTCAGCAATGTTTAGCGCCTACTGCATCTCCTCTTCCTTCTTCTCTCTCCTTACGTCTATCCCCTTGCTCTCTTTTACCATTCCTCTACTGCTCTCTCGTTCGACCAAGAGGGATTGAGGTTAGCATCTCATGACAGTTCTGTCGTTTAACAGTAACGTTGTCGTACCGAGTTCGTTTGGCCCGCTTTACTGCCACAACAGACTGACCATAATGTTTAGCTAGTCGATATAGACAATGACGTCTAATAGCGATTCCATGAGCGGGTCTCAATTACTGAGCCCGTTTTGCCACCACATTATGTCAATTATTCACTAGTCTAGTCACTGCCTTGACCTTCTCGCTTGGTCAAATTCTTCTCTCCCCCCGTCTTTCTTTCTTCTTCTTGAATGCGCATGCTTGTGTACGCTCATCAGAGAGGAAAAGGGTGACGTCTAACCCACCTGTCCCAACCTTTGCCATATATGTGTGTGATTGTAGAAAGCATAATATAAGATGAATATGAGCTAAGGGAGGCGATTCTAAAGTGTCATTACTAGGGGGCTTTCTTCGTGATCTAAGAGGGTGCCCATGCGAGTCAGCCCGAGTAAGTCCCGAACCCACCTTTTAAATTCCTCTCACAGGTTGGTAATATCTGTCCCCGTTTTCGAATGAGGTTCCCAAGAGAGCAATCTCACTAATGTCCTGGGTCTTCCCCGAAACTTGAGACATGAGCCACCGGATCGCCCAGGGATCCGAAGGGCGAGATCGAGGCACCTAACCAGCTTGGCGACTCCACTGAGGACTTACTACCCCTTAGTCAGATCGTTCTTATTTGGCTAGTTTCTTCTTTATCTGCTTTCATCATCTTTTCACATTCACTTATGGCTGCTGGGTTCTATAACCCATTCATCCAGATCGGGGATTTTCTTATCCCCTTATTCAAGAGTGTCCCTAGGGAACAAGGTCCTTCGGCTTCGTTCCCGACCATCCTCTTGAGCAAAGACCCGTTGTCTAGCTCCCAGGTCTTAACCTGGACCGGTGTGAGGAGGGACTTGAAAGTCCCTCATTCCCTATCTCTTCGCTCTGATAGAAATTCCACCAAGGTGCCTTCATGGGCGGCACTTATGTTGCCCCACATAGCATGGACCCAACCATTGGCAAGCCACTTACCGGTCATGTTTCTGAGGTATGCCAGAAGGCTGCCCAGTCCCTTTCTATAAAAGGCAAGCGAGTTGCCATTGCTTCCGTGGTTCGCCATAAGGCTACCCCCCACATTCCTACACCAGGGGTATCCCTAGCGGCTCAACATAGAGAGGCGGAAACCCCACGGTTTCCACCCCTTACACACACCACAAGACTCATGGGTCACCCACCCGAGTCACACTTCGGGGCAACCCTTCTGTTACCTCGAGTCCGTGTCCAGGATCGAACCTTTCGAGGACAGATCCTCCACACACCACTCATGTGCATCTCACTACTCGGGGCAATGCCATTACTGTGCCAACCTGAGTACACAGGAGACGACCTCCTCGTCCTCCTCCTATGCACACACAAGGACACCCTGTAAGGGGCAGGCCTGCAACTGTTCTCTTACAAACACCTGCTCGTAGTTCTCGGCCTCTTAAGGCCAGCTCACCTGCACGAGCTCGGGTGGACCCCTAGGTCCCTCAAGATCCTTCTTTAAGGGGTGCACATACGTCGCCATCTGAGGCCTTCTCTCGTCCTAGACTTAGGCCTCCTCATGAGTCAACCTTTCTCTCGCTCACTCCTTCTTCATTGAGCAAGCACCTTCAGCCTTGGTACTTGAAGGTTTTCCCCAAGAGTACCATCCTAAACTAGCCTCAACACTTTGGTCATGTCTCTGGAGCTCATAAGAGAGCTCGGGGCATGGGCCTCACAGAAGATCGAGTCCTTCATCCTCCTCGACCCAAGATGACTCCAGTTCCTGGCCCTCATCCTTTGCCACACCTGATGGAAACAACTCTCTCATGTGCAAGAAGAGTTGACCAACCATGACCTAGATCGTAGTTTTGGCAAGAGGTCCATCAAAACCTCAAGGCTAAACACGATAGAGGTCTGCAAATTTTGACTAGGGAGGCAACCAAGGCAGTCAAAACAACTAATTTTGACAACCCTCTTCACCTAAATCCCTTCTACCCCGTTCAGACAATAAAGCTTGAAGAAGAGCTCTATGAGCTCTGTGCTGTGGTTACTGTCACAAAGAAGACCCAGCCACTCAACAACCACGGTCCCAAGACCGTCGTGAATCGGCCTTGCAGCCACAGTCCCAAGACCGTCGAGAACCGGTCCAAACACGATCTGCATACCAAAGTCGAGTTCAGTCGGGGCATGTTGACCCCTTACTGACTGACCTACCATGTCCGACGCATCAAGCTCACAAACCTTCTATCGCCACTAACGTTGCCCTCCCTAGAGAAACGGTCAGTGTAATGGTCATAAGTGAGCCTAATGGCGTGCAGGAGGATCGCATGAACAAGTTTGAGGATATGATGCTCGCGATGATGGAAAAGATAGATCGTATTGATGCTGCAGGCCAGTCGGCTAGCCATGAGGTAAATTCCCATCACTCTGATGGTATACTTACATAGCAGCCTCCTCGAATCTACCTCGCAAAACAATTCTGTCCCTTATCTGGTCTCTCAGTCTGATGTTGATGCTGTGGTCACCCATAGCCTCAAATTCTAGGCATACAGGGGGTGACGCTTATCAAAGACCATAACCCTCCTATATTGATCAAGTTCCATTCCCCTCAGACTATAAGAAAGGGAAGTTTCCTCTATTCAGTAGAACCCCCTCCCCAAACCAGTATATCGCCCACTTCCAAGAGGCATGTCGGAAAACGACAACTATTGGGAGATTTCTTCTCTGCCAGTTCGTCAAGACCTTGATGGTCCGGCATTTCAATGGTATGCCCGACTTCCTCCAAACTCGGTGCATACATGGGAGGAGATGGAGAAATTGTTCTATCAACGCTTCTATGAAGTCAAGAGAGAGGTTCAAACCATCGAGCTTCTCACCCTGACTCAAGACCCCGATGAGGCTATAGATCCGTTCATATCAAGATGGAGAAACTTGGCTTCCCCCCATCCTAATCCCATGTCTGAGAAGGAAGCAGACCAAACTTATGTGCGGAATATGCGACCTGAAATCGCTCTATATGTCTACGCCTCCAATCCGATCTCCATGTCAGAGTTGATCTCTAAATCAGTTTGTATAGAAATTTTTTCACGTCATCATGGTGCGACATGACAGCCATCTACAAGTTTAGCAAGTAACAGGGGCAATGGTAGCTCTCGGAATAACACACGGAGCAGTCAACAGAAAGGGTAATCAGCGCAGTTGTCATGGTCACTGATTCAAAGAAGGCTTCCCCCCAAACTTTGAACCTCTCTAAAGGGGTAACTGCAGCAATAATAACACCCCAGGCTGGCAAGCAACCGTCGTACAATAAGGAACCTTGAAATAATCCTAAACTTTTTTTTTTTTTTTTAAATATATATATATATATATATATATATAATGTTAATAGTATTAACAGAAAAAAATAAAAATAAAGAAATAAAAAAATAAAATAATAAGTATATATTAGTAATGATAATAATAATAATAATACTAATATACCGTTAGGATATTGTTGCTTTTATATTAACAATAAATAAAAGATATTATTGTTAATATATTTGAGGGTTCAATTTTACTTGGGTGGACCTTAGGTCCAACACCTTAAAGGTTTATAATCACACTCCTTTAAACGACACCTTGCATTGAGGTGTATCTTTTTATACGCCTCTTTCTCTCTCTTTCTCTTAAAACATCCGGTCTTTCTTTTTATCTCGCTCTGCGTTCGTAAGTCAAGAGGCTACTCTTTTTCTCTCATCAACCTTCATCTCAAAACCTTCCCTATCTCTACTCTCTGTAAACCTCTCTCTCTAACCATGGCCTATGAACCATATACACACGAGACTACGATGACGCATATAATAAGCCCACATCCAAAACTGATGCTCACCCAATTTCGGAATTAATGTAAGTGACATCGTCTTCCTGAAAAATAGTCTGCTTTGAACAAATGGTGATATTTCCGTCCAGGATCTTTATTTTATAAGTTTTGTGTGTAAGTGACCTCATTGTCTCGAAAAATAATCCATTCTTTTTAAAAAATGACATGAAATAATTATTCCTGCTTATTATCATGAATTTTAGGTGCGATAAATTTTATGCGCACGCGACCTCATTATTTTGAAACATAACCTTTTTAATAAAAATTGTGATATTTTATCTATGTTAGAAATTTTGAATGCTGCAAATTATTGGAAATAAATTTATTTATTTTTCTTGTCTATTGTTAGAAAATTTTAGATACTGTAAAATTATTAGAAATAAATGTGATATTTGTGCTTTTAGTAAAATTGTGATATTCCTTTATACTATTTTTGAATATTTAGATATTGTAAAATTCATGTGCAAATGACTGCCTTATTATTTAAAAATTGATATTTTTGCAATTGATTATAGTATTGTTGTGAAATGTTTATTTGTGAATTGATATCCCATAAATTGTGATAATTCCGTATTCTTGAAATTCTATAAGAGTTTTTCCTATACATATTAAACTGGCAATTATGCTAGAATGCCTTTACGAACTGCTACCTTTCAAAATTTGAGCCCAAAATATTTGATTGGTTATTTTTGAAATGTTATTGAAAGTGACTGTTATTAATGGTTTCAGTGAAATTCATATTAATGATTTCAGTGATATGTTGAGTACATGATATTACTGCTTTCGAATGTTTAAAGAGATTTAGAAATACTTTAAGTATGTAAGTGGACTCATCCGGCGGTGAGGTATAAGTGGACCTATCCGGGACGCCGGTAGGGATTAATTGGACTCATCCGGTACGTCGGTGAGGTATAAGTGGACCTGCAGGGATTAAGTAGACCTATCTGAGACGCCGATAGGGATTAAGTGGACCCATCAGGAGGCTGATGAGGTATATAGGTGACCTACTTGGGACGCCAGTAGGGTATTTTGTGAAATCCTTTGAATTATGCACTGCCGTTAAAGTGTTATATGCATTTCAATTATTCAGATTATACTTAATGATGCATTTATTGAAAGTGAAATTGTTGATGCATTTCTGTTAATAGATTTTCTTTTTGAAAATATTGATATCTTTCAACTATGATTATTTTTAGGATTATGATGATCACTTACTGAGTAGCCAAACTCATCAAACTATGGTAAACATTTTTTCAGGATAACTGCGGATTCATTTTGAGTGCTAGTCAAGATCAACCTTGGAAGATATTGTTGTTGTGCTAGCTTTCTTTATTTACTTTGTAAGACCTCGCCACTGTAAATTTGTCCTATCAAGAGATGTATATATGTTTTGGACTGTCACATCTCAAGAATATCTGTATTGTAAATTCTTGGGGTGTGACAATTATGGTATCAGAGCAATAGGTTTAAGATTCTTAGGAAATTTAAAAAGAATGTACTTAAAATCACATTTATTGTGTGTACAGACCGGGACAAAGTCAAGATCCATAATAGCTGAAGCCAATATGGAAGGAATTCACAAAGCTTTGGAAAATATGGTTACTCTAATGCAACATCAGATGGAAAACAACAATCCACCCAGGAAAGTAAACCCACTGGAAACCCACTGGAAGCCGAGGGATGGATTATGAAATTAGAGAAAATATTCGAGGTAATGGAATGTCCTGATGATAGGAAAGTGGCCCTGGCAGTCTTTATGTTAGAAGGTGAAGCACAACACTGGTGGAGAATGGCAAAAGGAGTATTGGTCAAATAAAATAAACCCTTGACTTGGGAAGTATTTCTAGAGGCATTTAATGAAAAGTATTTCCCAAATTTTATTCGAGACAAAAAAGAAATGGAATTTTTAGAATTAATCCAAAGAAATAAGACAGTAGCATAGTACGAGGCCAAGTTTACTGAATTGGCCAGGTTTGCACCACATATGATTAACAATGAGGCAAGAAAGGTGAAAAAATTTGAAAGGGGTCTCAGGCCAGCTATCAGAAGCAGGATATCCGTCTTGAAATTAAGAACTTATGCTGAAACAGTGGATCGAGCCCAAATTGTCGAAAAAGATTTTGAAGATTACCAAAAGACAAAAAATCAAAAAAGCCATGTTAGACCCACACCATCTAATCGACAACAGTTTGAAAGGGAAAACAAGAAGCTAAGGCCCTTGCCACTTCAAAACCCAATAGAACCATGTAAGAAATGTGGGAAAAACCATGGATCCAGCCATTGTTATTGGAATACCGAAGCCTATTTTAAATGTGGAAAATTAGGACACCAGATTAGACAATGTCCTAGCTTACAGATGCAACAGCTTCCAAAGCAGGGAGAGATAGCTCAAAAGCCGCATATGAAGGGAAGAGTATTTGCAATCACCGAGCAAGACGCTCCGGCCTCAAAATCAGTGATGCAAGGTACTCTGACTATCTTCCAAAAAGTAGCTCATGTTTTGATTGATCCTGGATCTACTCATTCATTTGTGTCACAACACTTTGCATGCCACTTAAAGGTTGAACCAGAATAATTAGAATACATTCTAAAGGTAGCCACACCGATGGGAAATTCAATTAACACCAATATAGTGTACAAATCATGTGTAATAAAGATAGAAGAAAAGGAACTGTTGGTTGATTTAATACTCTTGAAAATTTAAGATTTTGATGTAATCTTAGGCATGGATTGGCTTTCTGCATACCATGCAAGTATTGATTGTTATAAGAAAATTGTTACCTTTAGTAATCCAGATCAACCAGTATTTTACTTCAATGGTGTCAAAGAAGACTCCTCAGCATATTTAATCTCTTGTATTCGAGCTAATCGCCTCCTTCGAAAAGGGTGTCAAGGCTTTCTTGCCTATATCAAAGAAGATAGGAAGGAAGAAATAAATTTGGATACCACTCCGGTTATCCGAGAATTTCCCGACGTTTTTTCAGAAGAATTGCCAAGATTACCACCTGATTGGGAAATTGAATTCTCTATTGAATTATTGCCAGGGGTAGCACCAATTTCTAAGGCACCTTACAGAATGGCTCCTGCAGAACTTAAGGAACTGAAACAACAATTGGAAGAATTATTAGATAAAGGTTTTATCAGGCCCAGTGTGTCACCTTGAGGTGCTCCAGTACTGTTTGTCAAAAAGAAAGATAGGACTATGAGATTTTGTATTGATTATAGACAGTTGAACCAAGTGACAGTGAAAAATAAGTATCCATTACCTAGAATTGATGATTTATTTGATCAATTACAAGGATCACAAGTGTTTCCAAAAATTGATCTTAGATCTGGATACCATCAGCTTAAGATTAAAAGTGAAGATGTACCCAAGACAGCTTTCAGAACAAGGTATGGCCATTATGAATTTTTAGTCATGCCTTTTGGATTAACCAATGCACCGGCTGCATTTATGGATTTGATGAATTGGATCTTTAGGCCCTTTTTGGATAAATTTATTGTGGTATTCATCGATGATATTTTAATTTATTCCAAGAATCAGAAGGAACATGAGCAGCATGTAAGAATGGTATTGCAAATATTAAGAGAAAATAAATTGTATGTCAAACTTAGTTTATGTGAATTTTGGCTTGAACAAGTAACACTTTTAGGACATGTTATATCAAAGGAAGGTCTATCAGTTGATCCTTCAAAGGTTGAAGCCGTTGTTAATTGGAAACAACCAAGTAATGTGGCTGAAGTTTGAAGCTTTTTGGGATTGGCAGAATATTACAGAAAATTTGTAGAAGGATTTTCTCGAATCACAACCCCATTGACTCGATTGACATAGAAAAATGTCAAATTTGAGTGGACAAGTGAATGTGAGGAGAGTTTTCAAGAACTAGAAGTTTGATTAACTTCAGCACCTATTTTAACTATTCCTGAGGGGAGTGGAGGATTTGTGATTTATAGTGATGCTTCACATAAAGGCTTGGGCTGTGTATTAATGCAATATGGAAAAGTAGTGGCATATGCATCCAGACAGTTGAAATAATATGAGAAAAAATATCCAATTCATGACTTGGAGCTAGCTGCAATAGTATTCGCTTTGAAAATATGGAGGCATTATCTATATGGTAAGCAATTCGAAATATACACGGATCATAAGAGTTTGAAATACCTCTTCTCTCAGAAGGATTTAACTATGCGGCAGATAAGATGGATGGATTTCTTAAAAGATTATGATTGTACAATCCATTATCATTCAAGAAAAGCTAACGTTGTGGTCGACGCTCTAAGTAGAAATCTACGGGAGTCTTAGCTCATCTAATGATCCAAAAAATGAGATTGTTAGATGAAATAGTGAATTGGCATCCAACTCCGTCCATTAATGGTGTGGTAAGTATGATTGCCAACATTAAGGCAGAACCCTAATTAATCCAACAGATTCGATTGGCACAAAAGAAAGACCCTCAGTTTATAACAATTATGAAAGAGGTGAAGCAAGAAAATAGAGATGAATTCTCTATTTGTAGTGAGGATTTGCTAAGATTCAAAGGTCGGGTTTGTGTTTCGAATGATGAGAGTGTGAAGAAAGCTATCTTGGAAGAAGCACATCATTCTCGTTATAAGATACATCCCGGAAGTATTAAAATGTATCAGGACCTGAAGAAAATCTTTTGGTGGAATAATATGAAAAAAGAGGTAGCACTATTTGTGTCTAAATGCCAACATGCCAGCAAGTAAAAGCCAAACATCAAAGGCCCGCTGGGTTATTGCAGCCTTTACCCGTGCCAGAATGGAAGTGGGAGCACATCTCTATGGATTTTGTCTCTGGCTTGCCTAGAACAAATTCAGGACATGATAGCATTTGGGTCATTGTGGACCGGTTGCCCAAAGCTGCTCACTTTCTACTGATTCGCACGACGTACACTTTGGATCGACTGGCCCAGTTGTACATTAAGGAAATAGTGCGGTTGCATGGAGTTCCTGTCAGTATTGTATCGGACAGGGATACTCGGTTTACTTCTAAATTTGGGCTAGACTACAGTCAGCCATGGGGACAAGACTCACCTTTAATACTGCCTTTCAACCCCAAACTGATGGACAATCGAAGAGGACCATCCAAACCTTGGAAGATATGCTGAGGGCTTGTGTTATTGACTTTACAAGAAGCTGGGATGGCCATTTACCCCTGATTGAGTTTGCTTATAATAATAGCTTCCAAGCCAGTATTCAGATGGCACCATATGAAGCCCTGTATGGAAGGAAATGCAGGTCACGCATATGTTGGGACGAGGTTGGTGAAAGAAAGCTTTTGAGGCCAGAAATTGTCCAGATAACCACAGATAAAATAACATTAATTCGTGAAAGGCTCAAGACAGCTCAGTGTCGGCAAAAGAGTTATGTCGATAACCGAAGGAGAGATCTTGAATTTGAGGAAGGTGATCGAGTTTTCCTAAAAATCTCACCAATAAAAGGCATTATGAGATTCGGTAAGAAAGGAAAGTTGAGCCCACGTTACATCGAACCATTTGAAATCCTGGAAAGAATCGGAGGTGTCGCTTATAGACTTGCCATACCACCCGAATTGGAAAATGTCCATAATGTCTTTCATGTATCTTCACTACGAAAATATCAGCCCGACCCATCCGATATCTTGAAATATGAACCTTTACCGATCAGGAAGGATCTATCCTTCATTGAGCAGCCAATTTTGATACTGGATAGAAGGTTGCAAATGTTGTGCAAGAAGGAGATTCCTTTAGTCCGTGTATTATGGCAGTACCATTCGAGAGAAGAGACGACTTGGGAACAAGAAGACGATATCAAAGAAAAATATCCCTATCTTTTTCAGTAATCAGATACATAAATTTAAATGACTAAATTTCTTTAAGGGGGGAAGAATGTAACAATCTTAAACTTTTTTTTTATTTTAATATATATATATATATATAATATTAATAATATTAACAGAAAAAATAAAATAAACTAAATTAATAAATAAAATAATAAGTATATATTAGTAATGATAATAATAATAATAATACTAATATACAGTTAGGATATTGTTGCTTTTATATTAACAATAAATAAAAGATATTATTGTTAATATATTTGAGGGTTCAATTTTACTTGGGTGGACCTTAGGTCCACCACATTAAAGGTTTATAATTACACCCCTTTAAACGACACCTTGCATTGAGGTGTGTCTTTTTATACGCCTCTTTCTCTCTCTTTCTCTTAAAACATCAGGTCTTTCCTTTTCTCTCTCTCTGCGTTTGTAAGTCAAGAGGCTTCTCTTTTTCTCTCATCAACCTTCATCTCAAAACCTTCCCTGTCTCTACTCTTTGTAAACCTCTCTCTCTAACCATGGCCTATGAATCATATACACACAAGACTACGATGACGCATATGATAAGCCCACATTCAAAACTGATGCTCACCCAATTTCGGAAATAATGTAAGTGACATCGTCTTCCTAAAAAATAGTTTGTTTTTAACAAATAGTGATATTTCCGTCCAGGATCTTTATTTTATAAGTTTTGTGTGTAAGTGACCTCATTGTCTCGAAAAATAATCCAATCTTTTTAAAAAATGAAATGAAATAATTATTCCTGCTTATTATCATGAATTTTAGGTGTGATAAATTTTATGCGCACGCGACCTCATTATTTTGAAACATAACCTTTTTAATAAAAATTGTGCTATTTTATTTATGTTAGAAATTTTGAATGCTGTAAATTATTAGAAATCATTTTTATTTATTTTTCTTGTCTAATTTTAAAAAATTTTAGATACTGTAAAATTATTAGAAATAAATGTGATATTTCTGTTTTTAGTAAAATTGTGATATTTCTTTCTACTGTTTTTGAATATTTAGATATTGTAAAATTCATGTGCAAAATGACTGCCTTATTATTTAAAAATTGATATTTTTGCAATTGATTATAGTATTGTTGTGAAATGTTTATTTGTGAATTGATATCCCATAAATTGTGATAATTCCGTATTCTTGAAATTCTATAAGAGTTTTTCCTATACATATTAAATTGGCAATTATGCTAGAATGCCTTTACGAACTGCTACCTTTCAAAATTTGAGCCCAAAATATTTGATTAGTTATTTTTGAAATGTTATTGAAAGTGACTGTTATTAATGGTTTCAGTGAAATTCATATTAATGATTTCAGTGATATGTTGAGTACATGATATTACTGCTTTCGAATATTTAAAGAGATTTAGAAATACTTTAAGTATGCAAGTGGACTCATCCGGTTCGCCAGTGAGGTATAAGTGTACCTATTCGGGACGCCGGTAGCGATTAAGTGGACTCATCTGGTACGCCAGTGAGGTATAAGTGGACCTGCAGGGATTAAGTGGACCTATCTAAGACGCCGATAGGGATTAAGTGGACCCATCAGGACGCTGATGGGGTATATAGGTGACCTACTTGGGACGTCAGTAGGGTATTTTGTGAAATCCTTTGAATTATGCACTGCCGTTAAAGTGTTATATGCATTTCAATTATTCGGATTATACTTAATTATGCATTTATTGAAAGTAAAACTGTTGATGCATTTCTGTTAATAGATTTTCTTTTTGAAAATATTGATATCTTTCAACCATGATTATTTTTAGGATTATGATGATCACTTACTGAGTAGGCAAACTCATCAAACTATGGTAAACATTTTTTCAAGATAACTGCGGATTCATTTTGAGTGCTAGTCAAGATCAATCTTGGAAGATATTGTTGTTGTGCTAGCTTTCTTTATTTACTTTGTAAGACCTCGCCACTGTAAATTGTCCTATCAAGAGATGTATATATGTTTTGGACTGTCACATCTCAAGAATATCTGTATTGTAAATTCTTGGGGTGTGACAAACCTCCACCAGCCAACTTTGATCAAAATGATTATCTCTCCAGGCATAGGAATAAGGTTTATCCCTTCGAGAAGGAATGGGTCCTTGCGTTGCTCTAGTTAGTATTACAGTAGAATATGATCCAGCTTCTAGAAACCAAGTTCCCCGAGTAATCTGGCCTTGACGATCAGGTGAATTATTGTGCTTATCATCAGAGGATTAATCATCCTACGGATGACTGCTACACGCTGAAGGACATCATTGAAGCCCTGATTCAGAAGGGTCAGATAAATCTTAAAGAGCTAAAGAAGGCCTTCGGGGCAGCTGAGGCCTCCCATGTTGTTACCATCCTGGAATTCTCTACACCTTCTTCATTATAATGCATAATCACAGCAAAGCAGGCAAGCAACCTCTTCTCCTTGTTAAGGGGACTGAAGATTGTTGATGTCCATACCATCAGATAAGAGGTCATTACTTGTCGAAATGACCTCTTATCTGACATATTCGCAAAGAAGATGCGGGAGTATCAAGAATTCTATTATCTTCCTGTAAGCGATCCTCAAATTATTTCCTCATCGGGGCAAGAAGATCTCACAAGGCAGGACCTTCTCATCAATAACTCAGGCCCTGCGGAACCCGCAACTTCCCTGCCATTGATGATCTACCATGGACGAAGCAGACTCAAGTCTTTGAAGCAAGAAGCAGTTCGTCAAGCTTAGGCTGTTCGCCAGCCCAGCAAGACGAATCACACATTACCTCAAAAAACCAAAAAAAGACGGGCACTAAGGGCTACTCGCCTAAGAAACAAGACCTCTCAACCCATAGTTGAACATGGATTTCTCGGGCCCCTTCCTCCGTTGCCAACTTTGCTGGACTTCATCCACGACACGAGCATGTTTCCTTCTTCATCATGTCAAGAAGATATCCCCGTGACATCTTCCACTCAACAAACGTCCGATGAGGGTGACGACGTTAAAAGCATTCCCCAATGGTCTGAGAAAGGGAAAGACCTAAAAGATCCCATGCACTCGTTCAATCCTTGTGATGATGTAAAAAGCTGCTCAGATCGGTTTGATGAAGGGAACGACCTTAAAAATCCCCCACTTTCTAACTCTTCTCCACCTTCTTCTCCTGCTTCTCATTCTCTTATGTCTTCTATAGATACAACCTTGATGTGCTCAGACTTCGAGGCTCTCAACCGGGAATATAAGCACGACGCACCGGAAGCGATTGAGAAAGACCCTAGCACAGGCAACAGGATTCTTAACAGTTACTGATGCCCTGATAGCTAAAGCCAAGGCAGAGCCACCTTCATCACAGAAGCGTAAAAAGTTAAGGCCAAAGAAGCCCCAATGGCCCCTTGAGCCTGACTTCGAGCAGAAATTGAGAGAATTAAGAGGACAAAGCTTCTATTCTCAGGAGGCTAGCCACATGATACAAATCTATGAAGAACCGGCTGGCTTGGAGCAAACACTCCAGGCATCCATACAAATACCGTATGGTTCGTATGAAGACACTCTTCACATAATCATCGTTGAATCTCAATTCCCCTCTAACATTCAAGACAAGCCTCTCCAACTTGACATGTTCACCACGTTTGAGGTTGACCTTTCTGTCACTTGATTCGAGGAAGATGCAGAAATTATGACCCAGTCTAGACCTCTATCAAAGGTAGAAATGTCAGGATCGTGGGTCTCTACACTTGAGGTTGATAAAAAAATCTCTGAGAGCAACGATGAAGAACTGCAAGAGGCTTCAGAAGAATGGGAAGAAGGTGGTCAGGCCACAGCTGATGAACTTGAGAAAATAAATCTTGGAGACGAAGCCGATCCCATACCCACTTTCATTTCAGTGAATATGTCTCCAGCAAAAAAAGTGGATTTCACCACCTTCTTGAAAGAAAACTGAGACATCTTTGCTTGACACTATCATGAGATGCCTGGGTTAGACCCTCAAATAGTAGTTCACCATCTCGGCATCGATCCAACTATCAAACTAGTCAAACAGAAGTTGAGAAGGTTCAGGCCTGACCTCGAGATGCAGATAGATGTTGAGATAACTAAGCTCAGATAAGCAGGTTTCATCCGTGAAGTCAAATACCCGAAATGGCTAGCAAATGTCGTTCCAGTCAAGAAAAAGAATGGTCAAATCAGAGTGTGTATTGACTTTTTGCAATTTGAACACCGCCTGTCTTAAGGATGACTTCTCGTTGCCATTCATCAAGATGCACATCGACTCTACAGCTCACTGCCAGATCTTTTCCTTCATGGACGGATACTTCGGGTATAATCAAATAAGGATGACGCTCGAAGATGAAGAGGCCACCACATTCTTAACTCCAAAGGGGTCTTCTGTTACACCATGATGGCTTTTGGATTAAAGAACGCTGGGGCCACATATCAGAGAGAAATGATGACCATTTTCAAAGACATGATACATAGAGAGGTGGAGTGTTATGTAGATGACTTGGTGGTAAAATTTGAAGAGAAGGATGCTCACATGAAGGACCTTGAAAAAGTATTTGAGTGACTACATCTTCATCAACTTATAATGAACCCGCTAAAATGCACTTTTGACATGCGCTCTGAAAAATTATTGGGGTTCATCGTCAGACATCGAGGGCTTGAAGTTGAGCTGGTTAAGATCAAGGCAATCCAAGAAATTTCGTCACCCACTACACTTTGTGAAATGCGCTCTCTTCAAGGGCAATTGGCATACATTTGTAGGTTCATCTCGAACCTCTCAGGTCGCTGTAAACCCTTTGCAAATCTGTTAAAGAAAGATACCCATTCATCTGGGATGAAGCATGTCAGGTAGCCCTTGATGACATCAAGCATTATTTGCTCAACCCTCTAGTGCTCTCTACACCAGTATTGGGGAAACCCCTCATTTTGTACGTGATTGCTCTAGACGAGTCCCTCGGAGCATTGTTGGCACAAAACAATGAAGAGGGAAAGGAGACTGCATTATATTACCTCTGCCAAAGGATGCAAGGAGCCGAGAGGAACTATCTCGTTTGGCTTTGATCTTCGCAGTGCAAAAACTCTGTCATTACTTTCTTGGTCATGAAGTCAAACTTATATAAAAAGCTGATCCTATAAAATTTCTCATGACACACTCATATTTGTCAGAACGCCTTGCCAAGTGGGCATTATTGCTGATGGAGCTTGACGTCACATATGTCCCACAAAAGGCCATCAAGGGCCAGGCCTTGGCTGACTTACTAGCAGCACACCTCGTGCCATCTGAATCACCTCTATCAAGTGATCTTTCTGATGAAGAAGTATTCTGTGCTGACCTTGCTCTTGTGTGGGATTATACTTCGACGAAGCCTTCCAATCGGAACGATGAGGCACCGGAGTCGTATTCGCGACTCCTACAGGAGGAATACTGCCACTTTCTTTCTCTCTCGCTCAAGCTGGTTCTCATAATGAAGCAGAATATCAGGCCCTTATAATCGGACTCGAGATAGCTTTCGATCTCGACTAAGAGCAGCTCAAGATCTACGGCGACTCGAAGTTGGTTATCCGACAGGTCAAAGGGATTTATGATGTAAGAAAAGACACCCTCAAGCCTTATCACGATACTATAAAATTGTATATGGCCCAATTCGAAGACGTATCCCTGAGTCACATCCCCAGGAGGCTAAATTCGCAGTCTGATGCACTTGCGAAACTCGACGCTACAATTCAGTTGTCCTCATCAAGACCCACTCTTGTTTGGGTGGCAGAATGAAGACACATCGAGCTGAGAACTGAAGTTGATGCGGATGACAAGAGAAATATCTTCCATGAGTGTCCTCCTTATCCATTTGGATCACTTCTATCGGTCAAAGAAGTAATCAAGACCGAACAAGAAATAGCACAGAGTCGAGGAGCTAAGGGTCAAAATCAAGAACCACAATTCTTTGACCCAATATGTGTAGAAATTGAGCAGGTCGGACATTGGAGAGACCCCATTACTAGGTTCCTAAAACATGGCAGGCTCTCAGAAGATCGTGTCAAACATAACAGTATACGTCGAATGTCCACCAAGTATACCCTCCTCGAAGGTGATGTTCTCTTGAGACGGCCATTTGACGACATTCTTCTAAGATGTGTCGACATTCAAGAGGCAAATAAGGTGTTAGAAGAAGTCCACTCAAGCATTTGTCGGCTGCACCTGTCCGGTCCTAAGCTCTATGAACGAATACGCAGGTTGGGATACTATTGGCCTTCTATGATCGCTGATTCCTTAAGCCATGCTAAAAAGTGCCAGGTATGCCAAATACACTCCAACCTGGTTCACCAGCCTCTAGAGACCTTATACCTTACGGTTCCATCATGGCCCTTCTCATAATGGGGTATGGATATCGTATGGCCCATTGATCCCCCTTCCGCAATGGGCCATATTTTCATCATAGCTGCAACAGATTATTTCTCTAAGTGGGCTGAAGCGGTCCCCCTTAAGCAAGTTCTTGGGACAACGGTGGCTTACTTTGTTTGACGTGATATCATATACCGCTTCGGAGTGCTCGACCGGATCATATCTGACAATGGCTCTCAATTTAGAAGTCATCACATTGATCGCCTAGTTAACCAGTTCGATTTCGAATGGAGGTACTCGACTATGTACCACCCTCGGGCGAATGGATTAGTTGGGGCTTTCAATAAGACTCTATGCAATGTTCTAAGAAAGTCAGTATAAGAAACAAGGAAGAACTGGCATGAGAGGCTTCCCGAAGCAACATGGGCTTATCGCACTACTATACGAAATACTACTGATTCCACTCCTTATTCTCTGGTTTATGGGGGTGAAGCAGTTTTACCTCTCGAAATGTAAATCCCTTTATTGCGAGTAGTTATTCACCAGGGAATAATCGAAGATGAGAAAGTTAAGCTCCGATATCAAGAATTGGATGCACTCGATGGAAAGAGGTTAGAGGCTCAGTAGAACCTTGAACTCAACCAATGGAGAATGAAGAGGGCTTTTGACAAATCTGTCAAGATCCGCTCATTCACACACTGTGATTTAGTCCTAGTCATTAAGAGGCCTATTGTTATGCGTAGATGGCGTAAAGGGAAGTTTGAGCCTAAGTGGGAAGGTCCCTTTATAGTAAAAAAGGTCTTACCCAACAGGTCCTACATACTAGCACATCCTGGTGGAGAAGAGGCGATGCCTTTATCAACGGGCGATACCTAAAGAAGTACTATCCGTGATGCGTATTCAAATGAAAGGGACTCAATGTGAAAACAAGCAAGATAGTCCAAAGAAAATGCTAAATTTTTTCTTTTATATTGCAGTAAAAATGAGTTACAAGTTACAAGAACCCATTACTAGGGAGGTTACAAGTCTCTTGCGTCTGAGGATAAGAGGACGGTTACAAACCAAAACTTGTGCTTTTGCTCCTACATATGAGAGTAAGAGGACGGTTATAGGCCAAAACAAATGCCTGCCCCATGAGGAAGAAGCAAACCCACAAAAGGAAGGACCTCCTCATGAAGAAGAAGTGAAACCACTTGGAGAGTTAGCTTTAATTCATTTGACGAGTAAGAGGATGGTTACAGGTCATAAGACAAAGTAGAGCCACTCCAAGAAGTTAGCCTCAGTCCATCCGACGTGCATGTCAAACATACAAGCCAGATACCAAATCTGACGCGTATGTCGAACATATGACTTAGTCATCTGACGTGTATGTCGAACATATGACTTAGGATCCATTTCGACGTGTATATCAAACATACAAGAGGGGCTACTCTGGCAAGGAGTTGGCCTATGACGAGAAGCACACCCTATTCACAATGGATGCCCTTCCACAGAACAACATGGACCTCACTGTTTTCATGGAGGATTTGGCTTCCAACATGTACCACAAGCCACGCCGCATCCTTCGCCACTTTTTGCCGGCCCATGGACATCGTCGTACATAGCTCATCGTCGAGCACCACGAACCCGCACGTGACTTACTGACACATGTGAACATCTTTCTTCGCACCGTGATAAGCCACATGTGCTGACGAGCGCCGACTAAAGCAAGTGCCAGTTGCATTCTCTAAAGGCCAGTGTTAGTTGTGCTCCTAACCCTTAGCGCCGGCTATTTTGCTTGAGGGTCAGCACCAGTTGTATCAGCACTCCAAATCATCAGTGTTGGTTACCTTTAAGCCAGTTGGACTTCTGTTAACGCCGGCCCTGTCGCGACTGCTCGCCTTTCGAGACTCCTCGTTTTCACAGCTCCTCAAATGCTCACAGGATTGCCAAGGACAACGGTTCACCTCCAGCAACTGTACGCCTTCCTTGCGACGGTTCCCCTCTAGCAACCGTATGCCTTCCTCGCAACGGTTCACCTCCAGCAACCATACGCCTTCCTCGTGACGGTTCACCTCCAGCAACCGTACGCCTTCCCCACGATGTTTCACCTCCTATAGCCATACGACCCACCTCCCGTGGTCGTTTGTCTTCTACTGGGATTACTCCCACACGGCCGGAAACTCACAGCAAAACTTTCCCGCCTATCTTTTTGGTCTGGAATTCACTAGAACCTCATCGAGAAACCTCTGAGAAGCCACGAAAGTTTCAAAAAACTTCCACAACCATCGGAAAACCCTTAAAAACCCTCGGAAAGCCCTCAAGGCGTGCGAAAATACTCGCTGATGTGTTTCCCTCCTCTTCCCAAAAGAAAAACGATAGCTGGAGCCTCCTCTGCTTCCCGCAAAGTTCTCCTTTCCTTGCTACTCTCTCTACAACTTCGCCAAATTATGGGTGAAGTTCGCATGCCAAATGTCTTCTCAGCAAAACCCTTGCCAGAATCTTGCTGCCTGCTCAAGAGCCTTCCCTGCAGAGACAGTTGCTGAAGTCCCACTGCTCACTGGAAACTTCAACCGAGCACTCTCTCCTCGTGGTTAAAGAAAACTTGCTTAAGTTTTTACCCTTGGAGAAAAATAAGGGAAAAACAGGGTTTTACCCCCTTATATAGACTGCACTACCCTCAAAAGCCCTTCACAAACTCAGAATATCAGTTGCATCCAAGGGAAGCTAAGCGACAACGAGCTGGGTTGGGCTTCGACACGAGGCCCGAGGTAACTCTCACCAATCCATCCGCAATGCCGGGTGTGTTTTCAAATACAACCTAGAGCCAGTTGACTTAACACTGGGTGTATTTTCAAATACAACCTTAACGTCAGTTGACTTAGCGCCGGGTGTGTCTTTGAAACGACCCTAGCACTGGTTAGCTGTGCGCCAGTTGACTTTAGATAATATCACAGGTCATTCACAATGCCAGCTGAACAGTGCCGGTTGTGTTAGAACACAACGCCAGTTGTGTTGTGAGAACTCAGCGTTAATTGAATATTCGCAATAAACCATCAGCGCTACATGTGGCACCGACTGTATTTCAAGCATTTGCCCTACCACTATCCCTAGTGGAGTTGTGTACCCAAGCCAAGACGTGCCATCCTTAGTGGACTTGCACCCAGGCTGTTGCACCTAAACTGTGACTTTCCCAATGGAGTCAGGTGTTGTCCCTCGTCCCCCACTAGGAGCCACACTCATACTGCGACCCATCATCTCCAATGAAGTTGGGTTCATTCTTTCCTCCCCAATATCTAGTGGGTCAGCTTCACACCAATCTACCTTACCCCAGGGAGTCAGGCATGACCCTAAACTCCGCGGTCCATGCTGCATCACCCTAAACTGCACAACCTTGGTCTAGACGCACGACCCTAAACTCTGCGGTTCGAACTATATGACCTTAAACTGTAGCAGAGGTCTAGTTACACAACCTTAAACTGCATGGTCCAAACTATATGACCTTAAATCATAGTCTACGTCCCAGTCGTACGACGTTAAACTGCACAACACCACGGTCCAAATTATACGACCTTAAACTGTAGCAGAGGTCAAGTTGCATGACCTTAAACTGCATGGTCCTAATTGTATGACTTTAAACTGCATAACTATGGTCTGAACTATATGACCTTAAACTGTAGCAGAGGTCTAGTTGCACGACGATAAACTGCATGGTCCAAACTATATGACCTTGAACCATAGTCAACATCCTGGTCACACGATGTTAAACTGCACAGCACCATGGTCAGAACTATATGACTTTAAACTGTAGCGGAGGTCAAGTTGCATGACCTTCAACTTCATGGTTCTAGTTGTATGACTTTAAAACTGCATAACCACGGTCTAACTATATGACCTTAAACCATAGTACAAGTCCTGGCCGCATGACGATAAACTACTTTGCCCAGGTCAAGGAGGCATGACCATAAACTCGCCCACACATACGCGCACATGCCTTTACGTGCACTTTCACACATGCCTTTCCTAACTTACCCGTTAGTATGCGTGCACCACCTTCACCTCCTCAGTGAGTTCATTCTTTCTATCATCTTATATCATTCTCCTGTGAGTGAGAAAACAGCGAACCATTCCGTCATCCATACTCATTGTAAGTTCGAGGGTCACCATAATCCACTCACCTTTCATGCATCACCTATCTCTCATGGGTAGCCTCGAACCATCTCCCCAGGTGAGCCAAATCACCACCATACTCACTCCATTGCCTTCATAGACTGCCATCTATCACCATTACAGTTCAGCTATATGACTTTAAACCATAGTGCATGTCCAAGGTGCATGATGTTAAACTGTTTCGCACGGGTCCTGAAGGCATGACCTTAAACACTCCCTCACAAAAAAAAAAGAAGAGAAAAGAAAAGACATAACGGGCATGGTGTATACTTGAACAAGGGAACACTATGAGCAAAAATGATGGACGAGCATGGTCACGAAACCATAAGTAAAAGAGTTCCGTGAATAAAAACTGGGCACGATGAAAACCCGAAAGGGCATCATGAGTAAAAATAGACAAAAAGGGTGGACATGGCCGAAAGGTCATGAGTAAAAGAGCCCCCCCCCAAAAAAAAAAAAAAGAAGTTGGTGAAAATCGTCTCTACGGTGCCGCTTCCCAAGTTCAAGTGAAAATCCATGAAGGACACTTGGACCGATAAACAGGTGACTTTAGCCAACACTCCCTTCATCGTCAAGACGTCCAACATGGTGTAGATGTTAAAATCATCCCTGAACATTCCTTCTTCAGTCCTGAGTGAACAGGTAGCCCAATCGACATCCTTCTTCAGTCCCGGGTGAACAGGTAGCCCAATTGACATCCTTCTTCAGTCTTGGGTGAACAGGTAGCCCAGTCGACGTCCTTCTCCAGTCCTGGGTGAACATGTAGCTCAGTCGACATCCTTCTTCAGTTCGGGGTGAATAAGTAGCCCAGTCAACTTCCTTCTACGGTCTTGGGTGAACAAGTAGCCCAGCCGATGTCCTTCTTTAGTCCTGAGTGAATAGGTAGCCCAGTCGACATCCCTCTTCAGTCCTGGGTGAACAGGTAGCCCAACCGACGTCCCTCTTCAATCCTGGGTGAACAGGTAGACCAACCAATGTCCCTTTTCAGTCTTAGGTGAACAGGTAGCCCAGTTGACATCTTTCTTCAGTCTTGGGTGAACAGGTAGCACAGTCGACATCCTTCTTCAGTCTTGGGTGAACAGGTAGCCCAATCGACATCCGTCTTCAGTTCTGGGTGAATAGGTAGCCCAGTTGACATCCTTCTTCAGGGCTGGGTGACAACGTAGCCCATTCATTATCCCTTCTTCAAGGAACTCCTCCCCATGCATGGAGTATGCATGCCTCTCCTTCTCTTACAGATCTCCTCCCTATGCATGGAGTATGCATGCCTTCTCCTTCTCTTATAGATCTCCTCCCCATGCATGGAGTGTGCATGCCTTCTCCTTCTCTTATAAACCTCCTCCCCATGCACGGAGTGTGCATGCCTTCTCCTTCTCTTATAGACCTCCTCCCCATGCACGGAGTGTGCATGCCTTCTCCTTCTCTTATAGACCTCCTCCCCATGCATGGAGTGTGCATGCCTTCTCCTTCTTTTAAAGACCTCCTCCCCATGTGCGAAGTGTGCATGCCTTCTCCTTTTCTTATAGACCTCCTCCCTATGCATGGAGTATGCATGCCTTCTCCTTCTCTTATGGACTTCCTCCCTATGCATGGAGTCTGCATGCCTTCTCCTTCTCTAATAGACCTCCTCCCCATACATGGAGTATGCATGCCTTCTCCTTCTCTTATGGACCTCGTCCCCATGCACGGAGTGTGCATGCCTTCTCCTTCTCTTATAGACCTCTTCCCCATGCATGGAGTGTGCATGCCTTCTCCTTCTCTTATAAACTCCTCTCTCCATAAGGCTAGGTGACAAAGTAGCCCAATCATCATCCCTCCAAGGCAGAAGCTAAAAAAGCCAGGGCAGAGCCTGCTGAAGACTTCAGCTCGCCTAGCTGACACCCTCGGGATCGGCTAATAGAACCTGCCCCCGACTGAACTTGGTAGACGAGACCAATAGTGGTACTCTGATCGTCAAAAGCAAACCTAGCGTAGCAGCAAAAAAATGCCACCAAAAAGTATCTTCTCCCCCTAAAGACTCCACGGACGGACCTGTGAACAATGCATCTCTATGTTTGAGCAGCCTAGTTACACCATTATGTGAATCTCCTCGGCGTTCACGTGGTCTTGTGGCTAGGAAGGAAAAAAGTAAAAGTCGAAGGAAACTTTCTAAATGATTGTCCTTCTCGCTTCTCTTGAAGCACAATATTTGGTGGGGCAAGCTGTTTGAACGTATTTTTCATCACCTTGGTCCTTGGTAGGAAGCAGGTCAATAAAGCCTACAAAACAGTGGAAAATTCCCGACAGTCTCATAATGGTCCCAAAATTATTCAAGATCGTCATCAGCACTTTAAAAGACCACCTGTCAAGTTTCATTACAATCATACATGTCTAAGGCAGTAAACATAAAAAAATAGTTTTAAGAAAATTAGCCTCTAACACCCTGAAACAGACCCTACAACTGGAGCTACATTTTCGTTGTCTCAAATCACTGTGGGACCACCATCATTAGATTCGACACGGTCGAAAACCCCTATGAATCAAGTTTCAGCTTGATCAGATACTCCAAAATAAAGATATGAGCAAAATATTGAAACAAGAGAAGTTGCACACTATTCTCGTATGGCCTCACTGCACCAAAACACCATTAAAGGTGACCGTTTTTACAGTCATGGGTAGTTATTTTCAGGGATCGTAACTCACTTGTTCTAAATCAGATCGCTCTCAAATTTGGTGAGCATATTCATCTCATCAAGACGAACAATTCGATTTGTGGCATGCCCCGAGACGATATCCGACCAGGGAGAAAAGCTACAGAGAAGTTGCCAATCTGTGAAGAAATTGCAGACACGCCTCGCTCGATGAACCAAATCACGACACTCGCGCAACGGATCGACGCAAAACTAATTCCATTGTGGGCATAAGGTTCAGAGCTATCATTGGACCGAACCACGTACATGATGGACGGTCAGATTTAATGCACAATTCTGATGAAGTTACTGAAATTCTAGCTGTCGAATTCTAGATTCCGGCCAAAACTCAAAAGTTACGAAATCTTTGTTTGGGCTCCAAATCACGTTCCGATTGTTGCCATGCGATCGTGATGACGTGCTTAGTGCGCTACGATGAAGAAATCACAGAAAACACATTAAGGAAAGACCATACTATTGATTCGTTGTTTCCAAGATTCAAACAAATTTCAAGTCTTGTGATCATGACTAAAAAACATGATTCATGGCTCGAAGTTTGTATCAAAACAATCGCCATGTCAAGCCCTACAAGAAAAAAATAATCTTTCAATCAAACGGGCATCAGAATAACCCCGGGTTAGCCACGGAAGATCACGCAAGTTCTTGGGCAGCCACAGGGACTATTCTAAAATTCCACTCATTGTTAGACAGGGGCAAAACAGTCCTTTTGCACCCATTTTTAGAATTTCTTTTTAATTAATTAAATCTTATATTTCAGTAATTAGATCTAATTTTGTTCAATCCGCCCATGTTTGGGCACAACGCTACATAAACAGGCACTGCCTCATTGTAAAACCTCAGCACGCATGCCCCCCACCACCTCTCGATCTTATGGATTATTTGAAGATTCAATAAAATTTTGATTCCTTGCTTGAGCATGTGAGTACGTCTTAGAGAGAGAGAGAGAGGAGAAAGAAAAAAAGGGCCGGCACCCTTAGAGCAAGCAACTTTCTCTCTCCTTCTTCTCTCTCCTCTCTCTTCTCTCTCTCTCTCTTCTCTCCCTGTCAACTGGCGTGACCTAATGCCGGTTGGCTTTCTCTCTATCAACTGGCGAGACCTATCGCTGGTTGTCCTTCTCTTTCTTCTTCTGTCAACTGGTGAGACCTAGCACCTGTTGGCCTTCTCTCTCTTCTTTTATCAACTGGTGAGACTTAGTGTTGGTTGGCCTTCTCTCTCTTCTTCTAGCTGCTGGCAAGACCCAGCACTGGTTGAATTTCTCTCTCTTCATCTATCAATCGATAAGACCTAGTGCCGGTTGGTCTTCTCTCTCTTCATCTATTAGTCAGTGAGACTTAGCGTCGGTTGGTTTCCTCTCTCTTCATCTGTCAGTCGACGAGACCTAGCACCGGTTGACTTTCTCTCTTCATCTATCAATCAGTGAGACTTAACGCCGGTTTTCTTTTCTCTCTCTACCAATCGGTGAGGCCTAGCGTCAGTTGGTCTTCTCTCTCTTCTTCTACCAGTCAGCGAGGCCTAGCGTCGGTTGCCTTTTCTCTCTCTACTAGTCGGTGAGGCCTAGTGCCAGTTGGTCTTCTCCCTCTTCTTCTATCAATCAGCAAGGCCTAGTGCCAACTAGTTTTCTCTCTCTTCTTCTGTCAGTTGGCTCCCTTCCTCTCTTCTCATGTGACACAGTCGGTGAAGCTTTGCACCGATTGCTTCCTCTCTCTCCTATCTCCTGAAACAGTCGACGATGTCTAGCGCCTACTGCATCTCCTCTTCCTTCTTCTCTCTCCTTCCGTCTATCCCTTTTCTCTCTTTAACCATTCCTCTGCTACTCTCTTGTTCGACCAAGAGGGATTGAGGTTAACATATCATGGCAGTCATGTCGTCTAGCCGTAATGTTATCGTGCCAGGTTTGCTTGGCGCACTTACTACCATGACAGACCGACTATCTTGCCTAGCTAGTCGATATCGGCAATAATGTCTAGTTGCGATCCGGTGAGCCGGTCTCAGTTACAGAGCATGTTTCGCCACTATGTTATGTCAATTATCCACCAATCTAGTCACTGCTCTGACCTTCTCGCTTGGTCGAACTCTTCTCTCCCCCCGTCTTTCTTTCTTCTGTTTGAATGCGCATGCTTGTGTATGCTCATCAGAGAGGAAAAGGGTGAGGTCTAACCCACCTGTCCCATAACCTTTGCCATATATGTGTGTGATTGCAGAAAGCAGAAAATAAGAAGAAAACGAGTCAAGGGAGGCGATTCCGAACCAGCTTCATTACTGGGGGGCTTTCTTCGTGATCTAAGAGGGCGCTCACGTGAGTTAGCCCGAGTAAGTTCCGAACCTACCTTTTAAATTTCTCTCTCATCCGTTGGTAACACTTGCCCTCGTTTTCGAACGAGGTTCCCGAGATAGCAATCTCACCAACGTCCCGGGTCTTCCCTAAAACCCGAGACACGAGCCGCCTGATCCCCCAAGGATCCGGAGGGCAAGATCGAGGCACCTAACCAATCCAGTCTCGGACGAGGGAGATAAAAGTGTCACAAGTCACTGTTCGTGACTGTCCCTTATGCTGAAATTTTCCTGGGATGTCTGTTTATGCTGAAATTTGACCCCTGGGGGTTTTCAACCATGTTGGATCCAATAGCGATGGTCCCACACCAACTTGAGACACTAAAAATATAGCTCTAGTTGTAGGGTTTTTTTCAGGGTGCTAAAGGCTGATTCTGTCGGAATTGTTTCTCAGTCTGCACTACCTTAGACATGTCGAATTGTGACGAAACTTGGTAGGAAGGTTTTGAGAGTTCTTATAAAGGTATTGATTAGTTTTGGGGCTATTATGAGATTGTCAAAATTTCCATTGTTTGCTAGGCTTTTATTGAGCGGTGGCCCCATTATAATGAAAAATATCTTCCAAAAGCATGCCCCATCGAATGTTGTGCTTCGAGTGAATTGAGAAGTACAAACATTCAGGAAACTTCCTCTCTCTAGCCACAAGAATACATGAATGCTGAGGAGATCCATGCAATGTTGCAACTAGAATGCTCGGATGTTTGGATGCAATGTATGGGTCCGCCTGTGAAGACTTGTAGGGGAAGAAGAGACGTTTGAGGGATCCTGTCGAAGTCCTCGCCCTCGAGAGACTATTCACGATTCTGATAGCTTGAGGATTTGGTAGGGACCTCATTGGCCAGAATCAGGCCTACTTGGACGCCGAGTGCTATAAACCTTAGGTCAGCATTGTTCGCTGCTACATCAGGTTTGCTTTTGATGATCAGGGTATCTTTGTAGGTCCCTTCTAGTAAGGTCCAGTTCGGGGCTTCTGACGTAACCCGAAAGTCTGGGCCTGTCGGCTAGAGGGAATTTTAGTGAGGCAGCCTCATGGGGCCCATCCTGCTAGGTCCAGTCGGGGGCATGTCCCAAAGCTCTGGCCCTGTCGGCTAAGGAAGGTTTTAGGCGAAGTGATCTCATAACAATGAATGACCCTGAAGTCTCTGGCAGGTTAGGCCCTGACATCGTCAGTTTCTTGCCTTCGTGATGGTCTTTAGAATTTTGGAGGGATCTTTTGGTCATTGTCCTCACCCTAAGGACTCTTGTTGTTTTTGGAGGCAAAACATTGGAGATCTTATGAGGCTCTCACTCCCGGATGAGCCACTTTGCATTGTGATTGGATGCTGGTAGTCAAGGATTTTAGGTAGACCTTGCCAACTAGGATAATGACTGTTTGGCAATTGTGAGTCGGTTGAGGCTGTGGTACTGCGTCAAGCTGTTTTATCAGTCCTAACGCATTTGCTCGAACAAGGGAAGTGGTGCCCTAAAGATCGTTTTCACCAACTTGCTTCATTTTTGGGCTCTTTTACCCATGACTTAGCGGCCATGTCCACCCTTTTCATCTGTTTTTGCTCATGGTGCCCTTTTGGGCCTGGCTTCTTATTTTCACGGAACTCTCTTACTCATGGTTTCGTGACCATGTCCGTCCATCATTTTTACTCATGGCATTCCCTTATCGAGGTGTACACCATGGCCCTTTTTTTTTGTGAAGGCATGTTTAGGGTCATGCCATCGAGACTTGTGTGAAGCCTTTTAATATCATGCGGCCAGGACGTGCGTTATAGTTTAGGGTCATATAGCTGAACCGTAGTGGTGGCGAATGACGGCTTGTAGAGGCCATGGAGTGAGTATGGTGATGGTTTGGCCTCACTTTAGGGAGATAACATGAGGCTACCCTATTTAGGAAGAATGGTGGGTGAAGAGTGATGACCCAATAGCTGACGGCGACTATGGGTGGAGAGTTGGCTCGCTATTTTGTGAGCACGGGTAAGACTCACTGGGCAATGACGGATGGTGTGCGCACACGAACGAGTCTGTTTGGGAAGACATGCGTGAAGATGCACGTAAAGGGCATGTGCGTATATGTGGACTTACTGGGGAGGTAATGAAGGTGGTGCACACACACGAATGGGTCGTTAGGGAAAACATGCGTGAAAATGCATGTAAAAGGGGTGTGCGTGTATGCTGGGACGCCTTTAAGGTCATTCCTCTTGGACATGTGCGAAGCAGTTTAACGTCATGCGGCCAGGACGTGCACTATGGTTTAAGGTCATATATCTTGGTCCCTGGTTATGCAATTTAAAGTCATGCAACTAGGACCAGGCAGTTGAAGGTCGTGCAACTAGACCTCCACTATAGTTTAAGGTCATATAGTTTGGACCGTGGCTTTGCAATTTAAAGTCGTGCAGTGTAGACCATGGCTGTGCAGTCTACGGTCATGCGGTTAGGATCAAGGCTGTGCAGTTTAAGGTCATGAACCACGGATCGATGCCGTGCTGTTTAAAGTCATGCGGCTAGGACCAAGGTTTGGGTTGCCATATAGGTGAAGTTGCATGCGGGATAGGTCAGTGGATAGCAATCTTACTCCCTGGGGATAAAGATACACAAGCAGAGAGATTTAGATGCAAGTGGTGGCCCTACGAGGAGTGACAATCGGAAGCAAACTTCTCTTGGGATTAAAAGGGTATGTGTGACTTCATGGGAATAATGAGTAATGGTATGCATATAACTCTGCTGAGAATGACAGGCTAGAGTACAGATGCAATCCCACTGGGGGTAGTCGGTCACAATAGGGTGTGACTCCTACTGAGGTGTTGGTGTGAAACAGACCCACAAGGGATTAAAGGGGTAAGCATGATTCCCTTTTTCTTTTGCATACCCCTAACTCCTCTGGGGATGTTGATAGAATACACCTGGCGAAGGGGTGTGTCCATTTCACAGTTATAAGTCATGCGTGTGGACTATTTGTTGCGCTATTTATCGTTTTACTACAGGGACGTGCATTACAGTTTTAAGGTCATGTAGCTCGGACCATGGCTACGTGGTTTAAAGTCATCCGGCTAGGACCATGCAGTTTAAAGTCATAGAGCTAGGACTAAGCAGTTTAAGATCGTGCAACTAGACTTCCGTTATAGTTTAAGGTCATATAGTTTGGACCATGGCTATGCAGTTTAAAGTCATGGAGCTAGGACTAGGCAATTTAAGGTCATGCAACTAGACCGACGCTACAGTTTAAGGTCATATAGTTTGGACCATGGCTATGCAGGTTAAAGTCATGGAGCTATGACTAGGCAGTTTAAGGTCATGCAACTAGACCGCCACGACAGTTTAAGGTTATATAGTTTGGACCATGGCTGTGTAGTTTAAGGTCATGCAGTGTGAACCATGGCTGTACAGTTTAAGGTCATGCAATGTGGACCATGGCTGTGTAGTTTAAGGTCATGCAGTTCGGACCATGGCTATGCAGTTTAAAGTCTTGTAGCATGGACCATAGTTGTGTAGTTTAAGGTCATGCAGTGCGGACCATGGTTGTGCAATTTAAGGTCATGCAGTGCGGGCCATGGCTATGCAGTTTAAGGTCATGCAGTGTGGCTGTACAGTTTAAGGTCATACAATGCAGACCATGGTTGTGCAGTTTAAGGTCATGCAATGTGGACCATGGCTATGTAGTTGAAGGTCATGCAGTGCGGACCATGACTGTGCAATTTAAGGTCATACAATGCGGACCATGGCTTTGAAGTTTAAGGTCATGCAGTACAGACCATGGTTGTACAATTTAAGGTCATGTAGTGCGAACCATGGTTGTGCAGTTTAAGGTCATGCAGTGCGGACCGTGGCTGTACAATTTAAGGTCATGTAGTGCGAAACATGGCTGTGCAGTTTAAGGTCATGCAGTGTGGACCATGGCTGTACAGTTTAAGGTCATGCAGTACGGACCATGGCTGTGCAGTTTAAGGTCATGCATCATGGACCATGGCTGTGCAGTTTAAGGTCATGCAGTACGGACCATGGTTGTTTAAGGTCATGCAATACGGACAATAGTTGGTGAAGTAATGTGACTCCATAGAGAATAGAGCCTTCACCAGAATTTGGGATCCCTGAGAAGTGAGACTGTGGTGCAAGGAATGAACTTCCTGAGGCCACAGGACAATGGTCTAGATGGGAGTTTCGTGACGTGATCACGACACCAAGTGTTAGATGGTGCACGTAGCATTAGGCCTAGATGCTGTGCACACGGCGTTAGGCCCCTTGGCGAGGCGCATGATGCTAAATCCTTGATGAAGCGCAACGATAATTCTTAATGAAGGCACGCAACAATGGCCCTTGACGAAGGCGCACAACGATAGCCATTGACGAGGCACATGACGAGGGCCTTTGACGAAGGTCTGCAGATATAGCCCTCGATGAAGGCGCACAACAATGGCTCCTTGACGAAGTGCGTGGCGATAATTCTTAATGAAGGCGTAAGACGATGGCCCTTGATGAATGCGAGCGACGATAACCCTTGATGAGGCACACAACGATGGCCTTTGACGAATGTGCGCGGCGATAGTCCTTGACGAAGGCGCGCAGAGATGGCTCCTTGATGAAGGGCGCGGCGACGGCTTCTTTGACGAACTGCACGACGATGGCTTCTTTGATAAAGGGCGAGTCATGGGCTTGACCCGCCTCGGCCCGATCTTATTGCCGTCAAGAGCTGGGGACTGAAGTGTGATTTCGAATTTGTCAAGGGGCAATTTATGGCACTGCTGAGTATAAAATGGGGAAAACCCCATTCTACTATTTTACCGAAACAGTTAAAGAGTTTATAGAGAGTGAGAGAGCCCGAGCCTTTGGCAAGAGACTTCCGACGAGTTTTTCTGGCCAAAGTTTGCAGCAGACAGGTTTTCAGGAGTTTTTCAGGCAAGCTTGAGCAGGTCGTGAGCTTTGTACCGTGCTTGCGAATGCTTTGGGAGAGTGCCAAGGCTTTTTGAGGGGGAAACATGGCTTCTCATAGCCTTAGAAAGATTTGCGGTGGTGCTTCTGCGTGGGTTTCGGGTTTTCTTTCGATAGTCCTGTGGTTGGAGGGAAGGATGCAGAGAAGTCAGGGGAGCTGACAGTCCTCTGATTTCTGGAAGAGAAGAAGGAGGAGCTACAATGGGCTCACTGGAAACTTAGTGGAATTCTGGTGAGTTCGTGGCAAGCCGTTGAAGTGTGAAAATAGGGAGAAGGGAGACCCGCAGGGCCACATGGAGACATTCTACGGATTTCGATGGTTTTTCAATTTTCCTGGCTGTTAGCAAGGGGAAAGAACAGGGTCAAAGGGGGTTTCTGGCAAAAGAGGGAGTTTCCAGCGAAAACCCGAAGGGTTGGGGGGTCGTAACAATTAGGAGGAGAAGGGTCGTGAGGAGGCTGACGGTCGCCCTCTACATGCACGGAGACATACCATGTCACGGTTGTCAGGCGGTGTGCCCAGATTTCAAGGGACGTGGTACGCCACATGTGCGACTCATGCGAACAGCTGGAGCGCAAGCGACATCAAATGCTTTACTTCAGCAGACAATGATAGCCCTTGGTCGCAAGACGGCGATAACCCTGCCTTCTACGCACTGCGATACCATCCCAATGGGCATATGACAATAACTCCTTAGCCACAAGGCGAGGATAGTCCCTTAGTCGTGAGGCGGCGATAGACCTACCTTCTGCACACGACAATACCATCTTAGCGAGCAAATGACAATAGTCCTACCCTTGGCTGCGAGACGGCGATAGCTTGTCAGCGTTATGCCTTGAGTGGACAGTTGGTGATACACCCTCGTGAGCGCAGTTTTACATGGATTTTTAACGTCTTTCGGTAACGAAACCTTCGCTCTAATGGCCCAGCCTTCGGGTATCATTCTAAACGTGAAGAACCTCCCATGAGTGGGGGAGCTCGATACCAACAAATTCACTGGTGAAAGCCTGGTGAGAGGTGAGCCATTCTAGCTCACCGAAAGCTTATGTGAACCGAGGTGGCCCTTGAGCGTCACCTTTGTTAGTGACCATGTCCAGCTGATGACAAGGGAAGATAATGATGGCAATGTGAGTGTAGAGGAAGGGGTGGGCCTCCTGCACTTCCTGCAATGAAACATAGCCTCTAATGGGAACTTGCCGACTCTAGGCAAGCAGATGGTACAAACCCCGAGCATGAAATGGTCTTCCGCTGGCCTGCGAATACAAGGGGAACACCAGTACCTGAAGGGGTACTCCTCATGGACCATGAAAGTGCTGAGGTGTTTCCGAAATACGTTGAGACAGGCTTCCTTGCCAGCCGCCCTCTAGTGCTCGACGGGCTACTATGACCGTTGCTCAAACACGGTCAAAGTGTAGTTGGAAACTTGGATCCATGTTAGCAACATATGGCTGCTTGGTCATGGGGAGGCAAGAATATCATTGATGGACCTGCACTTCGTTGGTGGGCTACCGCTCCTTGGTGTTATGTATGACGAGTTTATTCCCCCGAACTCAGTGATTTTTGGAGGGGAATAGGTAGGCAGAGAAGCCCCACAGGCTGGGCTTCGGGAATTGTTCGGGATCTATCAACAACTCTATGATGAGCCCAAAAGTGGGCGAGTCACCTTCGCTAAATGGGTAACATTCTTTTACAGCGACTTTACAGATGAAGCTGGTCTATCGTCAAAAAAAGGGGAGAAGGAAACCCCACCAATTTTCGAGCTGTGGAAGGAGAATGAGCATATCTTTCTGGCGGCTTACTTGGTGTTCTTCTTATGTAAATTTGCCCTGTCATGAGGGGCATATGTCATTCGTCTCGGCACATTTTATGTGATAGGGGAAGGAGTATGCACTCGCATATCCTGTTCTGTGCAGTATTTATCATGGCCTGGGAGCCATTTCTAGGGGAAGACAGTATCAAGGCGATGAGGGAGGGAATGGCCTAGTAGATGGCGAGGCCTTTCCAGGGGATTTCAAGAATCCTTTCCCAGTCCACTATGTATATGGATGGCTTGGGGCTTATTTTTCAGACACATATCTCAAAACCAGAGAGTTGGAAGAAACCATATTTTTTGCTGAAGATTGTTGGGCAAAAGGCAATCTTCCATACCCCAGGTCATGCGCGTAGCTTGGTTTACAACGATCACCTCCACATGACCCAGGTGGCGTTCCCAATTGGAGGCCTCATAGAGCGTGCGATTGTCGACGAGCTGGGCCACCACCTAGACGGTGACTTCACTAGCCCGAAGGAACTGATGTTTAGGCTGAGCGTCAGAGGTGAAGTTCTTTCCTATCGCACTGTCCACAGCGTGAAGCTTGAGGGATACTTTCCTCATCGGTTTGCCCGACATCATGGGCTAGATTAAGGCTGTATGTTCTCTGTATTCTTCGAGAAATGGCATAGCAGGTCTGCTCACTAGAAGAAAGACCAATTGGGGACCCTCCGGGAGACTTGGCTCTTGAGGCACATTCGTGCTGCTTGGGCCACATGCTTGGAGGCCACCAAGGTCAATAAGTATGTGTTGCCGCATTTTGAAAGGACGGTATGGGCAACCGAAGCCCACAAGCTCTGGTGGAGAATGACGAATAAGGGGTATTGAGACATGGACCACCCTTGGAAAGGGGAGAGTGGCCGCTGGAGCCAAGATACAAGGCAACAAAAAATGGCAATGACCCCTCCCCTACGCGAAATATTTACCCTAGATTTCCCCCATGATTAGCACACGATGGGGCGGCCTCACCAGACTACCGTGGATAAGTCTTTGCCACGGTTTCTCAATATGGAGATGAAGACAGAGAGCATTTTTTACAACCTCTCTGTTATTTTCAAGTGGAAGGAAGGCCGGAAGGTCCCGGGTCATGAAGGGCGTCCGGTCCAAGATTTGAATGAGTTGATAGGGAGCGGCTCTCATAGCAAACTCATCGTCAGCTCTTCTCGAAAAGGCACTCCTGAAATTGTTGCTCCCTCTCAAGCAAAGAAGAAGAGGAAGTGGGCTGCCCCGGCCGTTCCTCGTGCACATGCTCACCGGGTTTCGAAGCGTAAGCGGCCTAAGCATCAAGTGGTCCGATAACAGGCAGATGGATCTTCACCGGCTGCATACGTGTCTCTTGGTGCTTTTGTATCATCCTCTGCTCTTGAGGATTCACTTTCTCCTTCACTTGAACCTTCTTCTGGCCCTTCAGAGGCTCAAGCCGATACCTCAGATCCTACTGCCCCAATCAAAATTGTTTTGGACCGGAAGTGACATTCATTACTAAAGGGGAGGGCCCAGTCCCGATGGAGCTGAATGGGGCTTGTGACGGTGGTCTTGATTGATGTGGCTACGGGGGACGCAGAGATAGGACACCCTCAGGGATCAAGCTTGGAGGGCCCAGAGGGGGCACTTGCGACTGTGGAGGAGGCGGACCCCATAGGAGAGTTTATAGCTGATGTGGTCATCGTGAAAGACAGTGCGAAGAAGGAAAAGGGAAGGTGTTGAACCTGCCGAGGTGGTGATAGCGATTTGAGAAGAGGGGACACAGGGAGAGATTGCTGCCTCGGGAGAGGAGGCTGCCGTGGTGAAGCCTGAGCCTGAGGTACTAGCTTCAGGCAAGAAGGTCAGCCTTGCCCCGGTTGAGGTTGTGGAGCTTACAGAGGGTCAACCTATGGGATCTTATCCTTAAAGGGTCGCGCCCAACATGGTCATGACAGGAGATTTGAATGAGAGAGTTGATGCTAAGCTACCAGGGCAGCCTCAGGCTGCCCTTGAATCTGGGGAGCTTGAGGTCTTGGCTACAACTGGGGACCCTCCCGCTATGGTCGCCCTTGCTGTACTGCCTAGGCCTACTTTCAGTGGACTGTCAGGCGTCATTTTTTAGATGCTTCGAATGGGCCTCCAGAAGCTGAATGAGCTGTCTCTTGAAGAGCTTGGAACAACGATCCTACAATTGAGGGGGATCGCCTTAGGGAGTGCTCCCGAAGTTCTCCCTTACTTTGCCAACGTTGCCAATGAGCTGGAGGGATGGAGAATGAAGGCCCTATAGGTGGAAAAGGTCGCATCACGTCTAGAGGGCTCGCAACTTGAGTCATTGGAGGCTTTCGTAATGCAGAACTGGGAGCTGACAGAGGTCCAGGTAGGGGAGATGGATGCTACCATCTTTCGGAAGTCCATTCTTGCAGAGAAGGCCATAACACGTCATAACATGGTGCAGACCCTGAAGTCAAAGATTTCCAAATGGGCACAGGAGCTTGCCAAGTTGGAGGAGGAGATGGCAGCTTGGGAGGTCGGAGATAAGGAACTAGGCCAGAAGGTGCTGGACCTTGAGTACTCCCTGGACGAGCAGCTAGCCCTAGTGGAGCACGAGGCTAGGCTGGTGGCCGAATTAAGAGTGGGCATCGAGCGAGTGAGAGCCTCGACTGATGAGTGCAATGGGAGGGTCAATGAGATCATTGACATTTTTTACAGCATCTTCTTTTTATTTTTTTCTCTATTGTAAAGAAACGACACTTTTGATGAATAAAATAGTTCTTTTCTATTTCAATGCAATGCATGTCTCTTATTCTTCCTTCTTCTTTTATTGATTGTCCTTTAACCATGTGAGACGAAAAGGATGTCCCACTCTTTGCTTCGTCTTTTAACAGCTTGTCGTGGCTTCAATGACCTCGAATGAGGGAGCAGTTGCTTCCTCACCCTTTAGTAATTGATTGAACAGGGGCTTATAATTCATGGTTCTCATGATTTGGTAAGCATGTTTGCTGTAAATGCTTTAGTCTGGGGGAGCATTGACTTCGATTCGAGGTGCACTACTTTTGAGCTCGTCATAAGTTTGAGTCTCAGGGATGAACCCCTTTAAATGCTTTGAAGCGAAGCGCATAACCTCCAACTAATTTTGGAGGCTACGAACCTCACTTCTCAGCTCAACATGGGGTCTTGTTCTTGAGAGCTAGAAGGCTAGTATTTGTCTATCTGTACTTTTTCGAGAGCTTATGAAAGGTGTAGGTTATGCGTGTCGCAGCTAAAGATCCCCTTGTTCAGGGAGAATGGATTTTGGAGTACATTCCTTGGTGGTCGGTGTGTCAATTCTGCCTCTAGAAGAGTAATGGGAACATGCAAAATCTTTTGCTGGCCCGGTGTATAGGTGACCCTTGGTGCTGGAAGGTCTACCTCTAGGGCTTCCTTAGTTTCAGGGGTTGCTTCTAGCTTGCCATTTTGTTCTAACGAGTTAGAAGTAGAGGGGGAGGCTTCGCCTACGGGAGAGGACACCATGACCTTGAAGAGGTGGCAAGGTATACTCGGGTAGATCGGAATCAAAGGGAGGATCTTGCCCTGTCTTTCCTCTTCTTTAAAAATTTCCATGATTCATGTCAGGTCTTCAATGTCATCATGGGACGAGAGTCCCATCTCTCTCATAGGCTTCGAATCATCATCCTTTGACTTTTCTGGCACTGGAAGGCCTGTGAAATAATACTTGGCGTTGGCATAGTGAGTCTCAGCTACAGGAAATGGTCTTTTTGTCAGCATAGACTGTGTGCTGCCTCCCATCTCGGCTGTATTTGAAGCATTGGTGGAGTGTGGAAGGAACCACCCCCTGATCGTGAAGCCAAGGACAATCAATCAGGATCTTGTAGGAGGTATCGGTGTCGATTACATGGAACTGAGCGTAATCATTGAGGTCACCGATCTTAAGACGAAGGCTCACTGTGCTGGCTAGCTTCTCTCTTGATTGGTTGAAACCTTGAATGGTGATGTGGGTAGGAGTGAGGCCGTCAGATCCTAATCTCAATCGGGTGAGGATTATTCTTGGGATCAGATTGACTACTGACCCTCCATCCAGCATGATTTTGTTGATAGGGCAGGCGTGGAGTACACATCTGGGTTAGAAAGATCTTGAACCAAGGTAATACAATAGTCTCTAAACAGCAGAATGGCATCATAGATTCTTAGAAGGGCTGGAAGCTTTCTCAAGTGCCCAATTACGTCGCATTTCACTTTATCGTCATTAGTTTTTATTGTTCTTGATCCAGTCACTGGTGTAGGGAGTAGGGTAGGTTTTTGAACAAACTTTAGTTGAGTTTTGGTTTGTGGCACTGGCTGAATTTGTTGTTTAGCCGGTGCTGTCTGAGTTGATGGAGAAGTAATGGGGATTTATATTAAGGATGTAGAGGTTTGAGGTTGAGGTTTAGGGAAAGTGATGGATCAGGAAACTTGAGGACCTTGAGCTTTTGAGGCTTGGGCTGTAGCTTCTTACCTAATCTCGGGTTCATTTGCCCCATGCGGGTTGGTACTTCCAAAATCTGCACCATATGGGAGGCTTCTTTGGACGAGGAGCTTGATGATGGCTCTGTTTTGGCTTGGGTTGCCAAGGCATCGACGGCTGTCGAGAATCCAGCTGCCTGGGCCAACATATCTGTGAGGCACTTCTGCTACGATCTATTGAGACTGGTGCCTTCGAGGCCTCTGTTTAGAGTGTCAAAGTTTGGGCACTGTCGAGCTGTGCCTGTGGAAGAAATAGAAGAGGAGGGAGGAGGAGAAAATTTAGAATGTCTCAGATAGCTTTTTACGTTGTCGCTGAAATTGGACATGTGCAGGGGGTATTTTAGGTCTTGCCCCAGATCTGACCGTTGAGGGGTGCTTTTAGTGTCATCACCCATTTTGGACAACTGCAGGGGGTATTTTAGGTCTTACCCTGGCTTTGACCAATGTGGGGTGGGGTGCTTTTAGTGTCGTCACCCATATTGGAGGGATCCCAAGCTGTTGGTGACTCAGGGACGTCCGCCTGATTGGGTGAAAGGATAAGGCGACCTGCGCCTGGAATGAAGTCTTGTAAGGTCGACAGAAGAGGAAGGGGCCTAAGGAATTCTTCCTCGACTGATGGCTGAGGGATGGGATTTTTTCGGCGGACAGACCTAGTTGCTCGTTGTCTTCTTCTAGACCCCTGAGGAAGCGTTGGTTCTGCCTCATCGGGTTGGTGAGTAGTCTTAGTCTGGTGGACTGCCTCACGCTTCAGGGATTTGAACCTACTTTGCCCATGGTAGACTTCCTAGAGCTAAGAAGTCGAGGGATCTGAAGGGTCCAGTGTATGCTCATAAGGGTCCTGCAACGAGGTCCCCTCTTGGATGGGAACTATGGCTTGGAAGTGCTCGGGGAGAATGACACAGATGATGTGGCCTTCTTATACCTTCCGAGTGACTATAGCTTCGAACCCAGAACATTCTTTCCTCTCGTGGCCCCATACTTGGTGATATGAGCAGCAGAGGTTTTTTGTACCCTGGGCAAGGCGTTTAGGCTACCTGGCAGGCTTGAGAATAATGAGACCCTGTTGGAGCATTGCCTTGAAGAGGGCCCACAGAAGGTCTAGCTCAGTGCTTTCTGGGGCTTGCGTCGAGGGTTCTTCTTGCACTGGCGGAAGAGAGTCTTAAGGGCACCCTTGGTGGAAGCCAGTACATTCGCTCATGTCATGGCCTCGTATAAGGCGATACGAGCACCAGAGGTTCTTAGTTCCTGCGGGCAGGAACTTAGGCTGCCTTGTCGGCTTCGGCGTGATGTGTCCCTCCTTGAGCATTATGGAGAATAGTGCACGGAGGAGAGTGGGTGCCCCCTCGTCCTCATTGATCGTCACTATGTGGGAGGCCTCAGTTGCCTCGAATGCTTTCTTTAACTCTTCGAGCTTTATCTGACCCTTGTTAATAAGGGCTTCGATAGTGTCATTGAGCTTATAGCAGTCATGAGTGGGGTTGCTTACTTTCCTGTGATAGGCACAGTACCTCTCATTTGTCTCCTGACCAGCCACCTCTGGGGTGTTGACCTCCAACAGCTAGATCATGTTTTGTTCTACTAGCAATCAAAGCAGTGCAGGAGTGCACTCCATGTCGAAGGGATAAACCCTATTCTGGTGCTGGATCGAGAAGTCAATTTGACTAGAATTTTTAGGAGGCGGCACATTATTGTAGGACTGCTGTTTGGCCCCAGCTTGAGGCATTTGTGCCTTCGAGAGGTCCAGGGTTTGAGGGACAGCATTCTTGGTGTCAGTTACGGTGATGGCCGCACTGATCACCACCTTTTGCTTGTTGCCCCGACTTTTCGAGCAATAATTCGAACCAAAGGATTGCTGACGAGATCCGCCATGGTGCTTGGACAGACCCCCTATACGAACTCCTTTAGAGATGAGTTTCGTATACAAGTTTGGACAACTTCTTTTTCAGTCATGGGGGTAGCATGAAAGGTTGTCAGCTCTCTCCAACGAGCAATGAACTTATCAACCAACTCACCAGGGTCTTGAGTTAGAGTAAGGAGCTCGATGGTCGTTACGTTCCTTTGGACTTCGTAGAAGCGTTGGTAAAACAACTACTCCATTTCTTGCCAGGTGTACACCGAGTTTGGAGGCAGCCGAGCATACCACTGGAAGACTGGCCCTTCGAGAGTCTCGACGAAATGATGGAGGAGGAATCGTCTGTCAGTCGCCGTCTCTCAATATGCCACTTGAAAGTGGGCGGTATGCTGGTGAGGAGACGTAGTACCATTAAACAAGGGGAGTTTCCCTTTTGATAGTTTGTGGGAACAACACCTGGTCAATGTATGAATTTGGCTTCTGATAAAGCGGCGCCTCTTACATGCCTGGGACCTTGTTCTGGAGGCTATGGGCGACAATGACATCTATGTTGGTCTAGGAAACCCCTCGAGAGGTAGAGCTGTCTTGGGAGATTGGTGGGGTAGTTTGCTTGAGATTTGCGTCTTCACTAGATGGGGAATCAGTCTCGTGGTGAGAAGAAGTAAACCTGGAGGCTTATAGGCATTCCATCTTTTCGAGGATGGACTGCACCATTACCTCGAACCTGTTCATCCTTTCCTCTTGGGAGTCGTCAGGCTCATTGATCACCATGATACAGACCATTTTTTCTGGAGGGTCAGAGCCAAGTGGAGCAGCGGGCTGCCGAGGTTGGCGAGTCGTATGTGGCAAGTCAGTCTGCAAAGGCTCAGCATGCCCTGACTGGACTCGAGCCTTGTATGCCGATCTTGTGAGGACCGGTTCTCGACGATCTTGGGACCATGGCTGCTTGGCAGTAATGACCCAGCAAAACTCTTGGACTCGCTCAGGTTCTGGAGTTTGGAGAGGGAAAAAGGGATTACGAGACAGGAGGTCTCCGAGAGTAGTGACCTCAGCTGCCTTGGAGGCCTCTCTGGTCAGGATCTGTCGGCCTCTCTTCTACTGAATCGTGAGGTTATTGTGGACTTCACCCCATAATTGGGCCTGAGGTTTAGATTGCCCCTCTTTTCTTGAACATGCAAGGGTTGTGTCTATTAATTGAGTAGGGAGTGGGGCCCAAGGACAGAAGGCAACCTGGGCTTTTGCTTTGGAGGCTGGAGTCTTCTGTCAGACATCAGGCCGCCACTCCGAGTCCCTTTGTGAGGCCTGGATGCGCGGCTGATCTGAGGCTATCTCAAGATGGTACTCTTAGGAAAAACCTTTGAGTACCAGGTCTCAAGATGCTCGCTCGGTGAAGGGAGAGCAGCATAAGAAGGAGCTGGTTTATGGCTCTGCCTGAGTTGAGAGCGAGGAGGAACCTACAAAGTTGGTGTCTGCGCACTTTGAGGCAGTCCGGGTGACTTGGGAGTCATCCCGAGCTCGATCAACGAGTTTGACCTTGGAAGGTCGAGACCCACGAGCTTGTGTCTGTGAGGGACGGGGTAGGAACCCATCTCTCACAGGGTCAAGCTGTGTGTGGTGAGAGGGAGGACGAAGCGGTCGACCCTCTGGTGCTCGAGCTGACACAGAACTGGCGCTGCCCCGAGCTATGGGATGCATGGCGGGCGTAGGGTTTGGCCCAAGAAGGCGTAGCCTTGAACAGGAGTTCGAGGCAATGTGAAAGTTACCCCAAGGTGTGGCTCGAGTGGATGGACCACGAGCCTTTAGGTGTGTGAGTGGGGCGAGACCTCAGGATCTCCACCTTTGTGTGACGAGCCTCCAAGTGTAGAGGTTCGAGGTAGTAAAGGAGTTCGAGGGGTAGCCTTGCGGCGACACTTAGAAGTGATGACAACCTGCTTACCACTCGCGAGAGTGGATAGGGCAGCCTTTCGGTGTACCTCAGCAATAAGACTTGTAAGAGATTTTCCAGTAGCAGGGTGGGTGCTGTGTGCGGTAGCATATGCGCTACCAATGCAAGGGGCCTTGATTGAGAGTCCACCAGGGCGAGAAAGCGGGAAGGCATGGACATTTAAGTCCCCTCTCGCACCGATCCAGGAGAGAACCTAGGAGCCAGACTGTGAGTCATGACTCAAAAGGAGTGTAGGAAAGGAAGCTTGAGCAGCCCGCATCCCTGGGACAGTCACGACTGCAGGGATAAGAAAGTCCCCGACTCGGATGAAAGGGTTGAATAACCTAGGTGCCATAAAAAGTAGTGCAGAAAGTGAAAGAAGATATTGATTAAACAAGAGCAAACCGACAAAGGGATAATAAGTCCCCAGTGGAGTCTCCAAGCTGGTTAGGTTCCTCGATCTCGCCTCCCTAGATCTAGGTGATCGGGTGACAATGTCTCGGGTTCGAAAAACCTGGGACTTGAGATCGCTCTCTCGAGAACCTTGTTTAAGAACAAGGGCAGGTATCCAACTAATGAGAGAGGAATTTTGGATGCGAGGTGGGGACCAACCTCACCTGGGTCCGTGACTTTCTCGTGATGACTCGCGTGGGCGCCCTCTTTGATCACGACGAAAAGCTTCCCAATTGCTTTCGCTAGTTCGGAATCGCCTCCCTTGTCAAGACCCAGACTATCGCAGCTGGTTGAGTGCACGACGGGATAAATAGAGTGTGGTCCACGAGGCGATAGAAGGAGAGAAGAGTCGAGAGGCGATGGGCATGCGGCAGTGTGAGTAGTGCGACAATAAGTCGCACGACGATGGTGTTCGCGGCAGGTAGGCACAGTGAAGGTGCACGGCAACAGACACGAAGGAGAGAAGGCAGGCGCGACGATAGAAGGGGGTAACACCGCGTGCGCGCGTGAGCTAAAGGACGGGAAACATTGTGTGGGCATCACCGGCTGAAGAAGGGACAAGGCGCAGCACATGGCTTTAGTGTGCAGGAAGAGTGTTCGCCACTTGTCGTGCTTCGGGTGCCACTTGCCCAACCATTAGCGCAACTTGGCCATTGTTGCATCTCATGAGTACTTAAGCTACCCTCTCACTCACGCCACTCATCCTTCCTTCATCTCTCTCTCACTAAGGCACAGTTGGGAGAGAATGGCGAGCAATCATTGTTGGGTGGGTGTGACCTGTGCAAGAAAAGTTTGTGAGAAGGCACCATTACTGATCAGGTAAGTGGATTCATCACTATTGCATTGCAGTCATAAGGATGCATGCAGATTTTTGCATGCGAAATGAGCAATGGAAGTATATGTGATGTAGAAAATCCTTACGCCTTTTTCACTGAAAATTTGGGGCTTTGTTCTATGATAATGGTGGATGTTGTGAATGAATGTATGATTCTTAGATTATGTAAGAAATGCATGTTGTATGTGTACATCATGGGAGAATGGTTGTTATCATGTTCCTCACCATGAAATGAAGATCATGGAATGTGTTCTTGAGACATGTTATATGCCACTGTGAAATTCCAGAATTATGTGTGTGCTTGAAGGAGGCTTTTGAACAGTCAAATGGGGTCTGATTGACCTCAAATCATCGCCATTAAAAGATGGATGAGTCCAGTAAAATTTTTGTTTTTTCCCACTGTTGAAACTATTAACAAAATCAATTTATGCTTCAAAATGAGAAGGTATGTCACAGTTGACTATTTTCCTGGAATGTTTTTACTAATTACACTATGATCACTGATTTTAACTAACCAAAAAAGTTAGTTTTCAGCCAAACCATAGCCATTTGAAAGACCTTCGAATGGTCTAAAATTTTCATATAGAAACTATTTTGAAATTCTTCTTAGATTGAAAATTATACTTTGAATGTCATTGTGGATGATGTTGATAAAATTTCAGAACTCTCACCTCGCTTGGCACGAATCTTTGAACCACCAAATTAAATCCAAATACTTTCAAATTTGCTTTGTTAGAAAGATGTGCGTCTTGGCTCAAATTTTGAACTTGAAACCGTCACTAGTTGCTTTACAATTTGGGAGTGATAGTGATATGAAGTAGGGTATATCGCTGTCCCTTGTGCACCATAGGTTGCAACTAGTAAACCCTCAACTCTTTGAATCTTTAAGAGGCCAAATGGGGTCCAATTGTCTTCAAACCATTCCCAATTGAAGGATAGTGTGTTTAGTACAAAATTGGTTTTGGAATTATCTTCAAACTCTAAACGGTCTAAATGTTACGACCCTAATAACGAGCGCATGTAATTGCCCTTAATGGTAGGAAATCGAGTTGTAAGGCTTAACTAGAATAATGTAGTTATCACTATGGTCACGTCCTTATGATATTGCTTAAATGTGATATGACACTATCTAATGTGATATTGCTGCTATCATGATGAAATATTGATATCATCATTATGTGCTATTATGTGATACGTGAATAGATACCTACTGTGTGAATGATGGGATCATGCTGCTTATGTGATATGTGAATAGATACCCACTGTGTGAATGATGGTCTCATGTTGCTTATGTGATATGTGAATAGATACCTACTGTGTGAGTGATGATATCATGCTGCTTATGTGCTATGAGAAAGAGATACCTATTGTGTGAATGATGGTATCATGCGGCTTATGTGATATGTGAATAGATACCTACTATGTGAATGATGGTATCATGCTACTTATGTGATATAAGAAAGAGATACCTACCGTGTGAATGATGGTATCATGTTGCTTACGTGATATGAGAAAGGGGTACCTATTGTGTGAATGATGGTACCGTGCTGCTTATGTGATGTGTGAACGGGCACCTATTGTGTGAATGATGGTGTTGGCAGCTGCCTGATGGGAAGGGCACTTACTGTGTGAATGATGGTGCTGGCAGCTATGATCTTCCCTTGTCTCCCCATGATAGGACGGGAGTTAGGATGTAAATAATTGGAAGAGTCGTGTCCCCCCAGATTTATATGGGCGCTACGCATTGGGTGTAGTGTAACGCTCTCGCCAAGTGGGCATAAGGAGACGGTCGAGTCTTGCAAGGCCACTGCCTATCGAAAACCCCAAAGCGCGCTGGGGATATGTGTGTGTGTGTGAGGGTATTACGAAGTGGGAAATTCACTTGTCATTGTCCTCCCTCCTGAATGAGGGTAGAGCTCTCAAGCAATTGCACGACCTTAAACTGCATTGTTCTAGTTGCATGATTCTAAATTGCATAACCATGGTCCAAACTATACGCCCTTAAAATGTAGCGGATGTCTAGTTGCACGACCTTAAACTGCATGGTCCTAGCCGCATGGCTTTAAACTGCATAGGCATGGTCTGAGCTACAAGACCTTAAAACTGTAATGCACGGCGCGACAAATAGTCCATACGCATGACCTAAACTGTGAAATGGGAGCACCGCTTCGTTAGGCGTATTCCATCAACATCCCCAGTGGAGTTAGGTGTATGCAAAAGAAAAAGAGGGTCGCCTTACCCTTTCAATCCCGATGGGTTTGTTTCACACCAACATTCCCAGTAGGAGTCACATCCTGTTACGACCCACTATCCCTAGGGAGTTAGGGTCATTTTTATCCTTTCAACCCCCAGTGGGGTTGCATCTGTGCTCTGGCCTGCCATTCTCAGCAGAGTTACATGCATACCATTACTCGTTATCCCTGGGGAGTCACACTTGCCCTCTTAATCCCCAATGAAGTTTGCCTTCGTTTGCCACTCCTCATAAGGCCACCATCTTCATCTAAAAGCTCTCTACTTGTGTATAGCCTTAGCTATTTTTATCCCTAGGGAGTTAAATTACTATCCACAGGCCTATGCAGCTTCACCTTCATGACGACCCACACCCTGGTCCATGCTGCATGACCTTAAACTGCACAGCCTTTGTCCGTACTGCATGACCTTAAATTGCACAGCCTTAGTCTAGGTGCAAGACCCTAAAATTGCATGGTCCAAACTATATGACCTTAAACTGCAGCAGAGGTCTAATTGCATGATCTTAAACTGCTTGGTCCTAGTTGCATGACTTTAAACTGCATAACCACGGTCCAAGCTAGATGACCTTAAACCATAGTGCGCGTTCTGGCTGCATGACGTTAAACTGCTTTGCCAAGGTCCTAGAGGCATGACCTTAAACATGCCCTCACATATGTGCACATCCCTTTTACATGCATCTTCTCGCACGCCTTTTCTAGCTGACCCATTCGTGTGCGCACATCACCTTCATTGCTTCCCCAGTGAACCCATTCATATCACTACCACTATTCATCATTCCCCGGTATGTCTCACCCGCTCACAAAATGGTGAACCATCACGCCATCCATACCCGTCATCAGCTAGTGGGTCACCATTTTTCGCCCACCATTCATACATCATTTATCTTTCATAGGAAGCCTCGTGTTATCTCCCCAAAGTGAGTCAAAACCACCACCATACTCACTCTATGGCATCCACAGACTGCCATTCATCACCACTGCAGTCTAGCTGTATGACCCTAAATTATAGTGCATGTCCTAGCCGCATGATATTAAAAGGCTTCGCACAGGTCTCGAAGGCATGACCCTAAACACGCCTTCACAAAAAAATGGGCATGGTGTACACCTGGACAAGGGAACACCATGAGTAAAAATGATAGACGGGCATGGTCACGAAACCATGTATAAAAGAGTTCCATGAAAACAAAAACCCAGACACGATGAAAACCCCAAAGGGCACCATGAGATAAAACGAATGAAAAGGGTGGACGTGACCTCAAGGTCATGGGTAAAAGAGCCAAAAAATAAAGGAGGTTGGTGAAAACTATCTTTACGGGGCCACTTTCCCTATTCAAGTAAAAACCCGTAAAGGGTGTTTGGACCAACAAAATAGGTTGACACAACATCATAGCCTTAGTTGGCACCCAATTGCCAAAACAAGCATAATTCTGGTTAATGAGGTCTATGCAAAATTCTCAACTGTCAGCATCCAATCACAAATGCAAAATGGCTCACCCAGGAGTGAGAGCCTCATAAGATCTCCCACACTTTACCTCCAAAAACAACAAGAGTCCTTGAGGGTGAGGACGACCACCGAAAGATCCCTCCAAAATGCTAAAGATCCCCAAGAAAGGCAAGAAACTGATAATGCCAGGGTTTAACCTGCCAGAGACTTCAGGGTTATTCCTCGCCATGAGATCGCCTCGTTAAAAACCTTCCTTAGTCGACAGGCCCAGATCTTCGGGACAAGCTCATAAAAAGCCCCCGACTGGACCCGGCAGGATGGGGCCCATGAGGTCGCCTAGCAAAAATTCCCCCTAACCAACAAGGTTTTTAAGACAGGTTAGAAGCCCTCGACTGGACCCAGTTGGATGGGACCTACAGAGATACCTTGATCATCAAAAGTAAATCTGGTGTAGCAGCAAACAATGCCGACCAAAGGTTCATAGCACTTGGCCGCTAGATAAGAGGCTCGATTCTGACTAATGAGGTCCCTACAAAATCCTCAAGCTGTCAGAATCACAAATAGTCCCTCGAGGGTGAGGACTTTGACAGATCCCTCAAAAGTCTCTTCTCCCTCAAAAGTCTCTACGGATGGACTCGTACATTGCTTCTAAACGTCTGAGCATCCTAGTTAAAGCATTTCGTGGATCTCCTCGAAGTCATGTGGCTAGCCAGGGGAAATTTCCCAAATGATTATACTTCTCGCTTCTCTCGAAGCCCAACATACGGTGGGGCATGCTGTTGGAAGACATTTTGGTCAATCAAACCTAAACCTAGCAAACAATGGAAATTTTGACAGTCTCATAATTGCCCCAAAACTGGTCAAGATCTTCATAAGGACTTTTAAAAGTCTCTTATCAATTTTTGTGCATTCTGACATGTCTAAGGCAGTGCAGACTGAGAAATAGTTTCGATAAAATCAGCATCTAGCACCCTGAAATGGATCATATAACTAGAACTATATTTTTGGTGCGTCAAATTGTTGTGGGTCTATCGCCATTGGATCTGGCATGATTGAAAACCCTAGGGGTTAAATTTTAGCTTAAACAGATATTCCAGAAAGAAGTTATAGGTGAAAGATCGAAACAAGAGGAGCTGCACACTATTCCAGTGTGACCACCCTGCACCTAAACTCTATTAAAGGGACAGTCACGAATAGTGACTTGCGACGCTTATATCTCCCTCGTCCGAGATCAGATCATGCTCAAACTTGATGGAGCGTGTTCGTCTTGTTGAGACGAGCGTTTGGATATGTGGCACACCCCGCGACGACTCCCGAGTGAGAATAAGCTAGAGAGAAGTTGTTGATCTGTGAAGAAAGTTGCAAGAAAATCAGCAGCATCACACCTCGTTTGAATGGCCAAATCAGGCCGTCTCATGATCTCGATCAACGTGAAACTAGTTCCATCACGTCGGTAAGGTCTAGAACTATCTCTAGTCCGAACCTCATACGTGATGAACGGTCAGATTCCGCATACGAAGCCAATGAAGTGACTACAAATTCTGGCGCTGGAATTCCAGATTCCAACCAAAACTCCGAAGTTGCAAAATCTTCGTCCGAACACGGAATCAAGCTGTGTTTGTTGCCACGCGATCGTGATAGCATGCTCAGTGTGATTCAGTAAAGAAATCATAGAAAAACCATCAAGGAACGAGCACACAATCAATCGAAGTTCAAGATTCAACCAAATTTCAAGACACATGATCATGCCCTAAACAACCATCCATGGCTCGAAGTTGGTATCAAATCGGTCGACATGTCGAGCCCTACAAGAAAACAATTATTTTTCGATCAAACAAGCATTAGAACAACCTCGGATCATCCATGAAAAATTAGACACGTTCTAGGGCAGCACATGGACTATTTTGAAATTCCACAAATTGTTAGGAAAGGACAAATCTATCATTTTGCACCCTATTTTCTAATTTCTTTTAATTCATTTTAATCTTAATTTCCAGCAATTAGGTTTAATTTTTATCAATCCACTCATGTTTGGGCACAATTCTATATATACCACATACTACCATTGTACGCAGGACCCTCATTCATTCACCTAGGAGAACTTTTCTTAATAAAATTTCTCTTTGTTGTCATTGTTGCGTCACGTTTGAAGAGAGAGAGAGAGAGAGAGAGAGAGAGAGAGAGAGAAAGAAAGGAGAGAGAAACTTTTGGACTGATACCCCTAGGCTCAAGGTAAATCTTCTCTCTTCTTTTCTTTTTCTTCTTTTTCTTCGTCTGAGCCTCTCTCAGAGGCCATGCATTCCTCTTTCCTTCTTCCCTGCCTGTGGTTTCACAGGTCACACATGGCGATGGCAACGCCATGCGCAAGCTCCTTTCTTTTTCCTTTTCGTTCGTCTCTATCTCTCAGCGTGGTTTGCAGACGGCGCTGCTCATCGTCATCCACAAATGTATTCTGGACGCCTCAGTGAGAAGCATAGACGGTGAAGCCCATTGCCGCACGAAGGGATCTCATCCTATTGCGCGCCTATTGCAGACGACAATGCTTATCATCGCCTGCGAAGGGTCGCGGCAATACCTATTGCCGTGTGCGAGCTCCTCTCTTACGCCCTCTGTCTATCACATACGGCGATGCTTATCGTCGTTCGTGAACTCCCTTCGCACGCTTGGTGCCTATCGCCATCCGCGAGCTTTCTTCGCGTCCTGGTGCCTATCGCCGTCCGTGAGCTTTCTCCTTGCCGTCGGTGCCGATCACCGTCCACGAGCTTCATCTGTGCACTAGGTGCCTAACGTCGTGCACAGGGTCCTCTATGCGTCCCACACCTATCGCCACGTGCTTCAGAAATAACTATCGTCGCGTGCTTCGCAAATGGCTATCGCTGCGTGCTTCACGAGAGATTATCGCTGCCCGTGCAGGGGTGTGCTGCCTTCTCGTGTTGTCGACGGCGACACCCAGCACCGCCCGTAGTTAACCACTCACCCTCTAACCATGAGCAATAGTGTCTAGCACCACCCAAACGCCGCGACACTGCTACTCCACAGTTGTGGGTGGCAACGCCTAGCACCATCGGGTCCCGTCGCTCCACCGCTTCGTGCCTTCTCTTCATTCTCTCTTCTTCTCACTTGATTGAGGGTTGACTCAGTCCAGCACCACCTTAGCGGTCTGGTTGTCGAGCGATATTGCTGCCATGCTGGTCCCGAGTACCATGCCCATCTTGCTGCCACATTTGATTAGGACAGTCCTATCGGCCTCGGCCTCGGTCACTATCCAGCTATCATGCTTGTCTCATTCCTTCATCAAGTTCCCTTCTCTTTTCTATCCATATTCAAACCTTCCACTTCATCACCCTCTCATATAAACGTACATTGCCCTAAGACAAGGGTAAGTGGCCCACTTATCTTGAAAATTAACCATATTAGTGATGCGTAGAAAACAAGGTGATCGTAGGTCAAGGGAGGAGATTATGAACCAGCTAGAGTAGCTGGGGGGCTTTCTTCATGATCTAAGAGGGTGCCCAAGCGAGCCAGCCGGAGTAAGTCCCGAACCCACCTTAAATTCCTCTTTCATCAGTTGATATACCTACCTTTACTCTTGAGCAAGGTTCTTGAGAGAGCGGTCTCAAGTCCCAAGTTCCCTAGAAATTCGAAATACGTGCCGCCAAATCATCTAGATCTAGAGGGCTATATCGAGGCACCTAACCACTAAGTGCATATAACTGATGAAGAAACACTTGGTCATCATCATTTACATGTCGATGAAGCATCCACCTCTTCGGCCTTTGGATTCTCCCTACATATATAAAGAAATACTTTTCTTTATGTCATCACAAAAAAAAAAAAACACAATCTTGATATTCCCACTGATTGCAAGGTTTCTATGCTGCTACTGAGGCTCTCTACTTACCACTTCATTGTGAATAGAAACTAAACGTTTTTATAGGTATTATGTTTCTTCTTTCTACAATTCCCATATTGAGTACTCTTCTCATAGAGTCATATCTCGTAAACTTTGTATTACCTCTCTCTGAAGTTTTATTATTATAAATCATACTCATGGCACACTATAAAACTTTTGAATGAGCCTTAAAAAAAGGCTTCTATTATGAAGAACAAAAATATGTGCCTTAACATGACACGTTTTTTAATTTACTGCAGAATAGAAGATGAGCATCTTATGATAAAAATATGACATTTCTCAATTCATAAAGAGTCTATCTCCGAAACTTTTAGAGTACTGAAATAAACTAAAAAATATAGAATAATACTCAATTCCATCCCTAAATCACATCATTTAGTGAGTTTATCAATAAGTGACATGCACATCATAATATAATTTTCACAAGTGAAAATCAGGTTGCACACCTCTCAATAAAATAATTATTTATTTCAATCCTCAAAGAATTTCTTCCTGAAATCTTTTTTGATGAAAACTAGACTCAAAATTAAAATATAACATCATGGTGTGAATTCCAAATAATATTTTTCTTCGCAGAAATAAATAAGTAACATTTATGTCATAAAATATATCATACGACAGAATTCCAAAATGAATACTATCTAGTAAAATTGCTTTTTCTCTCTTACCACAAGGAGTTTCTTTTTCAAACCCTTTTTGTTTAAAAGAAACACAAAAAGGCAACAAATATCTTTCCGCGCACATTTTATCACTCTATTAAGTAGGCTTGACAAATATATATATTCACATCTCAATGAAACACATCAAACTGCAGAAATTCTAGATAACCCCTCTTCAATCAAACATTTTTATTCCTTATTTTCCGTAGATATTTCTATCTCAAATAATTTTTATTAGATACTATACACAAAATGGCAGTCTAAAAACTTAGTATAGGCCGTAAAACATTATGACATTATGTTATGAAGGAAAATAAAATCATGACTTCCAAGTTATTGAAACAGTTTTTACTGCAGATATTAACACTTGCGCACCCTTCACTAAAATGACCATATCTTTCAAACCACAAAGATTTTCTTCATGAAACTATTTTTTAAAAAAATTAAGCTCAATTTTATCAGTTACAATAAAATTTTATAAAAAGATAAAATCATTTTATTAGTGAAAAAATTCATGAAAGTCATTGGATAGTTCCAAGATTTTATTGGGTCAAAACTAACACCCTCAATTTTGAGTCCATAACTCCCAATTACCACAAAATTTCACGCTGAAATTTTGCAGGTAGATCCTACTCTAAAAAACATGTAATGTCATTGAAGTATGCAATAGATAAATACCACATATTCTTCTTCATATCACTGTTAAAAAACACACAAAATACCCTATTCTGCAGAGTGCTTTTTCGATGTTTGAATATACCAATAATTCTTCCGGAGGTGTATCACTTGACCACAAAGGACATTGGCTTTCTTATTTCTCATTCCCAACTCACCAAAAATAGTGAAATAAAAGAAATATAGCAGCAAATAGATATAGATTTGATACTAATGAAAGGTGGACTATTTGATAAAGCACGGTGTATATAGATTTAAAATTTTATTTTCTTTCACCGGCAAGATCAATTACAATGTCTAATTACAAATAAATCACTTCTTAAAATAAATAAATAAATAAAATGGTTTTCACTTGCCACCATTCAAATACAACTCATTTATTCAATAAATAAAAACTTGACTCATTGCTTAATAGGAATATAAGAGCACAATAAAGAAATAAAATAAAGCAAGTAAAGTTGTCGGAAATTACCTAAACCGAACTTATTACACCCACATCGAGTATCATCCTTTCAATAGTGCTCGGGATCAATAATCGATATCGATTCTACTAAGTATGGCAAAACCCTTCAAAAGCATATGGATTTTATCTAGAACCAAAGTACTAAGGCCTTAATGCCTTAGTCTATCTTACGCCCCCTTGGATTAACCTTAGAGAGATGAGAGAGAGAGATAAATCACAATGTGGGGCGTGCCCCCTTAGAGAGATGGAGGGTCACCCCACACCGAGATTCTTCCTTCCAATGAAACTCTGGATTAATGATCGATCTTGATTCTACTAACTATGACAAAACCCTCCAAAAGCATATGGATCTTAGCTAAAACCAAAATGCTAAGGCCTCAATGCCTTAGCCTATCTTAAGCCCCCTTGGCTTAACCTTACAGAGATGAGAGAGATACATAAATCATAATGTTGGGTGCGCCCCTTTAGAGAGATGGAGAGCCTAAATCAGGCGTGCCCCTTGAGATATGGAGGGCCTAAGTAGGGTGTGCCCCCTAAAGATAGAAAGAGAGAGAGCCTTTTAGAGAGAGAAGAGAGAAGATGAGAGGTGTAGAGATTTAAGGACAGAGAGCCCCTATTTATATATATTTTTTGACTTAGGGTTTGTCATCTTTAGTGAGATTAAATCTAGACCATTTATCTAATGAGACTTATGGGTGAGAGATGTGAGCCATCAATTCTTTAGATCCACCATTAATATTGAAAAGAAGGTGTTAAAACCTTATTCTCCATTTCCTAAACATATTTCCATCAAATATTTAAATAAGAAAAATATACTCATACCTTCTCTTTTTATGGGGATATTCATTCAATCAAAATATCTTAATTCACAAGACATACCAAATTCATTATATTAATTCCTAAGTTAATGAGGTTTCACACAAGAAATAGAAAGCCAACTAGCCAAGGTGGCTTGAACCAAAATATGGCAAGCCAATCTTCCATAGGTGGGGTGTGCCACCCAAGGTGGCTCCTCTTGGGCCCCACCCAATTCTATCATGTGTTAAAAATTAAAGGCCCCACCCTTTGTGGTGGATCCCTCATATTTTTATAATTATTTTAATTGATTTTTAGAATATTAAAATAGAACTTATTTCTTTTTTATTATTTAAAATATTGATAATTGATTTTATCTTATATTATAAATCCAAATAACAAAAATAACATATAAATAAAATCACAAAAATTCAAATAATCATTGTAAAATTTAATATAAATTTAAATTAAAACAAATTAATTTTGATGGGAATAGGATCCATATAGGTCTAGGAATCATGAATATACCGGAACACTTCATATGCAACTATAGATCACGATCCACACTAGCTTTCTCAAATTGACCCAGCGGTTCCTATGATCCACAGTCCACTGCAGGAGTTCATGATTGGGCCACCAATGTCAGTCAATAGGCTAAGGGACACAATCCCAATCAATGGACAACATGTTCTCCCCTATAGACAAATCCATGATCCCCTAGACCATGATGCAACTACGGTTCCATGGTGTTTATAGGCAATCTCTTGCACATGTACACGCGTCACCTTCAATAGTGGATTGCCATCTCGATACAACTATCTATGTACATGCTGTATGATAGTACAGTGATGCCGCTTTGGCTCTGTCTTTAAAGGCCAACTATCACACACAAGGGCTACAATCTCTTGGCTCACTCATTAGTGCAACACCGACATCATCAAGGGATGACCTACTGAACCAACTCTATACTCGGGTACCTTGGGTTTTTCAACTCGACTGGCCTAACACGTCGAACCAAATCTGAGTATCGGCTAATAGCATTTGCCTAGTATGGTCTACAAGAGGATCACACTTCCATCGAGTTTATATTTTATTATATAAAATGCTTATACAAGCTCTCATAAGGCTTTTATTGACCACATAAACCCAATCTTCTACAAGAGATAAATCAAATGTTTTATTTGATTTATGGATAAAACTATAGATTGCTTTGAAGTAATTTACTTGTGATAAATTCATAAAAGGGCTTACATTGAGTTCAAATAGGACGATGCAAGACCAATATTTAGTATAAGGGGGAGGTTTTAACCCGAGGTTTGAGGTCTACCAGCACGTCAACCACTTCTAAGCATACATGAATGGTTGACTAAATATATTATTTTGCTACAAAATATTAATCATATGGATGTATCTCGCTATATTATTTTTTAGGAAGATTTAGACACCTAATTCCCTATCTGAGAAATATGGAGGCTCAATTGTACCTTCCTTATTTGTTATTGGGGTTTTCTATCATATTTTTCATTTTGGAACATAGTTCATAAGTCTTTGTTAAAACACGATTTTTTCAAAAAATCCCTTATTCTTTGAAATACGTTAAGAATTCCGAGTTTTTCAAAAGATCTTCAAAAAATCATGTTTTTTTAATAGAACCAATATAAATTCGTATTTTAGCTTTTTTAAAAAAAACTTTTCAAAAAGGCTTCTTCCCTAAAACTTTATTTCTTCATTGACTTAATATCATTGAATTTTGGTTTAAAGATAAGTACATTAATAGTGGGAGTAAATTAATAATCTTAATTGAACAAAAAATTCCATCAAGAGCTTCACCAATGAGTTCCCTTATGAAAAAAATATAAGTAATATATTCTAAAAATAATAATAATCAAAATAATCATATATCCCAAAAATAATAGGTAGAATTAGAAGAAGAGTAACTCAATGAAAAAAAAAAATCATTAAACTCATAGCGTCATTATAAAGAGCAAGATAGAGATTTAATAATACTAAAGATTTAGGTAGCTAGGAATTCAATGAGAAATTCGAATTTGCTAGACCTTTTTATTTTTTATTTTTTTTTATTTTTTATGCATAGAGAAGTTTTATTATTATTATTATTATTATTATTATTATTATTATTATTTTTCATTGATGTATATAAACATAGTATTTTGGATGAACCACTGTTTTACATATTTGGGTATTTACGTTTTCATTTAATTAACTACAATTCTTATTGAGGGCATTTTCTGTTTTTTTTCTTTGAAGAATAATCCTATACATTTGTGCGGTGTTCCTATTATTTTCTAGTTAGTTCTTATATTTAATATTGTTGTTGGTGTTTCATTTTATGCTTCCAATAAATCTACAATATGTTTTGTGTTGTGAGAATAGGGTAAGCATTGTTGCTAGATTTATTGAAAGTTTCAACAAAAATTATCAAGTATTATTATAATGACACTAGCAAGGCTATAAAGTTATTGTCCCATGGCTTTAATATATTTATATAATAGTAGCAAATCATAATCCTATATTTTGTTATCTTTACATCTCTGATTTTTTCACAGTGTTTTATTTTTAACCAAATCTGAAATATTCACAATTCTATAACTAATCTTATTTTTTGGCGATCCGTATTTTTAACCCAATTTTTTCTTCTAATTTTTTAAAATAAAACAGATTTATTACATATGTTTTGGTTTGCCAATATTTTATTATGGGTGCGGTTTCTATAAGGTTGCAACCTTATCCAGTTAAGGTGCACCTTAAATTTTATTATAACATGTAATTTTGTTGTAAAAAATATTTAGTATTATCTTAAAATCTACTTTCATACCTAATTAGAAATTTTTAAATTCCAAAAATAGTTAAAATCCAGTAGATCTACAAATATATGAAAATCTTGAAAATTGACGGTCTAGATAATGTGTTACAAGATACACTATTTTTGGGACTCAAAAAGGTTTTTTTTCATATTCATGCATCTCGATGTCGAGATGATGGATTAGAGGGTTTTCTCAACATTAAAACAACATTTCCGAAAGATTTTTGAGGTGCATATGTGATTATACATGTTATGGTTGCAACCTTATATAAACTTTTTCCTTTTATTATTCCCCCACTTGCTAACCATGTTATGGAACAGAAAATTCTTGCATATTTTCTCAACATTGAACAATAATAATTTTAGTCAACAGCAATTTAATGAGAACATCATTTGTGACTCTCTCTCAAGAATGAAAAAAAAGTGGAAGGGAATAGAGAGAAATCTTTTCGTCAACACTCCTTTAAAGATGTTATCTATAATATATAATGGGTGCAGTTTGTATAGAGCCTAGGCTCTAAACAATCAAGGGCCTACCTTCAAATAGTGGAGAGAAATGTGGTTTTAATAGTGGAAATCTTTGTGATAGCCTTAAAATTTATTTTCATATTTATTTATAAAGTTTAAAGTTTCAAAAATAGTGTAGATCAATATATCTATTCAAACTTGAAAATCTTGAAAATTGATACGTCACAAAATACACTATTTCCAAAACTTGCGATCCATTTTTCTCGCATGTCCATGCATCTTGATGTTGAGATGATCAATTTAAAGATATTTGAGCATCAAAACAACCTCCTTTAAGGAAATTTTTGAGGTAGGCTCAAATTTGATTGTTTAGAGCCTTAGCTCTATATGAACTTTTCCCATATATAATATCATAGTATACTATATTAAAATTTATTTCATATAATGTACAAAAAGTAAAATGAAACAATAGTAGATTGTATAATACACAATACTATTATAATAAAATAAACAGCACAATTTAAAAATTTCGGGTTGGGCCGAGCTGGGTCAACCTAGACTCAGACCCAAGAGACTTGATGCTGGGTATCTACTTCTGAGCCTGGACCCGACCCATCAGGTTTAGAAATAGGATCCTAACCCATACCCAAAGTCCGGTCCCTTAAGAGTGGGAAACCTACAACATAGAAGTTTTATCCTCCCCCACCTTTTTAACGATTGATTTAAAATGGAGGATTGCGATATGTTTACTCAAGTTGTCACAAAATGGGGGGCATGGGCTCAACCGGTAACCCATTTGAAATAGCCTGTAGTAGAGGGAGAGAGAGAGTAACCCATTTTTAGGGAGAGAGAGAGAGAGGGAGAGAAAGTGTGGGAGAAGAAGGCGAAGTCATTGATCAAGAAGCTATTAAGCAGCAGCAACATCATCCCGCAAAAGGTTCCTCTGCAATTCATGATTTCTCCCTTATTCAGGTTGTGAGGTAATCAATGCTACCTACCTCGTTTCTTTTTTTTTGTTCTTCTCCCTCTCTTTCTCTCTCATTCTCTGGTAGATAAGCTAAGGTTGGGTGGGCAGTGCTAAGATAAGAAGTACGTGGAACCCTCGAAGTTATTCATCTTCTTTTTCTTAATAACCTTACATAAATATCTAGTTTTCAATGCACGAAAAATATATTTTTGAGAATATGTTGATTTAATTTAAAATGGATTTTTAGATTGGGGTTCTGAATAGCGTAAAACATAAACTACAGGAGATTATGTGATTTGCAGTAAAGTTTGACTCTAAATAGAAACTAAAGCCATGGAAATAAAGAGGATTGGTTTTTGAGAATTGATAGCACTACTTGTATTTTTTTCTATTTATTTTGAGTTCGTTTTAGCCTCAAAAACTTGCTTTCATACCCTGATTTCTCCATTTTCTAACACAAGCAGGATCTGTTGTTGTGGCATTATGAATCCTTTATGCGTGTTTTGGCTTATGGAGTCTAAAGAGAGAGCTAGTTCTTCCTCAAAGAATGATGGGCATTCTTTATTTGGGATTAAAGGAAGAGTAATCCGATAAATAATCTTTTATGACATTCATCAAAAAAATCTTCTTTTTAAGTGAATTTTGTTCTATTTTATATGGATTTTATTTAACAAACTTAATTTCAAGCACTCCCTCTCTTTCTCTATCTCTCTTATTGTGATTTGTGGTAGTGAATTTTAAATTTTGTAGTTGTTTTGCTATCAATTTATAACTCAATTTCTAGTTAGTAATTTTTATTTATTGTTCTGCTAAGTATAGATTTATTTTGAAATTCTTGCTTATACGTATATTTTGTGTCAATGTGATATAGAAATGAATTTGTGTTAATTACTTATGTTTGGGTATTACTGATTAAAAGTTATGGACATCACTAGAGAAGGGTGCTCAAGTGGTGACATTGTTGCTAATATGGAGCCTATTGAGGCTTACATACCTATGAGGCACTCGTATCTGATTCATCCTATGAGATGTACCAGGATGAGATCTATAAAGACAATTTTATGGATCCGAGTTATGATAATGTCATAGTAACTGAGGATGGTGAGGACAATGAGATCCCATTGGTTTGTTATCAACAACACAATAGTGGGCATTAAAAGGACTTATTTGTAGGAATGAACTTTGAATCTGAAGATGTTGCATGTCTATTTTACATTGCATATGCCCAACGAAAAGGCTTTGCATTCATCTTGAGAGGCCAAAGAAAGACAAGGACACCAATTTGAAAATACAAGATAATGTTTGCTCAAAAGAAGATAAACGTGATCCAAAGTATGCAGAAAAAATTCATCGTCAACCAATAACAAATGAAGAATGCAAAAACAATGTTAAGGGTATGCAAAATGAAAGAGGGAAAGTGGGTTGTAACGAAATTTGTTAAGGAGCACTCCCTCAAGTTTACATCGCCATCAAAGGTACATCATTTGATATCACATCTGCGCATCCCATCAGTTACCATGAACTTGATTAAATTGATATCTTCAGTAAAGTTTGGTGTGCATAAAATAATGCAAATTTTAACAGAACTTGTGAATGGGTCAAATGCTCTAGGCTTCACTCACGTAAATATCAAAAACTTTATCCATAGCACCCATTGGAAGGCAAGTGTTAAAGAGAGGGATGGGAATATTCTTTTGGCCTACTTTCGTGAGTGTGTTGAGGTGAACCCATATTTTTTTTATAAAATACAGCTTGATGAAGTAGGTCAAGTATGTACTACGCTATGGATTGACTCGAGATCAAGGTTATCATATGAACATTATGACGATGTAGTTATTTTTTATACAACATATAAGACAAATGTATACCACATGCCTTTTGCCCCCATTATTGGAGCAAACCACTAGGGAAACAATATAGTCTTTGGTTGTGTATTAATTAGGCATGAGACAACATAGTCTTTCAGTTGACTGCTTAGGCATTGGCTAGAAGCTATGTAGGGTCGAGAACCGAGTTGCATCATTACTGATGAAGATGCAACTATGACTACTGCAATTAAAGAAGTTCTTCCAAGTGCACGGCATCAATTATGTAGATGATTATTTTACAAAAGTTTCAACAAAAATTGGGCCATGTTGAGCAAAAGCACCCAGGGTTCTTACATGAGCTGCATAAAATAACTACTGATTATAATGAAATAATTAATGATTTTGAGTATCGTTGGTTTAGAATGTTAAAAAAATATGAGCTCGAGAGGAATGAATGGTTGGACATAATATATGGATGTCATTCTCAATGCGTTGTATAAGAAGGATACATTTCTTGATGGTGCACGGTCTAGTCAATTGAGTGAATCTATGAATAGTTTTATTAAACATATGTAAATTTACACATTAATTTTTCAAGATTTGCGAAGCAGTGCCAAAAATCAATTGATCATCTAAATAAGAAAGAAAATATGATGGACTTCAATAGCACTGAAGGTATTCAACTGACAAGAACAACATTCCCCTATGAAAAACAAGTTGCTGAGTTGTACACCCATGATGTATTTAGGAAGTTTGTTGAGGAAATTCAAAATATACCTCCCATAGTCGTAGAGTTTATAGAAGTTGAGGGACCAAAGACCACATATAAATATGATATCAATCGACCACAATATAAAGTGGTATTCAATGAATCAGAAATCATAGCAACTTGTACATGTTGCTTGTATGAACATGATGATATTCTTTGTACACGTCTTAAAGATTTTCTATTATAATAATGTTATGCTCATCCTCGAGCACTACATCATGAGAAGATAAACTTAAGAAGGGAACAAAAGGATGGTATCAAATGGCGATGGTATTGTAAACTTATAATTATGCCTACAATTATAATTTAATATTGTCAAACTTTAATATTGTCCTGTGAATTTGAAATAATGCATCAACTAATCACTATTTTGCAACTTATGCAAGTCCGACATGGAAATTCCCACTACATCAAGAAGTGCCAGCAAAATCAAAATATGTGTAAAAGACACTGTTTCAAATCCCAATTCACTATCAAAAAGACAAAAGTGTGAGAAATAGAATTCATTTGAGAACGGTTATTGTCTTAAATAGATATTACACATATATAGAGTTTGAGGGAAAGGCACTACATCAAAATGTGCCTGCAAAACTGAGTTTGTACAGATCCAACTGCAAGACTTTCAATTACAAATATGTAAGAGGCCCCTATCTAAGTACACCCTTCCCCTTCACCATTGGTCGAAGTTCCCATCTGACTTCCTCAAGCATAACAGGACCGTGATATTGGTCTTCTCTGGACTTTGTTCTCCTTTCATTATCTTCCTCACCTTCCTCTTTGTTTGCACTATCCTCCTCACTATTCTCTTCGGTTTTACTCTCCTCTGTTGCATCTAGTGTGTTCTTTAGTAACAATTCATGCGCCGTGGCTACATAACGTCTGGAATCCTCTTCGTTTTCAACTGCAGCTTTTAACATCCCTATACAGGTGTGTTGCTGCAATTACAACAATATTTATATAATTACAAGACAAATGAAATTGGATAAATTTGATTGAATATATAATAAAACTTAAACATGTAATGAAATACACAACTAAATAATTTACCAATGACCGGGTGTAGGTGGGGTTATTGACAACTTTAGCGATAGCGTTAACATTCGTGCCAATCTTTAATCTCCATGCTCAACTCATCCCCCCAATTTGTGGGGTACACACCAACTCCCTCCTATCCCACTTCAAAGGCTCAGCAAGATTCCCTTGGACCTTCTCAAGTTGCCGAAGCATGCGATCAAACATGTAATACTCTACTATACTAAAATTTATTAGGAATGACCGACACAGGCTTCCTTGCTGATTTGGTCTAATATTGTATAGTCCTCTCCTAGGGGCTCCTCATATGATTCCCAATTCACCTTAAGAAAACAAATATACCACAGTAATAGCTTATATAAATATATGATTCCTTAGTAAACTACAGAAATAAAACGACACCACTAACTCATGCGAGTGTGAGTTCTTTAAACACTTTCTGGTGCGGTTGTTTAACCCACGCGCAAGCTCTAGGCATTTTTTAATCTATTTGTACCGACTTGATGGGTAGAGCCATAAAGTGCTCATAGATCCAACACTATACCAAACATGCACACATTGTTTTTTCACTTATAAGCCACCATTACATGCACAAAACAAAAGAAAGAACCTAGAAAATAGCTTAAAATTACTTGAAACAAAGTTGCTGACCCATTGAAATGTGCCGCCTCCTCATTGACATCCTTAAATAAAGACCGATATAAGAAGGCAAGGGCTACGACACCCCATGCGTAATTCCCTACTTTATCGAATTCGTCAAACAAGTAGAGGCAATATGCAAGAGTTGTTCCTTTACATGAGTCGGCAAATATGGTTGTGCCAACCAAGTAAAGGAGATAGGCACGTGTGTCTTGTACCAGTTGCAACTTGGTCTGTCTTTTAGGTAATTGCCCGAACCTCATCCTTAAGCAAGTATGGCTAATCCGCATCAATTTTTTTATCTTTGGGCCAATCACCCAAATACCCTTTAATGAACTCCCCATAATTTTTTGCCTTGATACCCATAACGGGCTACCTGTAACAAGTATATGCAATATCCGCCATACATCATATAACGTTGGATCCATCTCCCCAACGTTTAGGCGAGAGGTATTTTGTGACAATATGTTACTATGGATAGCTTTCTATAAAACTTAGAATTAATACCTTTGTTGCCATGGATTTCGACTGACCAAAAGCGGTTCATTTCTTCCAAACCTCTGCCATTTGAACGGTTCATGAGTAAGCTTAAATTCACATGTTGGACACTTTTTGAAATTTCTTCTCGATTGAGAGTTATGAAGTAATTTTTAAAGAGATGACATTGTTTTTACTGTATAACAGATTTCTGACGGAATGTCTTTAATTTTTCAAACTTTTGAGGGATTAAACGAGATCCAATTGCTTTCAAAACCTCTCCCATTTGAAAGATAGCTGTGTTTAGAGTAAACTTGATTTTGGAACCATCTTTAAATTCCAAACGAATTGAAAGTTATGACCCTATTTTTGATCTAATGTCTACCTAGAATTGCAGGAAATGTGACCTCGACACTAAGATTATGTGACTCCGATAATGTGATCATATAATATTGATATTGTTATAACATGATGATGATATTGTTATTCTGTGACATTAACACTGTCATTCTGTAATACTGATGCTGCTAAAAGATAATATTGATATTGTTATTCTGTGACATTAACACTATCATTCTGTAATACTGATGCTGCTAAAAGGCGATGCTGATATTGTTATTCTGTGACATTAACACTGTCATTATGTAATAATGATAATGCTAAAAAGCGATACTGATAGTGTTATTCTGTGACATTAATATTGTCATTCTGTAATGCTGATATTGTTATTCTGTGGCATTCATATTGTCATTCTGTAATATTGATACTGTTATTATGTGATATTGATACTATTATTCTGTGATATTGACACTGCCATTATGTGATACTGATACTATCATACTACGATACTGTGAATATGACATTGGGATTTTGTTATATGAATATTGATATATGTTTCATGAACGCTACGTAATGGGTCCTCCATTGGTAGTGAACTTTATGATTCTGCTATATAAATATTGATATCTGACTGCTACGCAATGGGTCCTCCATTGGTAATGGATACTGTGATTCTGTTATATTGGTACTGTTATGTCAGGACCTCTACGCAATGGATCCTCCATTAGTAGTGAATATTTTGATTCTGTTATATGAAAACTGATATTCTGTGAGATGACCACTATGCAATAGGTCCCCCATTGGTAGTTGGGTATATTGTACCTCGACTCCTATGATAGGAGTGGAGTTGAGATGTGATTGTAAATAGCTAGGAGGGTCACGCCCCCCAATTGTCATACGCACTATGCATTGGGTTCTTCAATGATAGTGTAACGCCCTCCTGCCTGAGGGCATAAGGAGAGGGTCGTGTCTTGCAAGGCCGCAACTTATCGAAAACCCCAAAGCACGCTGAGGATTGTGTGCGTGAGCGAGGACATTACAAAGTGGAGCCCCCACTTGTCATTGTCCCCCCTCCTGAACGAGGGTAAAAGTTCCAAGTTCAAGAATAGCTTGGCCTGATTGATGTGGCTTCTACTTCAGGAGTATCTTAATATGTTCGGATTGTCTAAATTCAGTCTTATATATGAACATCTAACTATAACTATGATATGCATAAAGGTAAATGTCATCTTGAGAACAAGTAATGCTCTGATAACTGAATTTTACCCTCTTTACATAATAATTATATGTACTCTGATGTATGACCATACTCTGTGTGACAAATGCAATTTATGATGGACAATGGGCATGTTATTATGTATTTACTGATAGCCGAAAATGCTAGGGCAGTGATCTACTTACTGGGCTTATTTGATATAATATTTTGAGATAAATGCTAGGCTTGTAAGCCTTAAACTTATTGTAAATACCTTTGAGGATGAATGGAGTTAATGGTTTTAATTTATTCAATTTCAGTGCTTGTTGGATGAGTTTTTATTTATTTCGCGTGGTTTGCTTTGATTTTGCTGTCTTAACATGTGTTGATGCCACTCCCACCTGAGTGACGTACGCGACCTCCGGTCGCGATCTCGCACTCTGTTGCCCTCCAGTTTGGGACGGTAGGCGTCAGAGGGCGGGGTCATGACATATTTGTTTGTGAACACCATGTTCTTATGAAGGCCTTCAACAACTTGCAATCGACTTTGAAGACCGCTATGTCCATCAATGACCTGAAGCCAGTCTTTCTGATTAGCTCTATCTATCGCCGATCAAGCTTCAATTTTGACAAGGCTTGAGTGGATTCATCAATACGAAACATCTTTTTCTTCTGAAATGAAATTCACTAGCATAATAAATACTCATTGTAGACAATGTAAGAACATTAAAAGAATAAAAATTTAATATTATGATAAAAATATGAATTATGAAACATCATCTAAATTAGTTAGATTATGATAATAATATGTTGTACCTACCCTTATGCAAATATAGGAGATCAGGGTACTGTCCCTTATGCAAATTCTGGTGTAAAAAACAATACATAGTTACATACACATTGATCAAAATCTCAATACACAAACAAAAATTGAATTATAGGAGAGAAAAAATTGCAGCATAGTAATTCACAATCACCATCTCGAATGTTCTATTCACAATGTTATTAAAGTTTTAAAATGAAAGGTTAATTTTATTTTGTTGTGGGGAAGGTGCTTTTACTGCTTATTGTAGCCAAATTAGAACTATTCTTGCAACTTTTGTAACTAGGTTTTCGAGAAAAGAATTGTCAAAAGAAAACAAAATGGAAGTTCGACATGCAAAGATTTTACTTTGACATTTACAGTAAAAAAGTCCAAATACCACTTAAGGAGTCAACTAATTTCCACTATTCTTCATTAATGGATATTTTAGTACAAAACAATTACATATAGAAGAAAAAACAACAAAAAATTAATTTCAATGAATGTACAAGCAACATAAATGATGTCCACACAAAAAAAAAAAGTCATTTGAAGTAGGGGAAAAATAGAAAGCTTTCCCCTTTCTTAATACTAGGTCACCTAACATAAGAGGTCGTTTGGATACCTGTAAATCCATTACAAGGAAATCTAGCATTTTCAGTATTTGGGTACATCTAAAAAGTATGGAAATGAAAATATATTACACACCATTTCCCCATATATTATGAAAACTATTACGCGTGGACAATTATGAGGCATGACGGGTAATTGCTTACGCATCATTTCCCCAAATCCCTTCGCTACTAACTTAGCCTCTCTTCTCTGTCCCTCTTCAAGCCTCCCATCTCTGTGTTCTCTCTCTACAAGCAAGCCATGTGGTAACCTCTGCGAGCAAATTTTCTACCTCTCTCTCTCGTAGCCACAAGCTTGGAGCAGTCTCGAGCAAAACTACTGCCTTTCTCTCTCTCTTGGAGCAACCTCTCTCACCCTATTTGAAAGTCAGCATCTGTCTCTCTTACTGTGTCCAAGTAAGAGCAATTTCTCTCTCCATCTCTCTATGAAAAAATTAAGTTTTTACCTGTTTTTCTATAACATAAATTTGCCCTAAAAAATTTAGGGCTTTCATTTTCTCTAATGCCCTATAAAAGTAGGGTTTGGTGGGTAAAAGATTATTGCAACGATAAACATTTTACATTCCAAAGGGATTGATTTGAGCTGGAAAGATTATGTTGATTTGGTTTGCTTTTTGTTACTCTAGTTTCCATAAAATCAATGAAGTTATAGGTTGATTTGACTCGTTCTTGTAAAGTGGAGTGAAATCCACACTTTTTTTATTTGGGTTCCTCTCTCTATTTATTTGACCGAGATGGTTTTTAAACTTGGGAATTTTTGTTATCGAATGGCTATACGTACTCCTTAACACACACATACATACATTATCTTTCTCTCTTTTGATGGATGATGATGAACTTCTCTATCAGTTTCTATATCGATTGTTAATGGTGATTATTAATACCATTATTTCTCTCTATCTTTGGAATGGTGATTATTAATACCTTTATTTCTCTCTCTCTCTCTCTCTCTAGAATGGTGATGATGTTATTATTATAAAATCTTTTTGGAATGGTATGATGATGACTTTAATTCTACATTTCAACGGAATTTTGTGACAAAAAAGAAAGAAATGATAGTTTATAGGCAAGTGCTGGTAAAATGTTGGTAATGCATTTCCCATATTTCTTCCATACATAGCTAAACAGTAGCAATATATTTCTAAGGTTGCATCTAAATACTATCCAAACAGTAACAATCCATTTGCAGATAATGTATTACAAGGTAATATATTACGCCAGTGATATATTTCACATACAATATATTTTCAGGTATCCAAACGACCCCTAAAGAAACACATATAACAACCATGTTTGTCTACTTTCTAAGAAGCAAAAACTCTCTCTTCACAACTTGAATGACTTGAGAAAAGGTTTGAATGGTTTCAACATCAATTAAGCTCTCCATTAATTCTCCAGTAAGATGGAGTTGTAAACCACAAGCGGAAGTGAGGACCGTACATAATTTCCTCTTTGATTACGTTCAAGTAAAACCTCCAATACATAATTTAGGATTAGCAAAAGACAATTCTTACCACAAAATCAATCAACACAAAACCAAAACTGGGTACTCAAGAAAAAAAAAAACAAACTGATTGTAACAAGAAGAAAGGAATTTAAACTAACACACCAAATCAGTCAAATTTAGAAGACACCCATTTCGTTTTATCAGCAGGAGAGTTCTTCTGCTCAACCAGTAGAACCCTAGAAGACCATTACCAAATTTTAGCAGAATAAAAGGAATAACAAAGAATAATGAACATAACCAACACTGAACAACGAGCAATCTACAATACAAATATAAAATTTTTTGGGTTCAATCCCTCACAAAAACCATAAAGGAGTTGACATAAGAGAGAAGCTTGGTTAATGATCTTGAGGTCTTTAGGCCCAATCAAGAAATTCTCAAGAGCCCAAACTATGACCCTTACATTCATGGAGATTAAATAAGTGATTATGAGGATACCCCTTGAAACTCCATTTTCATTAATAACGCTTTTTGTTCTTGCGAGTTTCTCTCTCTAGATGGTTTTATACGAAAAAACAAAAGGTTTTAAGAGGACAACTGCACCTGAGACTGGGACCCTTTTCTCTCTCTTGCTTTATCAACAAACGAGTCTTCTTCAATGAAATAGGGAATAATTCTTCTTTATTCTACTCGTGCTCTCTCTCTTTCTGGTTTCTTTGCTCTGTACACTGCATGCTCTCTTTCTCTCTCACTGATTTATTTGCTTTGCGTGCTCCCTCTCTCTTCCAAGAAGCCCTCTCTCCCACTTTTAACTGTGTGTGCTCTCTCTCTTTCTCTCACTGGTTTATCTGCTCTGCGTATCCTCTCTCTCTCCGCTAAAAAGCCCTCTCTCTCTACTACGGGCTATTTCATATGGGTTACTGGTTGAGCCCATGCCCCTCATTTTGTCACAACTTGAGTGAAGAAATCTCAGCCCTCAATTTTAAATCAATGGTTAAAAAAATAGGGGAGTGTAAAACTTCTATGCTGCAGGGGAAGCATAGAAAATTTCCCCTTCTATATATACTTCTTTTTTAAATAAGGGTGAGATTTGTATAGAGCTGAGGCTCTAAACAATCAAAATAAAGCACACCTCCAAATAATGTTGAGAAATGTGGTTTCAATACTGGAAATTTTTGTAATAGCCTTAAAATATAGTTTTATTTTAAATTATAAAATTTAATGCTTAAAAAAGGGTGTAGATCGAGCAGATCTATGAAAACTTGAAAATCTTGAAAATTGACAGTAAAAAAATAAGTTACAAAATATACTATTTCCAGAACTTGAAATCCATTTTTTTCTCATGTCCATGCATCTTGATGTCGAGACGATCAATTTGAGGATATTTGGGTACCAAAACAATATCTTCTAATGAAACTTTTTTAGCTAGCCTCTAATTTGATTGTTTAGAGCTTGGGCTCTACATAAACTTTTCCCTAAGTATAGGGAAAAGTTTATGTAGAGCCGAGGCTCTAAACAATCAAATTAGAGCCCACGTAAAAAATTTCACTAGAAGAGGTTGTTTTTATGCCTAAATATCCTCAAATTGATCATCTTGACATCAACATGCATGGACATAAGAAAAAAATGGATTTCAAGTTTTAGAAATAGTATATTTTGGACCGTCAATTTTCAAGTTTATTTTTTAAGTCACAAAGATTTTCAATATTGAAATTTGAAACTACATTTCACGGCACTATTTGAAGGTAGGCTCTAATTTGATTGTTTAGAGCCTTGAAGGTAGGCTCTAATTTGATTGTTTAGAGCCTAGGCTCTAAATCACTTATGATATTGAAGTGGATATTAAACATTGAATTGAACAAAAACCTCCTAAACAGCCCGAGGGCGTAGAATATAAAGCGTGGTCCAGCGGGACGGCCCTATACCCGCCCTATTATCTATCTTAAGTTCTTAACGATTGATTGACATGGAGTCTAATTTAAACTGGAAAGTCGTTTCGACAAGAGTAAAGAAAGGAGTTTGTTGAGGGACGGTGAGAGTTAAGTGACTTAAGTTTGTGTCACTCAGCTGATGTGGGACCCACGGTCAGCTAACACCTGCCTGCTGCCTCCAACTCCTATCTCTCACTCTAATTTTTCTATTTAAAATTTTAAACTGCAATTTTCTCTCAGTCGACACGCGACAGTGGTTGTATAAATGCACGCGCCTTTCCTCTCGTTCTTTTCCTTCTTCTCATTCTTCTTGGAAAGAAGAGAGAGGAGAGAGAGCAGGAAAAGGAGGGTTTTTAAACGCGGCGCAGCATTCCTTGCTTCTTCGCAACCCATCCTTTTCCCTGCCGACACTCCATGCCTGCAATCTTCACATAAACCCCATTCATAAGCACTTTTCCATCACACCTATAAAGCTACACAACACAAATCTCTCTCTCTTATGAATGTCTTAACTGCTCTCATTTCCCTCTGTCATAATGCATTGAAGGTGCTCTTATTCTGAGTGTTTTGCTGAGTTTCATGGCATTGTGAGAAGAAATGCTTCGCATTTTTGGTAGGAATAGAAGATTCCCCTGATCCCGGGCGGAAAGAGATAAAAAAATGATGGGAGATGAGCTGGTTTGCAATCAATACTTTGGCCTCTTTGTGACATTTGCTTTGCTGTTTTTGCCGGTTCATCCCACCACCGATCAGTCTGATGGTTATTTCATTATCTACCACCTCTTTGGTTCTATTTTTAGCTTTTTCTTTATTTAGGTATATTGTGGTTTGAAAGCATGGGATGTAGGAGATCATGACCATTCAATCCAGTCTATTTTTTTTTAAGTTTCCTGTTCATATCCTGTGAGTAGCGGATCGGTATACCTCAGTAGATCGACGATGTGGAAAGTTTCATATTGCATGCACTCATTTTGAGCATTCATCTCCTGACTCTGTCTTTTTTCCTACATCCGTTTGGTTGCCATTAGTCTTTATGTTCTTTGGGTTTTGTTTTTCATTGCACAGAGCCACCTTGTTCGGATTGAATATTAATATTTGCATGTTCATACACTGGCATTCCCATCCTCTCTTTACCACTCTGTCTTCTTTTTTCATTAGCTCTTTAATGGGTGTTGTATGTTTTTTTTTGTTTTTACACATTTGTTTTTGGAATCTGGTTAACTTACTCATTGGATATTAGTTTTGATTCATGTAGCAACTGGTAATTGTTATGTCTCCCGTTATCTATTAGAAAAAGGTGGAGTGAGTGTGCTGTAGTAGTTAGTCATCACCATTCGGAAAGAGTGGTAGAAATCATAATGTGGGAGGTATCCCAAGACATTTTCTGTGTATTAATATTAAAAAATTAACCACTTAGTGGTTCAATTTACTGAACCGATTGTTTTGTGGGTGTCTTAACCCTTGATTGATTGAAAGCAAAGAGAATTGGATATTTGCTGCTGTACATATAAAAGAAGAAGATGACAAGGACATACACATTTCAATTAATTACGAGAGAGCTTAAGTATAGATAAATTGAAGAAAGTGGCAAATGCTCTTTGCCAATTTTGGTCTGAGGTTTCCAACAACTGGCATTCCATTCTTTTTGTCTTTTCAGTTGGCGCTCTTGAGATTTTGTACAATGCACTGAATGATCCTGTTCAGCTAACGGGATGGAAATCAAATGGTGGCGATCCATGTGGAGAATCATGGAAGGGGATCTCCTGCTCTGGAACAGCGGTTACTTCCATGTACGTCAGTATTGTGCACATCTTTTGTGATTCAATGTTGCTTATAAATCACGTTTCATTGTATGTGAAATTTTTAATAGCATCTCCTCTTCAGCTATATTAAGAAGAAGCTTTTGTGACCCTTGCTTTGTTGAACCCTTTTTATCCTCAATGCAACAGCCAGATTCCTGGATTGGGATTAAGTGGAACGTTGGGTTATGGACTCTCAGGGCTTTTATCATTGATAACACTGTGAGATATCTTATTTTCCTATGGTGTTGAAATTTCACGTACATTAAAATAATCTTAGGCTGTTTTCTTATGTATATATTTCTCTTTCATAGTGATGTAAGCGGCAACAACCTGCATGACATCATCCCTTATCAGTTACCACCAAATACTACATTCTTGTAAGATGATTTTCCTTATGTTGTCTTCATCATGCTTGCATTTGGTATTTTTTTATTTTTTATTATTACAAATTTCTTTACTCCATATGATTCGACTCATCCTTCAAAATACAGGAATCTTGCCAACAACAACTTCAGTGGGAATCTTCCATACTCAATTTCTGGCATGACTTCCCTCAATTACCTGTGAGTGGCATATGCCTATGCATCTTGAGGCAGTTTGCAGTGTGATTTGAACCATTTTTATTGGGGGGGATCTGATGGTGTCTCTCCCATTGCAGGAATGCTAGCCACAACTCACTCTCTCAGTCTATTGGCGACCTTTTCACAAATCTTCAAGATCTCTCTGCATTGTATGGACTCGATTCTTCTTTATAAGCCATCATTTTTCTAAATGGGCAAGACTTGTTGGAGTTAACCATCTTTTGGAATTTCTTGTTAGCTCAGTTTGATATCTGGATTTGGAATCCAGTCCTTTTTTCTAAGAATTAGAATGTTGAGCTTGCATTCTATTGTGTAACTGCAGTGACTAGCAAGCAGTAGTTACCCTAATGAACCAAGTGACTGAACCATAATGCAAATTTACCATGCTGCACATGATGTGTTTTAATTGTTTATTTTATGAAGTGATACCATTTGCACTCTATGTGGCAGTACCAGTCAACGGTCTTATGGTAACATTTGTGCTAGATATCTCAAGTGATAAGACATCTCTTTTTCTTCCCTTTTCCAGAAATGGATGAGACAACATTGAAGTAGCTAATCACTTACTCTTAACTGTATACTTCAGATGGCATGTACGAAATCAACGTGCAGTAGATTGGTTGTGCAGAAAATAATAAAATGTGTAGCTAATGTAACATGATTGACCTTAAGCGGTTACGAAGACTCCAATGCTTTCAAACAGAAACACTAAATCATGTTATGTGCACCGATCCTAATGGTTATAAATATGTTCAGTTTTCATGCCACATTAAAATTTTCATTACCCATTTTCCATTTTCATTCTGATTCTCTCTCTCTCTCTCTCTCTCTCTCTCTCTCTCTCTCTCTCTCTCTCTCTCTCTCTGTTCTCATGTGCTTTAAAGTTTAAACTTGTATCCCTTGAATAGTTTGTCATCCATAGGTAAAAGAGTTGTTCTTTTTTAGTAGATTGGTTTCTGTATTAGAAATGAATGTTTGATACTTTTTTACTCCTTAATTCTTTGCAGTAAAAATAAAAAATTACATGAATTGTAGAAGTAATATGCATATTTTAGACTTTCCAAGAGCACATTTAGGCCAAAATTATAATTTCAAGACTTACATTGCTATTTTAATGGTTTCTTTGGTTTATAAGTATTGTTGAATTGATTCTTGAATAAAAAGCCTGTTACTTCCTGCTCATAATCATTAAATCTTGGACTTATCAATAGATCAATTATTTCTCATTCTGTCTAAAAAATATTAAATGTTTTGTGACTTGCAGCTCATAATCAGTAAATCTCTATATTTTCCTTTAGTATGATTTAAATGCTATGTTGCTGGTCAGGATCTTGAATAATAATATCAATACTTTCATCGTTTTCTTTGTTTATTTAGTAGGTTTCATTTACTATTATTCCTTTCTTTCTTCTTTTGGACCTTTTAAGACCCACGGGGAGTGTTTACCTTTGGATGTGGGGGCCGCAAATTTCATTTTTTTTTTTATGAACTACAAATCTTTTATTGACATTCGGATTTTGCTAGCTCAAACACAAATGAAAGTGGATACAAAGACTAGAGCAAATTTCCAAGCCAAAAAACAAGGCAAAATGGATACCTTCAACAAGCCACGTGCTAAAAACCAAGTTAAGTGAATAAGTTACAATCTTTTTACATAACAATTACAACCATTAATAGCCTTGTATAACCACTGTAAATAAACTCAAATACTAACCCCTTATGGGGCAATTACATATAAAGCAAGACTAGCTTATGAATTACATTTTCATAGCACAAATTACATAAACTATGTCCCAAAGTTTCAATACATCATGCAACTAATCTAAACAAAATTTTAAAGAATAAAATCAACTAAACAAGGAATTAGAATGCCAAATTAAAATAGGGAAGCCATGTTTAGAACCCCTTGTGCCGGGACCACGCAATCGGGCCCTATAAGGAATTAATTTTGTCGCTTCGGATTGTACAAAAGTGGTTCAATCTTACAAGAGTGTCTAATCCAAATGGGAATAAGTTGCACACCTTAAAATCACTTCTTAAAATCCTAACACACTGGCATTATCATCCAAAACAGAATGAAAAAGGTTTGAATCGAATCGGATAAAAAACAAGAGTTATAGCTAAACTACACACGATGGTCCCTCGGACCATCAAAACAGTCTTGTATGGAAAGATTAGGAACCCCCTTAGGTAAAAACGTAATGAAGAAGTTCTGAAAATGGAGTGACACTTCGAGACTAAATTATTTGATGGGTTTGAAGCAAAGTAATTAATGGATACTATGCATGATCATGGATTTTCATGTATATAGGCTATAACTCATGAAGGACCACACTATGAATATAAGCATGATGAAAAAGATGATCAAATGGGACTTCTAAGATCAATGAAACTTTTCTAAATTCAAAACTCCAGCATCTATAGATGCTAAAGACATGATCTTATGAGAAAAGAAAATTCAATGGAGTTTGCCTTGATAAATGCACACTATGGACTTAAGCATAAGAAAGGAGGACCACCATCAAGATCACCATTAATGGAACTCTAAAATCTCTCTCTCTTCAATTTTCTCTCAGAAACCCTAGAAAAAGGAGGGTAGCAACAATTTTCCAAAATGGTTCGAGAGTTGAGATAGTTAGGGTTTGAGATCTTATGATGTGCTTTTAACATGGGTGTAACTTTGGATTCAATCAATACCCTTGATGCACTTATCCAAAGGAACATGAGAGGTTAATGTACCTAGTCACCCATCCCCATCCAACCACTAGGATGAAGGGATGAGATGTCACACCATTATCATTCACCCAAACCCTAAGTTATGTCACTTTACCATTTTGTCCTTGGCTCATGTTTTTGTTCCAATTGTATCCAATATGGCCTTACAAAAATACCCTTAGTTTTTTTTAATAATGTATTAGAGTAGATAACCGCAAAGGCTAAAGGGTAAAGAAGTAATTGGCAAAGTTCACACATGTGTAGATATTCTACTTTATCAAAGCCAATCACTTTGTAAATCTAAAATTTGAAACCAATCAATTTAAAGTTGCGGAACTTAAAGCCATATACTAGGCTTCCATGGTAGATAGGGCTACAATGTCTTGCTTCTTGGTGCGTCAAGAAATGACACCACCCCCACAAAGAAATAAATAACCCGAAGTGGATCTCGAGTCATCCAGGTCTCCTTGATAGTCGGAGTCTGTATATCCCAAAACTTTAAGCTCACTCACATTGCCATAGGTTAATCCATAATCAAATGTTCCTTTCAAATACCTCATGATTCTTTTCACGGGTTTCCAATGTTCTAATCCAGGATCACTTTGGAATCGACCAATTAAGCTTTGAGCAAAAGCTAGATCGGGTCTAGTTCCCATGGTTAAATACATTAGTAATCCTACGGCACTCCGATATGGGATCCTTTCCATCTCATTTCTCTCAAGATCATTGTTTGGTTTTATATTGACATTTAATTTTCCTCTCCTTTCCACAGGTGTATCTATAGGTTTGGATTCACTTATACCAAATCTCTCAAGAACTTTCTTACAATATGTAGATTGAGATAATTGAATAGTGCGGGCTGCTCTATCTCTTATAATATGAATCCCTAACACATATGAAGCCTCTCCCATATCTTTCATATCAAAGTTACTTGATAGCATTGCCTTTGTGTCCCTTATATGGTCTAGGGTGCTACTAGCTATTAGAATGTCATCCACATATAAAGTCATAAAAGTAATGCCAGTCCCATTGGTCTTATGGTATACACAATGGTCATCCTCATTTGGTTTGAATCCATATCTAATTAGGGTTTGGTGGAACTTGAGGAACCATCTTCTTGAAGCTTGTTTGAGACCATAAAGTGATTTGTTAAGTTTGTACACGAATTTTTCGTTTCCTTTCACAACAAAGCCCTCGGGTCGGTTCATGTATATATCCTCTTCTAGGTCACCATTTAAGAAGGTGGTTTTCACATCCATTTGATGCAATTCTAGGTCAAGGTAGGCTGCTATGGATATGATCATCCTAATGGAAGGCATTTTGGCAATAGGTGAGTAGGTGTCAAAATAATCTACCCCTTCCTTTTGAGTAAAACCTTTTGCTACAAGTCTTGCCTTGTATTTTTCAATACGCCTTTTGGAGTTAAGTTTCTTTTTGAATATCCACTTACATCTAATGGATCTAAGGTTAGGTGATAATCGGACTAACTCCCATACATGGTTCCTTATGATTGAATTTATCTCACCTTGCATGGCTTCCTTCCATAACTTATTATCCGGATAAGACATAACATATAGGTAAGAATAAGGTTCATCATCGGGTTCTTCATTAATCCTCTCATAGTCCTTCCTAAGGTAAGTGAAAAAGGTAGGTGGTCTCTTTATTCTCTCACTTCGCCTAAGTGGGATGGTTTCAATTTCTTTGTTAGGCTGAAGCTCATGGAAGTCTACTCTCTTTTGGGTTGATTCTCTCTCGAGGAATTCATCTTCAAGGAAATAGGCATCAAGGCTTTCAATCACATTACGATTCAAGAGGTTATAAAACCTAAAACCCTTCCTATGACTTGGGTATCCTATGAAAACACATTTTATGTTTTTAGGATCAAGTTTGGACTTATTTTGGGATGGTATGAGAACATGGGCTGAACATCCCCAAACCTTGAGGTGCTTTATTGAGGGAGGTGGGCCCATGAGGAGTTGGTAAGGAGTTGATTGAATTGCTTTGGTGGGAGTCTGATTAAGGACATATGTGGCGGTTAGAATCGCCTCTCCCCAAAACTCTAATTCAAGATTAGCGGTACTCAACATACTTCGCACCATCTCAATTAAGGTCCTATTCCTTCTCTCGACAACCCCATTTTGTTCGGGTGAGTAAGGCATGGTGGTTTGGTGGACAATCCCATATTGGACACAAAGATCTTGGAAGGCTTGGGAGGTGTATTCTCCACCCCTATCTGATCTAAGGTTTTTGATGGTTTGACCTAGTTGGTTTTTAACTTCCATTTTATATTGTTGGAATTTGGTTATGTCTTCATTTTTGTTTCTCATGAGATAGGTGTGACCAAAACGGGAATGGTCATCAATGAATGGTATGAAGTACCTCATGTGTCCCATGGTAGGCACACTCATAGGTCCACACACATTCGAGTGGATTAGTTCTAAAAGGCTAGAGACCCTTTCACCCTTTTGGTGAGACTTCTTGACCATCTTTCCTTTAAGGCAAGCCTTGCATCTATTATGAGAATCGATATTCATTTTATCAAGCAATCCTTCTTTCATCATAATATGCATTCTCGATGGATTAATGTGACCTAACCGTAATGCCATAAAGTAAAATTTTGAATATCATCACCCATGTAAACAAACTCCTTTTTCATTTTGATTTCATAAAGCCCTTGAACCAAGTGGGCTACAAAAACAAGGTCTCCATTAATAGAGCCATCATGTACATAAACCTTTTCCACCTTGAACAAGAGCACAAACCTGGCTTTACTCATCTTGGAAACCGAGATGAGATTCTTCCTTATCCTGGGTGCATAGAGGGTGTCCTTAAGCATGAGAGTCTCACCATTAGTGAGCTCTAACACATAGTCCCCTTTTTCTAAGACTTTTTCCATTTGATTTCCACCCATATAAAGATTGTGCATATAAAGATTATGGGTACCGGGTTTGACATCGTAAAACCTTTTAAAGCCTTTCATAGAATTTGTCACATGGATAGTAGCTCCCGAGTCAAGAACCCACACATCCGCCTCCTCATTGACAATCAAAGTCTCATGGACCACACAAACTCTTTCTTTCCTCCACAAAACTTTTGGGTATGAGCGTATTTCTTGCATCTAAAGCATTGCACCTTCGAATAATCTTGGCTGGAAGGCCAAACCGACCTCCCACCTACCATCATGGGTGTGGGTAGTGGTTTAGGCCTAAAAGGCATGAGGCTAGCAAATTTGGTGGGTAGGCATGGGTTTTAGGAGGGTAAGGGCTAATTGGATATGGGGAGTAGGATTTTCCCTTTTGCTTCATCTTCCCTTTCCATTTGCCTTTTCCCTTTATTTTCTTGTTCTTAGCATTATTACTCCCTCTCACTCCCACATTACATGTATTCACCATAAAAGAGTTAGGAAGAGAAGAAGAGATAGGAGTAATGACTAAGGGAGTAGAAGAAGATGAGGGTTGGTGAGATTTTACCATATGGACCATGGAAGATGGTCCATCCATTGCCATCCTTCTTTGCTCTTCCCCTTCCATGAAAAATGCAATCTCCTCCACTGTTGTCGACGCGTCTTTGGCCATCAAATTGGCCACAAAGGTCTCCCATGAGGGAGAGATTGAAAGCACAAACATCGTCTTTTGTGTCACCTCATCATATGAGTGACCAGCTCTCTCACTCTCTCTTATACAACTCTTGAACTCTCTTAGATGATCACCCACTTTGGTGTGATCATCCATTTTGTAACACATGAGATTCCTCATTCTAATGATCCTTTGAGCTTCATTCGGTGTGTCGTATTTCTTTTTCATGCTCTCCATAATATCTTTAACACATATGGAATTCTCATACTCCTTAACAAATGAATCACTCATGGTTGCAAAAATAACATTCATGGCACTTTGGTTTTGTTATGCCATGTCTCATATGCATCCTTAACAACTTGAGGAGCATTGATTGCAGGTGGATTAGGTGGTCTAGAAGTCAATAATGGCAATAGACCATCTTCATGAAACACAACCAATTTTCCTTCTCCATTCGGAGAAGTTGATTCCATTGAACCTCGCCTCCTTCAACAATTCAGTGAGTATTGATCGGGCTGCCATGGGTTCCTATTTGGTAATCTATAATCCCTCTAAAGACCATAAAAGAGGCTGTAAATCATCTTAGCTCTGATACCAATTGAAAGTGGATACAAAGACTAGAGCAAATTTTCAAGCCAAAAAATAAGGCAAAATGGACACCTTCAACAAGCCCCTTGCTAAAAACTAAGCTAAGTGAATAAGTTACAATCCTTTTACATAACAATTACAGCCATTTCTAGCCTTGTATAACCACTGCAAATAAACTCAAATACCAACTCCTTATGGGGTAATTGCATATAAAGCAAAACTAGTTTATAAATTACACTTTCATAGCATAAATTACATAAACTATGTCCCAAAGCTTCAATACATCATGCAACTAATCTCAACAAAATTCTAAAGAATAAAATCAACTAAACAGGGAATTAGAATGCCAAATTAAAATAGAGAAGCCATGTTTTGAACCCCTTGTGCCGAGGCCACGCAATCGGGGCCCTATAAATAATTTGTCCCTGCGGATTGTACAAAACTGGTTCAATCTCACAAGAGTGTCTAATCCAAATGGGAAGAAGTTACACACTTAAAATCACTTCTTAAGATCTCAACACACTAGCATTATCATCCAAAACAGAATGAAAAAGGTTTGAATCGAATCGGATAAAGAACAAGAGAGTTATGGCCAAACTACACACGGTGGTCCCTCGAACCACCAAAACAGTCTTGTATGGAAAGATTAGGAACCCCTATAGGTAAAAACGTGATGAAAAAGTTCTGAAAATAGAGTGACACTCTGAGACTAAATTAGTTGATGGGTTTGAAGCAAAGTAGTTAATGATATGATCTTATGAGAAAAGAAAATTCAATGGAGTTTACCTTGATAAATGCACACTATGGACTTAAGCATAAGAAAGGATGACCACCATCAAGATCACCATTAATGAAACTCTAAAAGCTCTCTCTCTTCAATTTTCTCTCAGAAACTTTAGAAGAAGGAGGGTAGCAACAATTTTCCAAAATGGTTCAAGAGTTGAGATAGTTCGAGTTTGAGATCTCATGATGTGCTTTTATAACATGGGTGTAACATTGGATTCAAGCAATACCCTTGATGCACCAATCCAAAGGCACATGAGAGGCTAATATACCTAGCTACCCATCCCCATCCAACCACTAGGATGAAGGGATGAGATTTTACACCATTGTCACTCACCCTAACCCTAAGTTATGCCACTTTACCATTTTGTCCTTGGCCCATGTTTTTGTTCCAATTGTATCCAATGTGGCCTTACAAAAATACCCTTAGTTTTTGTTTAATAATGTATTAGAGTAGATAACTACAAAGGCTAAAGGGCAAAGAAGTAATTGGCAAAGCTCACACATGTGTAGATATTCTACTTTATCAAAGCCAATCGCTTTGTAGATCTAAAATTTCAAACCAATCAATTTAAAGATAATGTCCCCTTCACACATGTGTGTGAAGATATATTTCAATTCAAATTTGAAAATGTATTTTCTCTTTAATATCAAATAAATAAATTAATTAAACTTCACACATGCCATGCATGACCCATGTGTGAGTTAATTAAGACCTGTGATAAAAAAAGGGGCCTTAATTTATAACATTATATAACAAAATATAACAATATATAACAAGACACCATAACACAACCCCTTATAAAACAAGCAACCAAATACCAATCTAGCCCCCCACTTAGGGATCAGTGTCCAGCTGGGCGGTGATCCTAGAGTGAGGTGTGGGGTGCCATGTGGCAGCCCTATGGCCACTCGGACGCCACATGGCACTACCAGGTCAGGATTAAAGTGGAATTTGAGCCAAACAATATGAAAACCCTCATTTTTTTTATCAAATAAAAGTTTAAAGAATTTTCTAAAATTCACAATAAATATTTAAAGTATTTTTTAGCAATAATTAGGTTTTTCTCATCATTATAAAATCGGACAAAAGGTATAGTGAGATCTCAAGCTAATAACTATAGGTATCGGAGTACTCCATTGGGCTAGTCCTGAATGATATTCTGTCGAGTCTCAGATCGACCCAATAGACCTATGTTCCACAGTCTAAAGCAGAGACACATAATTGGTCATATCAAAGCCGTTGAGCCAGAACTTCCGATCATTCGGCTCTCAATGGATTACAGGTGTACCCCTGTGGGACATGATCCAACTCAATTACAGGGGTCCTCTCAAAGCACATGTGCACTGCCTCTTCTAAACTCGGATAATGCATTTGGAAGCGTGGCTTCCCGTATGAAAAGAAAATACACATGCCATGCAATGGTCTTGTGTCAGGAGACAGACTTATGTCCCATAAGTTTTGACCATTCCATACAGGGTGAATACTCAATAAGTACTCGGGTTCTATTTTTCTCATTTGGATTCTCCAAGCCTTGGCCGATTGCAGCTAAACATGAGGCTAACCTATAAAATCCTAACTAGGAGGTGACCCTCACACCTCCTTGAGAAATTGCTTTATCAACATGTGAAATCTCGATGCCTCATGCGTAATCGGGGTAAAAGAATCTGGGCTCCATTTCGCAAGCGTCAAGATTTCAAACTCTCAATCGCTCCCACTGAATGAGAGACTACTGAAATTTAGGCCTTGATAGGCCATATTTCCAACAACAAATTGGAAATTGGACCTTTATTTTCCAATTGTGTTGGACCTTTGGCCCTTTGGCTCTTTGAATACATCAAAGTAAAGTGCAAAACCTAAGCGTGCAACAATGCCAAGAAAGGCAGTGTTTCTTCGGTGGTTTTTCACCTTGATTGTGGAATTTAACATTCTATTTTGGAAGTCGCATGCACACACACGCACACGCACATGCACACATGCAAGCATGTCTTCATGCACACACAGACATGTGGAAAACCTTGTCAAACACCCATGAGCGAAATGCTATAGTAATCATGGGCCACTTTAGGACCATGAGCAAAATCAATGTAGCATTTCGATCATGGGCATTTGGTAGGGTTTTCCCCCATATATATATATGCAAGGGAGAGTGACAAGGTCAGCAATGAAGTTCTGAACTTGGGGTCTTGTGCTGCATTTGTCAGCACTCTAACCATAAATGCCCAATTGTTGAAGTTTCTTGTGCTCGTATGATTGAGCCCTTTGGGAAAATAAAGATTTTGCTTGTCTTTTTTTTTTCTGGGTGAGAGTTGACAATAGAGATGACTCTATGTATTGCCTATAAATTCTAAATTCAAGGAACATAGTTGAAATTGAGTTTTTGAAATACAGAAAATGGTGTAAACTTTGTGTCATTTTCCCCATGTAATTCAACTCCTCCTAATCACACATATTTTGGTTTCATAAGGGGGCTGTTTTATCTTGTCTTTTCCTTTGATCTTTTTTTGTTTCTTTAGAATTAAGGGAGAAAACCAATTACATCCAGTTGCTCACAGGAGTAAATGAATCATGGATGGGCTTGGTGAGGAATAGAAGAGAGTGAGAAAGTGAGAGTCAAGAAAGGGCAGGGAAATGTCAAATGGAAGGGAGGTTTGACCCTACATACAGGGAATCTCTCCATTACTGCCCTCGGGCAAGTTTATCAGCAATCTCATTCTCCTCTCTTAGAGTATGCAAAAAGGTTGCATCCTTTTTTTCCTTTTTTTTTCTTGTGTCTTTGTAATAAGCAACTCTGTGCCTCTGAGAGTTTTTATAGCTTTACAACTATTAGTTAATAACCCTTTGGTGAGCCAAAATAAATGTTACATAAATTTTCATTTTGTAGTTAATTATAAGATACCATTTAAATTTATCACATATTGTCGTGAGGAGATAAGCCCCTATGGAAAAATGTTGTGCTACTGTAGTTTCTATAAAATGTCATATTTTCGACTCTGATGATGATGATGAACGGTATTTTGATCTTATAAGCATCAGTTTTGTTAAATATTATGAACAGTTTTTCTGGTAGGAAAATAAAAAGAAGAATATGTTTGTGTTATCTCAATTTCAAATTCTTCCTTTACAAACTATCTGTGAAAATGTGTACTCAATGTTTCAATTATTTTATGAAGAAAACTATAGAGAATAATGACCCATATTTTTCGCTATTTCAACTTCATATATATATATATATATATATATATATATATAGATATATAGTTTTTTTTTTTTTTAAGTTTAATTCATATCTGAATTATGGTACTTGCTAGTGCATTATCAAGCAAGTGGAGTGATACTAGTTGAAGTGTCTGTTTATTAGCTTTTAAGCTTAAGTTGATTTTCTTACCTTCCATTCTTAAAGAAAACTGAGCTTTAGGATCTTAGGGAAATTTGGATTACTAATGTCAAAATTTGAGTGTAAATTCCCGTCATTATTTGAAGTTGGTTTTATTTAGTTTCAAAGAATTAGGTTAAAAGTTTAAAATGTATGTTTCTCTTGATTGTTATATGTGGCCAGTAGTTATTAATTTTTGTCATTTCAAGTCCAACTCTTATGGAACCTAATAGTGCATATCAGGTAATTGCCATGGATAGTTCAACCTTTTTTATAAGTTTAGGCTTTAGACATAGAAATGACAATCTTTTACAAATGATGTGTTTTTTAAGTATCCATGCAGGTATGGAAACAGTTTTCAAGTATCTGTGCATCATAAACTTTTTGGTGCTGCTTGTGACAAGTTTCATTTATCATGATCGTGAAGATTATGCTAACAAGACCACAAATCTAGATTCTGAACATAATGAATTTTTGATGGAATAATCAAGCTAAGTTGGCCAGAAGCTGCATCAGTTCACTTGCATTATATCTCACTAGAATTGAAGCATTTGAATTGTTCCTTCTTTACTTCCATTTTGTTCCTAAGTGGCGGATGTTTGTATGAGCTATTGATGGAACTTATAGTAAATCATGAATAAATTTCAGCACGCCTTACTACAATGTGCATTATTTGTTAAGAATCTTACTTTAATGTTGCATTGACAGAGATTTATCATTCAACAATTTGACTGGAGATCTGCCCAACTCTTTTGGATCCTTGTCAAACCTTTCTACTCTGTAAGTGTAGGATGCTGGTGTCTTAGAACTTCCTGGTTTAATATATCATTAACTAATGGTTTGTGGAATCCAACATTATTGCAGTTACCTGCAAGACAATCAGTTGACAGGTCCAGTGAACCTTCTATCCAGTGTACCTTTAAGTGATTTGTAAGTATTGTCTGTTGCACTTTACACTGAGTTGAGGTGGTAATACCTTTTAATATTGTCCATATGGATCATTTTCCATTAGAAACATCGAAAAGAATCGCTTTAGTGGCTGGATACCAGAGAAGTTCAAAACAATTCCCAACCTCTCGTAAGTTATCTTGGTCTTCTCAATCGCAAAACTTCCCTTTTGGTGTATACTATTTTTTAACCCCCCTTTTCATATATATATATTTTTTCAATATTGTGATTTCTATACAGGATCAGTGGAAATTCTTTTGACACAGGCCCTGCTCCGCCTCCTCCACCATACACTTCCCCACCTCCTAATAGAGCACATAATGGTCACAATACTAGTGGAACTCCCACAACCAAGCCTAGGCCTGAGGATCAAGGCCCCGGCCTTGGGGCTAAAAATAAAGAGGAAAAGTTAGCTGCTGGAGCAATAGTTGGGATGGTTATGGGATCTCTTTTGATGGTTGTTGCTGCAATATTTGCTATTGTTTTCTGCCTTCGGAAGTTTCCAAGGAGCAAGAAAGAAAACAATGGTTCTGGCTCTACGAAATCAATTTCAGTTGTTGCAAGCAAAGGTTAGAGTTAGATAGCTATTTATAGCTCTTTTCGTTTGAATATTTTGTAGCTTGCAAATAGTCTTTTAATTTACCAGTTGTTGATCTAATGAATAAGCTAATACTATGCCCTGAGACTATCATTGCTTAATGTTTGGGATACTTTGTCGAACTATGATGGCATAACTGTCATGGGAGATTGGACCATTTCATTCTTTGCCAATTCAAAGGATGTGTTCATTTGTTTTTTTTTCTTTTTGGGTGGGGGAGTTGACTGCCATTGTATTAGTTTTTTAGTTTTAGGAGTACATAACAAAGAATGGGTTATCCCATAGGCCGGGTAGTCTATTCAAAATGTTTCACATTAAATTGTCCTGCTAGTATTAAATTGGTGCATGGGTAGAGAGAGAGAGAGAGAGAGAGAGAGAGAGAGAGGGATGTGGATGGGAAGAGAAAGAAGGAGGCTTCATTTGCTGTTGCTGCTTTTTGGCTGCTGCTATAGTGACATTCTTGCTTGCTAATTGTGGGCCTGTTAGCCCCCCCGTGATGGCCTCTTCCTTCACAAGTGCGTTAGCCTAAGAAGCTTAAACATGCATGTCCGAGGGTTTGACCAAGTAACACGGATGTGGGGGTTGCCACTTCTAGAAACGGACACGACTCCCCTATTGAGTGTCCAATAGCGTTTCTCTTTTTTTTGGACATGTTGTCTTTAGAACGTAATGTTTCTTTGTTTAGAAACATCATCCTTCTATGGTTTTAGTTTGAAAATTAAAAAATGTTTTAGAATAAAAATAAAAAATTGTCCATGTTTACATAAGTCAATTTAGGAACGCCCATTTATTATAAATCATTTTTTATTTTCTATTTTCAAAATAAAAAATTGACATGTCCATTGTAAATCTGCAAAGCTCTACACTTCCCCAAAAGACAGACCGCCTTTGTCTCTGGGCGCCCACTTAGGCGGCCCAGAATCGCCTAGGTGGCCGCCTCCGCGTTTTTGAATCCCTCTCTAAGTTGTGAATCTCCATCTTACTGAGAATCTTCATCTCACCTCTTATATGGACTGCACGTAAATATCAATATATATATTTGTATAGATGTGCACATACATGTATACACCTATATATTGTATGGACCTGTCATGTTTAGTGGCAATTTTTGGGATTCACGCTTTTGACACTCACATTTGTGTCAAAAATAGACATGCGTATCCATTGCTATGTGACATAGGCATTAGTGATGTGGTTGGCTTCCCAGGCCAGGTGGTTAAAGATCACCTGATCATAATGAAAATGTTGGGCTAGTCTCCACAGACCTAGATGGATTGCTGAAGCCCATGAGATAATGGTATTGGAGGCCCCTTCTATCAGCAAGGTTGAGAAATTCCGTGATGAGTCTATTATATAGTTACAAGGATCGTCCAAATAGGCGCTTTGGGATCTCTCTCCCACACTATAGGAAGGGATCTCGATTTCTAAATATTTGGGATCCTGATTCCTACTATTAGGTGATTCCCATTCCTCTATAAAGGATATCAATTCGAACCTTAAGTACTAAAACAACAACCAAACTGAGGAATTAGCAACATAACTATAGTTTAAATATAGTTTCATTACTTGCTGATTATTAATAAAGAGATTTAGCAATCAAGATCCCAAAATGTTAGAATCAAGATCCTAAGAAAGTTTGGTTCTCGATCCCTAACATTTGGTGATCTTCATCCCCAACATATGCCTTATGCGGACAATGCTCCCAACAATTGGAATCTTATAGCATTTTATGATCCCCTGCTCCCGATCCCTATTCTATTCCTGGTCCTGCTCCCTAACCCAACAACTATGTTCTTTTCTTATAAGTCCTTCTCATACTTGTCGGGAACGCCCAACATAAGTGGTGATCCCACTCTAGAATCTCACTCCAGCGCTCCGGGAAGACCAAGATCTTGATTTTTAAATTTTGAAATCTGAATCCCCATTGTTAGGGACCCCGATTCCTACTCTTACGAATCTTGATCCTAACCTTAAAGACCAAGATAACAACCAAACTGATAATTTTCTTTATTTATAACCAACTTGTAACACAACTAAATTTTTGATATGGTTGCATTGCTTGCCGGCTATAAAGAGATCTCTATTTTAAAGAGTGTACTTAGTCCAATTCCGTACATACTCTTTAAGGTTGTTTGCAAGATCCCCAAAAGGTTGGGATCAAGATCCCAGAAGGTCAAGTTAAGATTCCCAAAAGGTTGGGATCTCAATCCCTAGCATTTAAGGATCTAGATCTCTAACATATCCACTATATGGACGACACTCCAAACCATAGGATATTCTAGCATTTCAAGATTTGCCCGCTCCCGAGCCTGATCCTGCTCCTTGTTGATCCCTAATATTTAGGGATCTAGGTCCCTAAAACATAAATTCTACGGATGATACTTCCAACCATAGGGATCTTCTAGCATTTCAAGACTCCCCACTCCCAAGTCCAATCCTGCTTCTTGTCCTGCTCTTGATCCCAACAATTATGTCCTTCCTGACTGCTATAGTCTTGGCCTAATTGTAGTTTGCAATTCCAATGTAGCCAGCGGAGGACAACATGGTATCGAGGTGGTCCTTGAAAATTATATCGAAACTTGAGAGTCAAGGGTTGCTAAGAATCCATTTGAGATTTAGATTGATTGAACCTTCCTTTGGTGCGCGCTAGCAGTTAGATATGATTATCAGAGATGTGGGCTGGTGTGTTATGCTTGCCACCCAGTTTCTTTCTGCTATAGGAAAATGGATTAGTTCTTATATTTTTACTCTTATCTTCCATGGCGGGGATTGAGCTGTCATTACCATCAAAGATGCAGCTATCCCTTTATTTCATAATGTCCAGCATACACACATTATGGACTCCATCCAAAGGAAAAGACTGGTTGAGGGCTATGAATAGTTACTGGACGGATTACGGAGTTCCCGGCACCAATTAAAATAGGGAAATGGAGGAAAAGATGGTAATTTGTTTTTTTGCCCCCAAAAGCTTTCTATTGAGATGCTCGAGAGTTATGGGGTACCAAAAGCATGTTATGGAGTACTCCATATTGACCTATCACTAGTTGGAATAGGGACATATGGTAGATGGGGATGTTGGAGAGTGTGGCCTTTATGAGGGTGATTGGTCTGCCCAGTGAGAGGAACCTCCCCTTCCAAGATGCTAGTCGTCGACCACCCGGTCCCAAAGTTTCTTATGGGACTTCGGATACGCGAATGTAGGCCAATGTTTTAAGGTAAGGATTCTACTCTACATCCAGTCTATGTGCCAAGACTGCAGTGGAGTCATTGTCCATGCCATGAGTTTAGACGTGGCCATATTTAACTTCATGCCTGAGCAATTCAAAGCACCTGCCTTGAAGAAAGTGTTGTGATTTCATGCAGCTCTATAGTAATATAATTAAACAAAATCTTCAAAAACAATGTTGGGGCCATTTTTTTTTTACTTTAATTTTTGGATATGAACTATTTTCATTATAATGAACAATCGACAAAAAGAAAAATTTGAAAATACACCCTAGAAAGTAGTTTTTTAGGCCAATTAACATAATCCGTCCATTTTGGTGAGACTCTTAGATCTAGGCCTTAGAAGGATTTTTTCCCCTTCAAAATTTTCGGATAGCTTGATTATCTAATGATGAACAATGTTGCAAAAGAAAAAAATGATTTTGAGTTCGTAAAGTCATAGATCTTGAAATTCACCAAATGTGTGGTCTAGATTAATTGTTGAAGGGGGACTCATTTTGACTATATCTAGGGTGCAAAGTAAATTTTATTTTTTTAGGGATTGATTATTAGGATGAATGGATGGTGTATGCAATTGTTTTGGTGTCATACAAATGTTATAAACATGGTTTTCTAGAACTATTGCTTCATTATACTATAATGAGATGGCAACATGAAATCACGGCCCTATAATATATGTGTGTGTGTAGACATAGACATATATGTATTTACATGTATGTGTGTGTGTGTATCAGAAAATCAGTTTGGCTTTGTGTCAGGGAGGTCACCAGTTGAGGCTATTTTCTTACTTAGGCAACTGGTTGAGAAGTTTAGGAAGAAGAAAAGGCACCTCCCATTGGTCTTTATTGATTTAGAGAAAGCATATGATAGGTTGCCTAGAAAGATATATTGACATGTTGGAAAAGAAAGGAGTCTTTAGAGGATATATTGACATGGTGAGAGATATGTATGAGGGAGTGCTAATTAGTGTGAGGACAACAAGTGGAGAGGCAAGTGAGTTTTTAGGCACGGTAGGCCTACATCAAGGGTCAGTGAGGAGCCCAAATCTCTTTGTTCTGGTTATGGACGAGTTAACTAGGCATCTACAAGATGAGCTACTGTGGTGCATCATGTTCGCAAATGGCGTAATTTTGATTGACGAGACTAGAGGCGGTGTCAACATAAAGTTGGAGCTTTGGAGGGGTGCTCTAGGATCTAAAGATTTTAAAATTCGCCAGACTAAGACAAAATATATAGAATGAAAGTTTAGTAATAATAGGAGCAAAACGAGGAAGAAGTTAAGATTGATGACCAATAAATGCCTAAAAGAGGTTATTTTTGATATGTTGGGTTGATAATCTAAGAGAATGGAGAGATTGAGGAATATATCACGTATAGAATTAGAGCTGGGAGCGAAATGGAGATGTGCATCCAAAGTTTTATGTGATTGCCGCATACCAATGAAACTAAATGGAAAGTTTTATAGGATGGCATTAAGTGTTGACACACCATTTTTGGAATTGACATTGCTTCTAAATTTCTAGATCTCAAGGCATAGAAATACCCTTGAAGACCATAGGATAAGCATTAGATTATCCATTTAACCGCTAAGGACCACACGAACCTAATAAACCATAGCTTATAGTGAACCGTAGTCATACCTAAACTATAATCGTGCCTAGGGTAAATCCAGAATAAGCCTAAATCCCATAAAATCCAACCTTAGGAAACCCAAATCCCAAAATATGCATGTTTATGAAAAGGAAATAAGTGAGAAATTAATTAAGAAAATTAGCAAACCAAGCAATGTTGATTACAAATAGTACGAAAATATCACATAAGTCGAAATTCTGAGAAAATGCCGTTAACTAGAGTCGGTTAGTAGACTGCGCCAACCAATATGGCGCAGAAGAACCAACATTGCATCCCAGGGTGCGGTGTGGCCAGTTGTCGGCCTCTGATTGGTTGTCAATCACTGCCTTTCTATTTCTTATGCACATTTTTCTATTTAAGTTCTCATTTTTTACTCTCAAAAGGTGAGGGGGAGAGGCAAGTCATCTTCTCAGAAACCCTAGATCCCTTAGTTTGAAAATCCTCAAGCCTTAGCCTAAAAACCCTAGTTCCAGCCATGATACCTTACTCAATTGAAGAAAGGCCTCCATTTCATCTATCTCCAATACCATAAACCCTAGATCCTCAGGAGCCTTTTAATCTAAATCATCCAAAATCAATAATAATCAATCATCTCAGTAGAAAAGGGAGAATCAGTCATCAAAAGAAGCTTTGATCAAGGCTCCTTCTTCACGGCGTGGCCGTTCATAAGTTCTCTCTATTTTCCTATTTATTGTTGATTTTGCAGTATTTTCCTTTGATTTCCTTTATTTTCTGCTTCCTCCATCTATATCCTATTATTTTGATGAGTTCACATTTGGCGCTGCCGACGATCCATAGAGGGTTTGATCTCTTTGGCGAGATCTAACCACATTTGGTTTGGATTCGACTAGGCAATTCTCTCTTAAAATAACTACATGTACAATGAGTTTGCGCTAGATCTAGAGTTAGATCAGGCCCAAATTCAGCTATACACAGTAAGACCAGCCATGCTTTATGGGACAAAATGTTGGGCAATCAAGAAACAAAATAACTATAGGATGAGTGTAGCTAAGAGGATGTTGAGATGGATAAGTGACAAGACAAGAAATGATAGAATTCAGAATGAATGCATATGAGGGAATTTAGGGTGGCTTCAATAAGCGATAAGATGAGGGAAAATGGATTTAGGTGGGTTGTCCGTGTGCAGCTTGGACCTAATGAACACTAGTTAGGAGGGGTATTTTGGTTCAAGTGGAAGGCTCTAAAAGGGTGAGCGGAAGGCGTAAAAGGACATAGAAGTAGTGGGAAGCGATATGGTAACTTATGATTTGATTGAAGGTATGACCCTTGATAGAGCAGAATGGCCGATCATGATTTGTATAGCTGACACCAAATAGTTGAAATATATATATATATATATATATATATGGAAAAAGCTAAGGTCAGCCAACTAATTGATGGAATTGTGTAAGCCCAACAGGCTAGATTGAATTTGGGCCGATCTGACGATCACGGCTGCATATTGTAATATAATTTTAATATTTTTATATAAATCCAAATAACATGAATGTGGGGTGTTCACTCTTCTCATCAAGGTGCACCTAATGAAATATTAAAAGCATAATTTGCAAAAAATGAATTGAACAAATTTGGTCAATTTATTTTTTGCAAATTATTTTTTTGATATTTTTATTAGATTCTACTATTTTTAAAAAATAGATGCTCCAAATTTCAAGTGATTTGGATTTGTAGATAGAATTAAAATCAAATTGCAAAATTTAATCGTGATCATTGCATTGACCCAGATTCAATCTGGGCTATTGGGCTTACACTATTCCATTAGCCCATGGGTTGACAATAGCGTTTTCCTATATATATATATATATATATATACATATATATATATATACATACACACACACACACACAAATATCATCCTAGCCTTATTCCAACTATTTGGGGTCAGCTATACAAATCTTGTTCCGCCAATATATGGGGAAAAGTATACAAAGAGACCATTTACTTTTGGTACAAGAAGGTCACAAATACTCTTGTTATTCAGATTTCAAATCCGGTAGTTGTAAGAGTGTCATTGACAAGACTCAAAGTTCAAAAACTTTTTTCTTGAACTTCGTGATAAACCCTAAGCCATCTTATTCGACATCTAATGGCTAGGAGTAATTATGACCTCGTTGTAACAATGATAAATGGTCTTATAGTAGCACAATCAATTTGGATCTGCATGTATGAGGAGGAAGAAAGCAGGTGGAGAGGTAAGGTTAGGTCGAAACACATGAAGCAGGGTTGGAGATCCATCTTAGAGATCATGTCCCCAAAGAAAATGGAGAGGGAGTGCTGGACTGTCCCTTTGTCTTGCTGTGTTCTATTTAAATTCAAGTAAAAAGGTGGCTAGATCAGCCTTGCATAAGCTTATATTTGTCTCTCCCAAAACCCATTGCAGGGGCCAATATCAGCCCTTAGATTTAAATCCCCATCTTTCAATCTAGACGCTTAAACAAAGGAAAAAGTACTAAAATGACACATGTGACTTATAAAAAGGCTGTTAATGATTATCAAGAAATTCGCAGAAGAGACAACCACCATGCTGTTTAGCATGGTGTCTGAATGGATGCTTCACATTTAATAAAATCACTTCCAAGTATTTGTCTATTGTTGAAAAAGCACTTTGATTTGGGGAAATAACTAAGTCTAGGACATACATCAGACAAATGCAACCCAAGGACCTTGGTGAAGATCTTGTAAGAACTATTCAGTGGGCTGATAAGGCGAAAGTCTTTAATCTTTACGACGCCTTCAGTTTTGGGAACTATAGTAATGAAAGTGGCATTCATGCCTTTATGGCCCCTAGTGATATGTGTTCATTTCATAATTACCCGAATCTCTCATTGAAGGTCGCGATTCCGATTCAGAACTTCGATTAAGTGATTCCGACTAGGAATCTTCACGGAACCTATTTCCTTGAAGTTCAGAATCTTAATTCCTATATTGGGAATCTTCACGGAACCGATTCACTGATTCTTGATTTCGCAATTGGTGAATCTCAATTCTACACTTGTTGAAACTGGTTTCCACATTTATCAGATTTCTACCTCTTCCCTTTTTTTTTCTTTTTGCTTTTCTTGAGAAGTGATGTTTAGAAGTTTCTCAGGCATCAAACTACTCGAGATAGACACTCAATCTCAAGCTACAAGGTGTAGTCATCATTTTTGACATGAAATGACCAATGGAAGTGGTGGTCCTTGTTCTCTACTTAATTCTTGAAGTATGCATTGTATTGATCCAGTGGAGAAATTGCAACTCCAAGATGTTAGAAATAATGTAATTTGTAAATAATGTAAACATGCATATATGACATGTCGGTCAATGAATGACATTGAGACATGTCTTGTTTCCCTCTCTATTCCCTCTCGATTCCAAAGATGTTGGAATCTTGATTCCATAAATGAAGGAATCTCGATTCCATATTGATCGATTCCAACTAAGTCGAAAAGATGAATTCAAAGAGTTAGGAATCTCGATTCCATCTAGATAGGGATCTCGATTCTATTTTGGTTGAATCTTAATTCCTAAAAATAGAAATCTTGTCGCCTATGATTCCTTTTGTATGGATGTCGATTCCAAAAACAGGAATCTTCCAGCTGGCGGCGATTTCACACTTCCAAAGCCTAAATCGATTCAGTTTCCGAATCGTTTCAGGTAAAGCTGATGATATAGATCCTGGTCATATCCTGAGTGCTTAACATATGTACTAGCTATCTTGTGCTTTTTGGGGTTGGGATATAAGATATTGCATATAAGTGTATCATGTTACAGTGATACCTCTAGATTTGCAAATAGTTTAAAATCTTGGAAACTACAATAGAGTGTCCTTATTCCTTACAGGGTCTACTACTGTAAATTTGCGTAGGATGGGTATGGTTGAGGCATCACTTCGTGTTGTTATAAAATCACCGTAAGTGAAAAGTATAACAACCTGACTCCCCATATGCTTGAAAAACATTGACGATTTTGTGCCATATTACCAAGGCCCCCATGTGTTCATCCATCGGGCTTTAAATTAAGCTGAAGGTGCGTATATGAGTCCATGCTTTCTTTGTCTTGTAGACTAAACAATCTCCTCATAATGCAATCCAAACTCTGAATATAACTTTTGGCTACTAAACTAATCTTATATTTCTCGAGCAAATGGAATACTTTATTCTCCTGTTTATATCCTATAAATGACACACTGGTACGATATGTTGTTTATTTCTCAATAATTACTCACTAGTTGGATGATTTATTGTCTCAAGTGTGGTGTCAATTTCTGTTTACTCACTTATTCTTTTATCATTCATATATAAGAACTAATTTGAATGCAGATGGCTCATAACAGAGGTAAGAGTGACACAGGCAGAATGATGTCTAAAAGAATTACTGTAAAAAACTGGAGCTGTATTTGCCTCCAGTTCTTCTCATTTACCCTGATATTCATTTGAAATCAGCGGGTTTTCGTGGTTACAATCGCTGTTTACAGCTAGGCCTTTTAACATAGTGTTGTACTCTTGTTCTTTTCTGATTCTTCATACCGAATATTTATATTACCGAGCACATGTCAAGCATTATGTATCTATGAGGATATCCATTGCGAACCTTTGGGAGTTGATTAACACAAGCTAGAGATCCACAAATTCATACAATGGTTGTGAAATCTTACCCTAGCGCCATTACTCGTGTATATTAAATGTTTACATTTGTGTGCATAATATTGCTATCCTTAAACCATCTTAATTAACATAATTACATGCGAGTTAATCCATATGAAATCTGTGATGTCTATTATTTGGATTTCACGTGGATTACATTATTCTTGGAATAATGGTCGTCTCATGATCTTATGTTCAATTTTCTGAACTTGAAACATGATAATATAACATCTGCACTATGTCTTTATATGTTGTTATCATAGCAGCAAGTGTAGAGAGCCAAGAACAGAAGTCCAAAGCTGCACCCATAACTGATCTGAAGCCTCCGCCAGTGGAATGGCAAAAAATTGCGAGTGATAGAACATCTGGAAAACCTGGTGCTGGAAAGAGAACAAAAGCCCCTATAACTGCTACTTCATATGCAGTTGCAGAACTTCAAACAGCCACAAATAGTTTTAGCCAGGAATGTCTTGTGGGGGAGGGCTCCCTTGGACGTGTATATAGGGCAGATTTTTCCAATGGCAAGGTGCTTATGCCTCTCGCATTCATGCTTACTACTGTTTCGGACATGCACTTTATTTAAAATTTGAAACTGATATAAATATACTCAATTGGTTTGAAAGTTAAATCCTTTAGCGGCATCTACGTACCACATTCCCATATTTCTAATTATGATTTGGATTTGATTGAGAACTGTTGAGGCATGAGTTTTATGTAAGACGGTTGATTCCAAATGTCAAAATCCTCAGTTACCCTACTCCGTACATGAATTCTGTAGCTAGATATATGAAGGGAACCTAATAAAAGGAAAATTTTTAAAGATGTGGAAATTCTCAGGAAAGATATACTCATTTTTTTAGTCTACTATAACCACAGTTTATCTGTTTATTATAACTGAAACCTGTGGTTTCAATATTAAAAATATTGCATTTGCTAATCTGATAATATTACAATCCGTTGAGTTCAACCATCAATATCAATATATTTAACCATATATTTTAATTAAAAATATATATGTATGTCACCAAGTATGGGATAATCAATTCCACAATGTCTTAAGAAACAGATACTTATGGAATAAATCCATGGTTAAAGATGGTCAAACCACATCTAATTTCAGTTAACAAGTAAATAATATAATCTGTATGGCAATAGCACAAGTTCCAAATTTGAATGTTTAGTTATTGGAGCGGCCTGATCCTCATCATGTATAATTTAAGCTCCCTATTCTCATCCTTCGCTATTCCTCAGATGCTATTGCGATTTGCCTCCAATGGATGTTGCAAACTGTAATCTTCCCAAGACTCAATCATTTATGACCTAGGACTTCTGTTATTTTTGGACTCTATTTTGTTTGATAACTTTATTCATGCCTTCTATTTTTTTGTAGTATGATGATTAGCAGTCCACAAGCACCTTCTGTGTTTATTAGTATGATTTAAAGACTATTTGTTGACTTTCTTATGAATTTATCAGATATTTGGAAGTCATATAATGAGATAGACACAAGTTGACGTTTTACTTCTTTATTTTGTCTCTTACTGGAATGTCAATATGATTTTAACGGACGACAACTCACTGGCATGTGAGCTGATTTAGTTGAGAATGCTATTTATTTTTATTCGCTTCAATTGTTGTGATTCTTGCTTCAGCAGTAGGAATTTAGCTTGGGACGTAGCACCTTAACCAGCAAGCTTAAGCCCTAATTCTTGTGATAATTGCTTCAATTATACGATTTTGCAACCAACCAACATTGTGCTACTTTTTCTTTCTTCTAGATTTTGGCTGTCAAGAAGATCGATAGCTCGGCCCTATCTCTTCAGGAGGAAGATAATTTCCTTGAAGCAGTTTCAAATATGTCACGCCTACGGCATCCAAACATCACCACACTTCTAGGTTATTGTGCAGAGCATGGCCAGCACCTCTTGGTTTACGAGTATTTTGGAAATGGAACTCTTCATGATATGCTCCACTTTACCGATGATAACAGCAAGGCGTTGACATGGAATGCACGTGTACGGATTGCTCTTGGCACTGCTAGGGCTCTCGAGTGAGACTTTGTCCTCTTGCATTATAAATGTGCACATGGGTTTCTTACCAATGGCATTGAAGTTTTTTTTCTCATGTGCTAAATTGTAATTGTTCAGGTATTTGCATGAAGTGTGCTTGCCTTCTGTTGTACATAGAAACTTCAAGTCAGCGAATATTTTACTTGATGAAGAGCTTAACCCCCATCTGTCAGACTGTGGACTGGCTGCATTGACACCTAACACGGAGCGACAGGTATTGATGGTCCCTAATGTAGATGAAGTACTTGGGATGGTATTCTATGCTATCATCTCGGTTACCTATGTTTTGCTGCAACTACCCCAATTCCCAGCTCAAAATCTGTCAAAAGTTTTGACATGGTTGAGCTTGGGAATGACACACCTAACCATCCGTTGTTGACATCAGATGGTTGGGACTTGGGAAGGTCCTGGCAACCATAGGAAACCAAGACACTAACATAGTATGCAAACCTAATCTTTTTATGTTTGTGTTTCTCATGTGGAGCAGAATTAGACTCATTGTTTCTGAAACAGGTATCAACTCAGATGCTGGGATCATTTGGGTATAGTGCTCCTGAATTTGCTATGTCAGGAATTTACACTGTCAAGAGTGATGTTTACAGCTTTGGGGTAGTCATGTTGGAGCTCTTGACGGGCCGGAAGCCACTAGACAGGTTTTACTTCTTAACAACATATTTGTCATGGGGGTAGTGTTTATATGTTTATGGATTTGGGTTGTTCATTCAGTCACTAGACTCATATGGCATTTCTCTTATTTTATCCATCTGTTCTCCTTGTTGGTCATGAAGTTCAAGACAAAGATCAGAGCAGTCTCTTGTGAGATGGGCTACCCCTCAGCTGCATGATATTGATGCCTTGGCAAAAATGGTTGATCCTGCGCTCAAGGGCATATATCCTGCCAAGTCTCTTTCACGTTTTGCTGATATCATTGCTTTGTGTGTTCAGGTAAACTCTTGACAATCTGTTCTCCTTTTTATTCTTCTTTTATGGATTCATACTTGGATGTGGCATGTTTGAAGTATTGGTTGGAACTAAGCTTGTGGCTGGGTTAATCCTCTTTATTAATTAACCAAGCTATTCTGATGAATTCATATAAGTATTTGGTTTACATGCATCAATCTAGTTTAAGAAGGCAATGATTTCTGGTGCATTTCTTCAAAGGTTTGCATAGAGACTGGTTAAGGGTCTGTCAACTTTGTATCATCAGCTGGACATTGAAGTTATGCTTCCATCCGTAATACCATATATATAAAACACTGCCACCAAAGAAAATATAAGTTAGGCGCTTTTATTGGGGACTTTTGAAGCCACACGCGGACTTCATTAGTGTCGTGAATATGTTTAACAAAGAGCCTCTCGACTTATGACAGCCTGAGCCAGAGTTTCGACCACCAATGTCTGAAGTTGTTCAAGCTTTGGTCCGCTTGATGCAAAGGGCGAGTATGAATAAGAGACGATCGAGTGATGAATCCGGAATTGCTTTCAAGATGCCTGACTATGAGCAACTGGAGATGTCATTTTGAGTGAATAACCTCTCCCCTCTCTCTCTCTCTCTCTCTCACTCACTCACGCACCCATGCCCGCCCCATCTCCCCTTTGCCATTTTGTTGTATAAAGGTGAAGGAAGACAAAGGGAGAAAGAGTTCCACATCTTACAAGTACAGAGCCCTGCGAAGTCCAGAGCAATACTCCTTTTTTCCATGCTACGTGATATCTACTTTTTCCATGTATCAATTACTAGGAAACTGAATCAAGTTGGTCTTGACTTCTTGGTTGTTGTATCTATTCAAAACTGATGGAAAATTCTTTACACACTTTATCCTGAAATGTAATTTACAGGTCAGGAATATCATAATGAATAATATAGGCAGGATAGGGTATGCTTGTTATTTAAGGATGGTGACTCTCGATTTCCAACTAATGGGCAAGCTTAACACCATGTACGTTTAGAGCATGGAAAATATATATGGTCACTTAACTTGCCTCTTCTGTTTTGTTGACAAATTTTCTTTCATTTGAATCTGCTGCTTAGGGGACAGGGGGGTATTTGGAACATACTCTAGCAGACTGGGTCAACAATGTCAAAAACTAATAAAGCAGCACAAGAAAAATAACATCTAAAATTAAAATCATTGATGTGTCTGCGGGCAAAGAGGATTAATAGTTTTATTATTGTAATTATAAGATGGCTCTCACACGAATGTTCACGACTACGGAGCTAAAAATGCTAGTCGACTACATAGTCTTAAACCCTATTGAACCCTAAAAGCTTCTATCCATAAGCCAAAAAAAAGGGTGAGGTTTGTATAGAGCCTAGGCTCTAAACAATCAAATTAGAGCCTACTTTTAAATAGTGTCGAGAAATATGGTTTCAATATTGGAAATCTTTGTAATAGCCTTAAGATCTATTTTTATATTTATTTATAAAATTTAAAGCTTCAAAAATAGTGTAGATCGACATATCTATAAAAACTTGAAAGTCTTAAATATTGACAGCCCAAAAATGCATTACAAAATCTACTATTTTCAAAACTTGGAACCCATTGTTTTCTGGTGTCTATGCATCTTGATGTCGAGATGATCTATTTGAAGATATTTGGGCATCAAAACAGTCTCTTCTAATGAAAATTTTGATGTAGGCTTAAATTTGATTCTTTAGAGCCTTAGCTCTATATAAACTTTTCCCAAAAAAAAAAGCACAGATTAGGCTGAGTACGTATTAGGGAAGCGACATAAGGTAGACCTATAGTCAGAACAATTATCTAATTAAAACAAAGGTTTTCAAAAGGGGTGCAGTTTGCATACGGATGCAATCCGTACGTGTAGAGGTAAGGTCCACCTTCAAATTTTATCATGGTATATGATTTTGATGCAAAATGTTTTTAGGATTATCTCAAAATCTATTTTTATATCTAATTATAAAATTAAAAATTTTAAAAAAGACTAAAATCAAGTAGATCTATAAACATATGAAAATCTTAAAAATGGACGGTGTAGATAATATGTTGTAAAATGCACTATTTTTTAGACTTAAAATCTTTTTATTTTTCATAGTCATATATCACGATATTAAGATGACCAATCAAAGGGTTTTTCAACATTAAAACTACCTTTTTTGATGGATTTTTGAGGGACATCTGTAGTTCTACATTATAAGGTAGCATCTTTATATAAACTTTTTCCTTTCAAAAGATCTCAGGTTTTTTGAAACCTGTTAAAATTTTGAATTTTGGAAAAGATCTTTAAAAAATCACTTTTTTTTTTATGGAATTGACATAAATGTGTATTTTTCCTTTTTGTCCAAAAATAATAAAAAAATAAGAAAAGCTCTTCCTTATAGCATTCTTGAAATTTCCGTCCTTTTCATTGATTTTTCATATATTTGATTTTCAGTTGTGAAATAAGCATATTACAAGTGGGATAAGATTAAAAACCATGATTTGATAAAAAAAAATCTATAAAAAAGTTTCCAACACATTCTTTGAAAAGTAGTATTAAAGAAAAATACGCTATCAATGTATTCCCAAACTGGATATTATACCAAAACAACCATACATGTCAAATTAATAGGTAAAATTAGAAGAATATTATTTTCTTCTAAACCAGGAGCTTCATTAGAAAGAGGAAGAATAGGAGCATCGTTACAAAGAAGAAGAAATAGTATTGCAACCACAACTAAAGATTTCAACAACTGTGAATTGGGGTGAGGTTCGAATATTGGGCTTGCTTATATATATTGTTTAGTACATGCAAACATTTTGTTACTTTCACTTTACATACATAAGTTTGATTGATTTTAGGGCAATTATTAGAAATATATTTTAATTTTTGTCTAATTAGAAAAAAACCTCAAACTTTCGTAAATCTCGCCCATACCCTTTTTCTTCAGTTTTGGCATCTTTTGGACCAAAATAGCTTTTACGATAGTCGTATTACCGTGAAAGCTCAGCATCACGGTACTTAAAGTAGCGTAATGACTACCAAAGCTTATAAGGCATATATTTGAAATGGTGATATCTTGAGGCATCACAATACTTTAAGTACCGTGATGAATTTAACATATTTTACCGTAATAAAATTGCACATTAATAACGATAAAAAAACTATCATGATTATTTTTAAAATCCTCCTTCTCATGCTTTTATCTTTCCTTACACAATTTTTTCCTTCCTAAAACCATATCTTCCCATCCCACTCTCTCCAACCCCACTTCTCTCTTCCTTATCCTCCTCTCTCTCTCTTCCTTATTCTCTCTCTCTAATCTCTCTCATCCATTTGATATCCTCATCTTCTATTTCTCAATCTCTGACCAAAGTTTTTGAGAGCTATTTCTCAATCTTTGATCGAGGTCTCTGAGAATTATTTCCCAATCTATGCGCATCAAATATACACACCAACACCATTTTACAGGTATGTCATCAAACACGTCAAGCTTTGAATTATATTCCCTTGAATGTGCGAAGGCAACATTTTGTATGAAGTAGTTTTTTCTATTGTCCTTGATGTTGTTGGATTAACATTGGAATTTTTTTTCTTTAAAATATAGCATAAATAAGTCTTAGATATGTATTTATATTGTGGCATCTGTATAATGTAATGTCCATTTGTAATGCAACCTTCTCATTATATATAAATATTTTGAAACCTTTACTCATGCATTGCTATCTTCTAATGTGTTATTGATCCCAAATATATTTATTTCATATTTGTTTCCATCTAAAATTAGAGATCTCAATAGTGATTGGGCTTGTATGCATCAATAATGGGTGATGACAGAGTGAAAATCGCTTTACATTTTGGTGGTTCTTTCAAGAGGAATTCTAAGGATGGTCATATTTTCTATGATGGTGGGAACCTGAAGGTTATATTTTTTAAGGGGATCCCATCCTTCGACCAACTAAAGACTCACTTGTCAAAAGTAACAAATTGCCCCAAGTACCATGATTATTAGGTATAGTGACTCAGAGTTACTTGGTAACAGGAATATGGAACGTATTGGCGATGATGACGACATTGCAAATATGCTAGAAGGGTCTACTCCCATTGCTATGTATGTATCAAACAGTTGTGGTAGATACAAATAAAAATATATTTCCCATAGCCTATGTAATAGTTGAGAGTGAAAATACACCAATTTGGACTTGGTTTCTAGAGCTTTTTAATGAGCAGTTTGATGAGAGGCCTGATTTGCCAGTATTGTTTATTGTCTCAGATCGCCAGAAAGGTTGCAAGCCACAATTGAAGAAGTATTCCCAACCACTGAGCAAGGGTATTGTATATGTCACCTTTCCGAGAACATAAAAAAAGCCTTTAGAAATTCGGCGCTCACAAGATTTTATTGGAAACCTGCACATGCATTGTCTGTATCAATGTTCGAGGAGTACATAACAAAGATTAAGAATATAAGTGTTAAGGCCTATGACTGGATCATGATACAACATTTGAAATAAAAGGCAGACGCATATTTTTGGAGGTGTAGATACAATCATTTGACATCGAACATCTCCGAATCATATAACAAGTAGTTATTAAAGGCTCGGGAAAATCCCATCATTAAACTCCTTAAATGCCTAAAGGTTAAGCACATGGGCGAATTTTATAAGAAGATGACCATGTCCCTAGAATGGAGCAGTGTGCTTACACCAAAGGCTCAAGAGGTAATAGACAAGAGGAGAAATAAGTCCAGATTCCTTCATACGGTTATATGGCCACATGATGTCATGTATAAGATCAATGCAGATAAAAAATATGTTGTTAATCTGACAACACATACATGTAGCAGTCGGGTGTGACAGGTTATCAGGTGTGGCAAGTTATTAGGTTGCCCTGCAATTATGCAATCGCCATTATAGATCATAGGCATCAAGATGTTATATAATTTTACGGTATTTATTTCGCAGTGGATATGTACCATAGAGCATATTCCCTACCTTTCAACCTTATGTCTGATGATCTTGAGTTACCAGAGATTGTTTATACAATAGTATTGTAACCAATTGTAAGGCGAAGCACGGGTCGGCCAAAGAAACGACACAGACAAACAAAGTACAAAGATATAAGGCCTCTTAAGTGTAACCGTTGTGCGGTTGTGGAGCATAATTGGAAAACATGTAAATTAAGTATATGAAATTCATGTAGTACCAGAGGCCAGTAGTGCTTGTTGATATGCCTTTTTGTTTCAGTATATTTCATGATATAAAGAAGCCAGTAGTGCCAATTGATATGCCTGTCAAGGTGTGTTTGGTTCAATTTTGTGATCTTTAAAGCTGTTGGTTTCAATGTTATAAATAATTTTGTAGTTTGTACTCTCTCTCCCCCCCAAAATGTGGAAATTTCCCAACCTTCAAGCCTTTTTGCCTTCTAAATTTTAAGCATCACTGTTTTTAAAGTGACTTGATGCTTAAGAACCTTGTAAAATCTAATTTTTTGAAAATAATCATTTAGTAATACTTATATGGATCCAAAGATTTCAAATTAAACAAAATCCCCGTGAGTAACTATATTCCCCTTGGAGCATGCTATATGTTAATAGTGGGTTTAGTAGCTAAATATGTTAATATATATTTTAATTAAGCTACTTGAAATGGTTTTCAGCAGCTTTTCAATCATCATGGTCTTTTAAGTACTGTGATGACTCCTTAAAGCATCACAGTACTTATAAGACCGTAACACTTGCTACTGGAAATCTCAGGCATCACGGTCTTTAAATAATGTGATGGTTAGGTAGACATCATGGTACCTAAAAGACCATAAGCATCACCGTATTTCAAAGACCGTGATGCTTAAGATTTCTAGTAGCTTTTCAAGCACCACGGTCTTTAAAACACTGTGATGCTTAGGGTAGTCATCACAGTACTTAAAAGACAATAATTATCATCATGGTATTTTAAGTACTGTAATGAATATCCTAAGCATCCCTATATTTTCAAAATTGAGATTTTCAGTAGCTTTTCAAACATCACGGTCTTTTAAGTACCGTGATGACTGCCCTAAACATCATGCCACTTCAAAGACTGTGATGTCTAAAAGCTATTGGAATTCTCCGAAACATTTAACGTAAAGGATATAAAGGGTACCTTGAATATTATATAACAATATAGACCGCATTCATGGTTTCTACTTTGCTTATGCACATCTTAACATTGGATCAAAGAATTCAAAAGTATTGTGAAAAAAGAAAAAACACACAAGTTTAAACTACTAATGATGTTAAAGTAAACATACTATTGAGGGTCTATAACAATCTTCAACCTAGAAGATAAATACCAGTTTGAAGTTTCATGTAGTTTTAAGACATTCATGTGCATATAGATAATAAGGTCACATTCAACATATTCATATGGATGAACATCAATACCAAAACACCATACTAAACTCCACAGAGCTCAAGAAACCCAAAACACATTTTCATCTGCATAAATATCCCATTGTATATTAATCACGATGACTAATAATTTAAAAAACAACTTGAAATGATAGGCACTACTAGCCTCTTTGCACATTATAGACACTACTGGCCTCTTTACAAAAACAACTTGACCAACATAAAATAGAAAATACAAATCATTGAGGACATTTTTGTCAAACTTTACACTTCTGATCCCACTGTGACAACTCAAATTGTATTGTATTTGCACTTCTTTCTTCCTGTCTAACTAAGCGAGAGGGTAACTCCCATCTAGGAGCCTCCGATTGAATCGGTGTGCGGATAAATTGTGTATTACTTGTCCCCTCATCTAGTCGAGAAGTATGCCATACTTGAACCAGGTCTTCCATCTCCCCATGTCTGTCATCCACCTCCATGTCCTCAGAGGCCTCCTCATCAATTCTCCTCTCCTCCCTTGCCTGCAGCCCAACTTATGGATCATGTAATTTCAGTGTTTCTAATGCTTCTCCCATTAGGTCGTAATTCCTTAAAGTGAAACCTTGACGTACAAATTGTGCTGCATCAAGTCATATGAAAATAGACTAGTGAGACTTCTAAGACGTGAATAAAACAATGATACTTTTAAAATAGTCTTACCATTATATCTTCATCGTGATTACCTTGGGGCATGAATTGTGAGGGATGGTGTCTGTATGGGTTATGGATTAGTGCCTAGTCCTTGGTGTGTACCACTCAATGTATTCTTGTGTTGGTTTCCCATTTTAAACATGTCATTTGTTGCTCGACATAGATAATCTAGCTTATTCGTCCACATATCTATCTCATGTCGAAGCTCGTCTCTCCAATTCTCGGACCTCTTCCTTTTTCTCTCCCTCCTCTCCCACTACAAGGATCTGCCAGTATCCCTTGGTGCAATCCAAACTGCCAAAGCACACGATCTAGCATGCACTCCTCACAAATGTGTCCACATATGAGGTACGTATTACACAAAGCAGTTTGCTGAACCAGAAGGGAAAAATCTCCGTCCTCCTCAAATTCATCTCCTACATCAGGATAATCATCATATGGGGTCCATATGACCTATGAAAAAAAGAAAAAGAAATTTATAAATAACCTGTACCAAAAAATTATTAAAATTTAAATAAATAAAGTCAATGAAAACTTTTTCAATACTAATGTCATGTGTCTGTGCATTATCGATCTCCTGGCGCCCCACGAGATGGCAATTGTGACAGTTATCCTGTACTCTAAGAGCAGCCCACCTGAGGGATATAGGGAGCCCTACAAGGATGTCTTTGAGAATTGGGAGCAACAATTTGAAGTGCTCATACGCCCAACAATGAAATGAATGCATAAAAAAATTAGTATTATAACCAAACATCTTTCAAAACTTTTAAGTATCTATCAAAACATTTAAATAATAACAATACCAGCAAAAGAGTGGCTGATCCACTTTTGGTGATCAAGATGAATAATCTTTGAAAGGATCAAAACAAATAAGCTAGGGCAGCTGCACCCCATGCCTATTAACTAACAACTTCCATATCCTCAAAAAGCTACAAATATAATGACATCGTATTGTTTGTGGAATTTGCAAAGATTGTATCGCCGACTAAATATAGGAGGTAGGCATGAGTGTGTCATAATAAAGTGCACCTATTACAATTCTATGGCAGCTGTCTTCATCAACCAAGTCAGCCAAATAGTGGAATGGTTAATACCTAGTGGCAACTCTCTTAGCATACAGACTATAAAATCCCTTTGGTTCTCCACTCTCCTAAAAGTTACAGCTGCACCTGTCACCCTTAACTAGAGAATTTTATATATATCTGCAGGACTATGTATCATCTCTCCGACGTCTATATTAAAGTGCCCGGTCTTCATGCCACCTCTTGATAATAATAGCCAATGTGCCACGGTCGTGGTGAGTCATCGCCATTATGGTCAGAGGAAACAACTTTAATGTCCTGACCAAGTCAATCTGAGCATGGTTTGTTAAAAGCCATAAAGCTATTGCATTGGCCTTCTCATCAATCCTGAGAAGATTACCCCGATCCTGAAATGGAATTTGTGATTTCAAATATTAAAACAAATATATCAGTTAACCAAGATGATATGCAAAGAATATAATTTTGAATATGTTTATATACCATTCCTTTCCAGACCTTCTATGATATATGCTAACTTAATCTAGTGAGCAATGTAGGAGCCTAAGGACCTCCAGGGTAGGGTATGCCTTCGGCTATGATCCCTGTTACAAAAGTCACCATCGGTTTTCTATGGTGACAAAATCAACAATAACAAACCAAAAATCTCATAATAACAACTTTCAAGAAGAAACCATAAATAAAAAATCATCAATCACATTCTTCAATAAGTTGTTTGGGATTTAATTTAATCTGTCATTTAGGATTCAAAACCGAAATGTTAATAACAAAAAACTGAGCTTCCATCTCATGTACATAATATCTTCTAAAATAAGGTAAGTACTACTAGACTCCCAGGTGTCTATGACTTTGCATACCATATGTGCTTATCAAAAGTTAATTGGACTGCTTACTCCTCATTTTTTTTTATCTATATTATTTCAGAACTATTCTTATGGATATTTATGGGTGATCCAAAGGGGATCACTACTAGTGCTAATGGAATTTTATTCATTCTAGCATGTTTTTTGTAAGTCAATTATCGTATGATAACTATAGAATCTCTAGCACAAAAGGTTATGAAAGCTTTTCCTAAGAGTCCGTATTTGAAGGCTATGTTAACAAACTCAAAGAATATTATAGCCACTGATAAAGTAGACAAAAGATTGAAAGCTTTGCAAGCAACTGTAACTATTTCATAAATCAAGCAACTATTTTCGTAATTTTAAAGCAACTATCTCCAACCTACTACCATCTTGAAACTATTTCAGAAATCAAGCAACTATCTCCAACCTACTATCATCAGAAACTATTTCCTTCTGGACAAATCTTGTTAAATAAGAAGCATAATTTTATAAAATACACTGCAATCAACATACTAATTTTCTTGCCAAGCATAATTTTAAAGGACAAGCATAATTTTGAGACTTCAATGCAATTGATCCGATTAAAATAGTTTTCTTGGTAACTTTTCTTCATAACCTGGACTTCAACAACAAATTGAAATGCCATATCATCAAGTTAAAAACCCTAACTAAGGCCACTAAATCATCCATTTCATCTCCAATACATGGACAAGCCCATGCATGTCAACATAATCGCATCAAACTTACATAAAAATTCTAGAATCCAAGTTTATACAAAAACTACAGCAATAGAGTGAGCAGGAAAAAATTGATTCAGATTTGTTTGCAACAACAAATTGAAATCCCATATCATCGAGTTAAAAACCCTAACTAAAGACACTAAAGCATCAAGTTAAAAACCCTAACTAAGACCACTAAAATCATTCGTTCTATCATATTTGTTTTACAACACATACATGATACTAGAAATCTGAATAAAATTGTTCAATAAATCAAGATATCCAAGCCATACCCGATAAGAAAAACGAACTCAAACAGAATGGCAAAAACAGAACTATAATGAAGAAAGGAGTTTAGGGTGGGTTATAAGATCCCATGACTATCACGGTCTTTCGAATGCCGTGACACTCTTTCTAGTCGTCACGACATTTTAAGTGTTGTATAAGTTGTGGTGATCATAACAGTACTTAGAGTACTGTGATGCCTCAAGACATACGTTCCAAACTATAAACTTTGGTGGTCATCATGCTATTTTAAGTACCGTGATGTTGAGCCTTCGCTCTACTCGCGGCGCTCCTTGCTCGTGGAGCGGCATACCAAAAAAAGAAAGACTTTTTCTATGTATTTCAAAGGTACTCCACCTATGGTGAAGTCCGATGGGTCAGTATGGACCTCGAACAACTTATTGTAGTCAGGTAAGCACAGTACCGGGTCACTTGTTATCGCCTTTTCTAGGTCTTCAAAAGCTCTTTGACATGCCTAACAATCTTTGGCACTCATCCGACCTGCTCGGTCCTTCTTGAGAAGATCCATGAGTTGAGCCACTCTTCTTGAGTACTTGAGGATAAGAAAGGGATATAAAGCCGCTGTAAAAGCTTACGGTAATACGAGAATGTTATTTTGGTCAAAAAATGTCAAAAGTGAGGAAAAAGGGTGTGGATGAGGTTTGTAAAAGTTTAGGTCTTTTTTTTTGTTTTTCTTCTAATTAGACGAAAATTAAGGTATATTTCTGATAATTTCCCTTGATTTTATCTTCTTTTATTATTATTATTATTATTATTATTATTATTATTATTATTATTATTATTATATTTCTTATTATCATTGTTGTATAAACCACTATTTTAGATGAACCAATATTTCACATTTTTGGATTTTTATGTTTTTGTTAATTGCAATCATATATTGAGGGCCTTCTATTTTCCTTCGAATAGTAACTAATACCTTCAGTTACAATTCTTGTTATTTTTTATTGTATTTTTGTATTAAGCATTTTTGTTGCTATTTCATAACACTTTCAATAAAATCATTGTCTATTTTGTGTTTGGACAATCTAGGAAGCATTGTTGTTGTATTTAATGCAAAATTTAGCAATATTTGTCAAGTAGGACCCTAAATGTTACTAGGTGAGGGCTTAAAATTATTATTCAATAACTTTGATATATCTTTACAGTAACTGCAACTCATAATTTTATCTTATATCATCTTTACAAATCTAATTTTTCACTCCGGTGTATTAGCTAAAGCTGAAATATTGGCAATTTTTTAACTTACGTATTTTTTTGCAATCCATATTTTTTACCTACGTTTTGCCACTAAATTTTTTTAATATAAACAAATTTATTTTTGATGTTTTGGTTTTCCCATATATTATTATTATGTGACTAGTTTATTTTATGGGCAAGATCCAAGGGTTGAAATCAAAGAAGAGGTAGAAAATAAAAGGAAAATATTCATAAACATCTCTTATAATTTGCAATATTTTAAAAATATAGTTGGCTTTTTATATTTTATGCTCATATATTCTTTTTTGCAGTTCTTTGGCAAAATAACCTGATTTGGAAATTCAAAACGGGAGTGTTTCTTCTTTTCCTTTGGTTGAGAGATCAATGTCGAACTTGAAGTTCTTTTTTGTTTTTGTTTTTTTTTACAAATATTAACATCTTTATTCATATCATCACCACATCGTTACATCACTACACAATTTAAAACTAGCAAATACAAAAAAATAGAAAAAATAAAAAATAAAAAGATTACAATTCCAAAATCTCCACCATTTTGTACAATTGTTAAACTCGCAGCAGAAACACCAACTTCCGCAAGACGATCAACCTCCATATTACTCTTCCTATAACAATCCTCATAACAATCTATCCTTTCAACTATGTAAGACCTAAGGGTATTCTGCTTATCCTTTAATCCATTTGACGATAATCATTGAATCCCCTTCAATAACAGTAGGCTTTCGAAAATCTCTAGCTAGCTTAACACCTTGTAAAGTAGCCCTACACTTTGCTTCATTTTCAATGACAATCCCAATTGGTCTAAATAATTTCAACAATTTACAGCCACTACAATCCCTTATAATCCAACCAATCCCCGTGGGGCTTGGATTGCCCACAATGCTACTATCAAAATTTATTTTAATCTACCATTCCTTAGGACATTTCCATATTCCGACTCTTATTTCTTTTGTTATACGTTCTTTTATTAGAAGATTCAGATTATACATGAGATCTACCCTTGAAACACCTCAGTAAACGTTGTTTATCCTAAGCCAAGTGATCACAACAATTCTAATTTTTCATTTAATTGCATTGTTGTCTTGCCCTATTTTCAAAACACTGTTGATTCCTTTCTTTCCAAATCTCTCAAAAAATAGCAACCTTAGCTACCTTCCATATAATACACTCATTCTTACTTAATCCAATATCAATTTAAATACTCGGGTTCTATTATTCTTGATTGGATTCTCCAAGCCCTGGCTTATCACATCAACTATGAGACATTCTAATCAATATAGTCCTGAGTGGAAGGTGACCCTCACACCTCCCGAGAGTTCACACTCCCAAAACGTATACTCTCAATACATCAAATACTCGAGGTATATGAATTTGGGCCCCAGTACGCCAAACACCCAGATTCAGTCTCTCTCTAACTCCCACTGAGCATAAGACTATTGGCTTTAAGGTCTTGAAAGGCCACATAACCAATACTTTTATCTTTTTTGCAACACATCTAAGCATCTTAAACAATGACATAAAATATACCCGGAGATTTACTACAGTTGCTTCAATCAATGTAATTCTACCTCCTAATGACAATAGCTTGTACTTCCAAGAATCAAGTTTATATTGAACTCTTTGAATAACTGGATCCCAAAGAGCCACCATTCTATTATTTTCAGATAGAGGTAACCCTAGATATTTTAATGAAAACCTTCCTATTTCACAATCAATACAAACTATTTCACTTTACTTTCATCACATGCAACCTCAATGATGTGTGTTTTGTGCAGGTTCACTTTTTGTCATGTTATCATTTCAAATACTCTCAAGGATTTCTTTAAAACAGTAATTTCCATATCATTTGCACCACAGAAGAACTGTGTATCGTCTACGTACTGTAGGTGGGAAACAATTGTCCTATTGTTTTTAACCTGAAATCTATTTAACATCCCTTTTTTTAGCACTGAAGATAGCATCACGCGTAATGGTAAACAAAAATGGTGATAAAGGTTCCCCTTGTCTAATCCCTTTTCGTGCTTTAAAAAAGTCTTTAGGCTTTTCTATTGATCAAGATTGAAAATTGTGTTGAAATCAAACAATCTTCAATCCATTTTAACCATATACCTCCAAAATATAGCTTTCATTGTTTGCAATAAAATCATTTGCTTTACTTAATCATATACTTTCCCAAGATTAATTTTACACACAATACATTATTTCTTGTCAGCAGTACAAGAACTTATAACTTCTTGTGCACAAAGTATAACTTGAAACTTCCAATCAAGTTTTTCAGCTAATGGAAGTATTCAACTGTCCATACTTGTATTTTTATAGCCAAAGAAGAAATATAGTGAAATTTTACAGGAGTAAATTATAGATTGAGTTCTTCCAACAAAAAACCTATCTAAATATGAAATCTAAATTTCCAAAACAATAATTATCTGCCGATTCTAAATTACCTCAAAACATTTTAGATAAAAGAATATTTTAGCAAAGGGAGCAAATGTATAGTATGCACCTTCATGAGCACCTTGTAAAAATTTTAATGAGACGATGCCATTTCAATTTTTGGGTGAGTAATGGGGAGAGGGCCCTACCCATTGTGGGAATCTAGCTAAGGACGTAATGTTGCAATCGTCAAGCTCTAACCAATTAAACCTAGACTCTTTTCCTACGATGCCATCTCATTGATTGCATTTAATTTCACATATGCACGCTTTTCAAATTTCTAATCAATTAACTTTTTGTTAGATGGTACTCTGCAAGCACAATGTATATGTGTTCCCTTGGGTAAGATATATATATTTATATAATTTTGGATCCGCTTTAGAATTATCAGATTATTATTTTTAGAAATATTAAATTTCGGATTTAAATATATATTTTATTTAAGGAACTAGATTTACAACGTGCTCCAGCAAGAATACATTGTACTTCTCTTTCTTTGCTAACAAAAACATGTGGTTGGAGAACTTGAAGCTCTTTACTGCCTTAATTATCAAATAAGAGAATAGTTTTAGACTTAAGTCCTAGACCAATGTCTTATCCAAGAGAAAAAAAATAACATTCATCGAGGGTATTTTGAAAATAAAAAATAAAAAATAAAAATATGAGCCATATCATCACCGTCAAAGCCTTTTTCTACATAATTGGGTTAGGCTACACAAATCCTGGTATACCATTATGCTCAAGTAAGGGCAATACCCTCATATTTTCTCAATACTTCCAACCACGTTCTTTTAGCCCTACCCTTTGCCCTTTTTTAGCTTCCACTTGAACTAACTTGCGCTTCCTAATAGGTGCTTTACTGGATTTGCACTACACATGGTCCAAGAAACAATCCCTAGAAAACCTTAGACTAGAGACCCTACGTTCAAATTCTCTTAAAATCTCTCTAAAACTAAGATCTAATCCTAAGAAGCAGTTCTCCTAGATCCAAATCCTTAGAGTCATGCATCAAGAACATAAGGCATTCAAAGGTGTAAATCAATTCGCGGTCTTGATTTTGGTCTCCAACTCTGAGTTTTCCAGGTATGTGATCTTTCAATTGCTTTTATTTATGTATTTTTTTTATTTTTTATTTTTTTGCTCTATTATTTAGTTTTTTGGTCATTTCTTTATTTTTTTAGATTTAATTAAGAATTAGAAGGTTTTCAAGGTCTTATAAATGGATTTTCGAGTTGGCCCTACCAATAGGTTTAGAGGAGAACCGGATCTGCAAAGATCAACGATGCCCATAAGCCTATAATTTGAGCGACCCCATTCTCTCTATTGATTTTAAAAGTACGTTGTTTCACAAGAGATTTGAGTCGGTTGTGATCATAGACCCATCCAAATTAGAGTGTGAACAGTTTGGCTCCCACCATGGGGCCCTCGAGCTTCAGATCCGCCCATTTAAATCATAAAAAGCTTTATGTAAATTTAGTTTTCCAAAAAAAAAAAAAAAAAAATAGAGAATTACAAAAGCTAGAACATGCCAGAAATTCACCAGAAAGACGCTGAAATTCGATCTGAATCGAGTCGGGTAGGCCTAGCACAAGTCGACTTGACTTGCATGGTAAGAAATTGCCGAAATTTTTTTGATAGTCTTGTTTCGGCCCTCCGTAGTTTTTGTACTTTCTGTTTCTTGTTTTCAATGACCAAAAAAATTCCAAAAAATTAAAAAAATATGAGATAGTACCTAGGGTTAGATTTAGACTTTTGTTATTGTTTAGAGTAGATTTGATCTTTTAATCTTACCTATTTGATCTTATCTGCTTAATTTAGAATTCTTGATCTTATATTATTATATTAGATTTCTTTAAGGTCGTTATATATTTGTTCTATCTTTATCTTGCATTAGTAGATTAAGCTGATTGCTGTATGATCAAACCACTTACACTCGCCACTATGTTGGAATTATGTCCTTTTAAGGTCTTAAATTCAGACATTTATAATGACTCTTAACTTTAGTGAAAAAGTGCGACATGACTCTAGGATCTTGGCGCATTGGGACAAAAAATCATGGAACTTCGAGTGAGTCATGATGAGGATTTATATGCATAGGAGGTACCTTGAGAGTTTACCTCTTCGTCGGGGTCGATTGTTATGTTTGTGCTTTATGACTGAGTGATGGGTCAGGGTAATATAATTTATGTGATTATGTAATATGAGCATGATGACAAAATAACTTTGTATGAGGGCACTAGCCTAAATTCCTGACTCTTAGTACCTTCTCGTAGCATGTGCATATAGAGACGTAATGCATGAGAAGCCGCTCTTCCGAGGATCCATTAGTAAGAGGTATGCACATGTGGTAAGGGAGGAACCCCCACACTATGTCTGTGTATGTCCTTTAAAGGGTCCACCTGAAATCTACTTATACTTGGGGATTCAGATCACTCATGGGTTTGACTTTAAGCCATTATCATGAGCTCTTGATTATACAAGATGGGTTATGAGTTTGTTGGGTAATTTCGAGAAGGTAACTTTGGCTTCCGGGTCTAGCCAAGTGGAGGTTACGATTCGTAATTCAACTCTAAAGATCATAATTTCCATACAATCATTTTTATAGAGGCAAGGCTCTAAACAATCAAATTAGAGTGCATATCAAAAATTTCACTAGAAGAAGTCGTTTTGATGCCCAAATATCCTCAAATAGATCATCTCGACATTAAGATGCATGGACATGGGCAAAAATGGATTTCAAGTTTTAGAAATAGTGCTAACTAGTATATGAACAACTAATGCAAAGACAAGTGAGTTTTAAGTGATAATAAGTCTATATAAAATGTCAGCATTGAGCCACCTCTTGTCTTGGTTATTGACGACTTAACTAGACACCTACAAGATGAGGTACTGTGGTGCATGCTATTCTCATATAACATAGTTTTGATGGATGGACTTGAAATGACATCAACACAAAGTTAAAACTTTGAAGTTATGTTCTAGAATCCAAAGTTTTAAATTAACCAGACTAAGACAGTATATGGAATGCAAGTTTAGTTAAGATTGATAGCCAAGAAGTATAAAAAAGACTACACTTTTGATATCTTGGGTCGATAACCCAGAAAATAGAGAAATTGAGGAAAATGTCGCACCCAAAATTAAGCTGGGTGAGTGTAGTGGAGATGTGCAACTGGAATTTTATGTAATCGCCGCATACCAATGAAGCAGAAGGCCAGGTTCTTATGACACTTGTGAGACTAGCTTTGTTCTATGGGATGAAATATTAGGCGGACAAAAAACAATATACCCATAGAATGAGTGTAGCAGATATGAAGATGTTGAAATGGATGAGTGGCAAGACAAGAATGGATAGCATTCGAAAAGAATCCATTCGGGAGAATTTAAGTGTGACACCAATAAGTAATAAGATAAAAGAGAGTAGACTTAGATGGACTGACCATGTGTGGCATTGACCTTGTACAACACCTGTTAGGAGGTAAGAGTTAGTTCAAGTGGAAGGACTGAAATTGAGGGATAGGCCTAAAAGGACTTGGTTGGAAGTAGTCCGAAAAGATATAGGGACTTTTGGACTCACTGAGGGTATGACCTTAAATAAAGCAGAATGGTAGACCAGAATTCGTGTAGCCAACCCAAATTAATTGGGAAAAGGCTATGATAATGATGATGATGGGAAGTGCTATGTTAAAATTAGATGTCATGGTATCTACTTACATTTATTTATGAGAAAATTATATATATCTACTTATATTTATTTACGAATCTTGGTCTACTATTCTACTCTATTCAAGGTCATATCCTCAATGAGGCCAAAAGTCCCTATATCTTTTCGGATTACTTCCAACCAAGTCTTTTTAGGTCTATCCCTTACCCTTTTCAATCATTCCGCTTAAACTAAGTCACACCTCCTAACAAATGTTGTATAAGGTCAGCACCACACATGGCCAGCCCACTTAAGTCTACTCTCTTTTATCTTATTGCTTATTAGTGCCACACCTAAATTCTCCATAATGGATTCATTTCAAATTCTATCCATTCTTATCTTTACACTCATCCATCTCAACATCTTCATCTCCGCTACACTCATTATATGGGTATATTATTTTTTGTCCACCCAATATTTCACCCCATAAAAGAAATCTGGTCTCACAATTATCTAAAAACTTGTCAATCACATAAAGTTCCAGTTGCACATCTCCACTTCACCCACCCAACTGTAATTTTGTGTACGACATCTTCCTCAATCTCTCCATTTTTTTGGGTTATCAACCCAAGATATCGAAGGTGTGGTATTTTTTATTCATCCTGGCAATCAATCTTAACTATTCACTCATCTCTACGTCAATAATTACTAGACTTGCATTCTATATACTCTGTCTTAGTCCTACTAATTTAAAACTTTTGTATTCTCGAACATCCCTTCAAAGTTGTAACTTTGTGTTGATGCCATTTCGAGTCTTATCCATCAAAACTATGTTATTTGCGAATAACATGTGCCATGATACCTCATCCTGTAAGTATCTAGTTAAGTCGTCAATAACTAAGACAAGAGATACGGGCTCAATACCTTTAATGTAGACCTATTGTCACTTAAAACTCACTCGTTTTTGCACTAGTTGTTCGAATACTTGTTAGCACTCCATTATACATTCTCTCACCAAGTCGTTGTAGTGTCTGGAGACTCATTTCTCTTCCAACACCCGTGAAATCAAATCTCGAGGTACTTTACGATAAGCATTCTCCAGATCAATAAAGACCATGTGGAGGTCTTTTCCCTTTGCGCTAAACTTCTCAATTAGTTGCCTAAGTAGGAAATAGCCTCGGTTGTTGACCTTCCTGGCATAAAATGAACTTGGTTTGTAGATACACTTGTTTCATGCCTTAGTCATTGCTTAATCACTCTCTCCTATATATTCATAGTATGACTAAGAAGTTTGATCACTCAATAGTTTGCACAATTCTATATATCTCATTTGTTCTTGTAAATAGGTACCACAATACTTTTCCTTCATCCGTCTCACATTTTCTTTATTCTTAACACCTTGTTGAGCAACTTTGTCAGCCAGTCAATGTCAATCTGCTTTATGCACTTCCAAATCTCTATTGGGATACCATCTCGTCCTAAAGCCTTTTCTGTCTTCATTATTTTCAAAGTTTCTTTCATTTTCGACTTCCTAATCCTACAAATGTATCTATGACTTCCACCCTCATTTATACCAACAGTTTCTTCTACCACTATGTTTCCATTGTATTTGTCATTTAATAATTTTTTATACTAAACTGTCAACCTTTTGTTGACCTTGTCATTGTTCATCAAGACCATTTGATCCTCACTATTAATGCATTTAATATGATTTAGATCACTACATTTTTCTCTCTCTTTTTTGCTAATTTAAAGATATCACAGTTTATTGTATAGATTATCATATGCCTTGAGTTTAGCTTTACTTATTATTTGTTTAGTATTTTTCTTCAAACCCATATCCCCGTGTACCCCATCGTACCAATGCTATCAAATTTGTTTCGCTTCGGCCGAAGAGGCTAAAGCTTTCGGACTTTAGGCACAACCGAAGAGAAGTGAAGCCTGATGCTGTCGCTTCGGTCAGATTCAGACTGTTTCAGGCTGTTTCGGTCAAATTCGGACTGCTTTGAGTATGGTTCGGGTTTGCTTTGGCCAACAAAGAAATAGCTATATAAATATATTTTTTAATTAATTATTTGTATATTTTTATATATAAATACTTAATTTATTTATACTAAATTAAAAAAAAAATCTGAAGTCTTCTCCCGAATCGGCCGAAACACCAAATTGCTTTATTTTTCTCACCTCTACTATCATTCTCTAACTACCATTTAGGTCCCCTCCTGAAAAGGTCCTCTCTTCTCCCATCGTTCCAACCATGAATCAAACATTTCCCAAGAAAAAAAAAAAAAAAAAAAAAAAATTCCCAAAAGGAAAATGCGGGTTGATTTCCTTTCTTTGTCGGGGATTTCCAACCTTGAGCGAGTCTCTCTTTACTCCGCCGCTGCCAAAATTCGTCCGCTTCCTGGTTCCCCGCTACCAACACGTCCGACACACACACACTCTCTCTCCTCTCCTCAGCACGCGCCCACTCTCTCACTCTTGCTCTACTCCGCTACCCACAACTGCCCAATCCAGTCGCAATTCCCATGCTTTTCAGCTTCCTCTACTCACTCACTCTCCTTACCTCTCTCTCTGTTTTGACTCTTTGCTTACTGGCTCCCTTCTCTCTTTCTCTAAGCTCCTTCCAGACTCCTATTATTCATTTCTCTTTCTCTCAAAGATCTTGGCTGTGCACGTGGTTCTCTTTGTCGGGTTTCTTTCAGGACAACTTGCTTGGTGGATTGGGGTTTTGTGAAAAGCTTCCTGCTCCATTTCATCTCTTCAATTCATGTTACTTCGGAGGAGAAAGAAGGACGAGCAGGTGCCATGTATCTCTCTGAAAAGCAGCAGCCTATCGATTTCTATAAGGCCGAAGAGAGCCGCGAAATGATAATGGAGGCGGTCGCCATAGGCCTTCAACCCCCCTCTGCTCTCCAACAGCATCAACAGCAGCAGGCGGCTCTGATTCTCACAGAGAGCAGCGGAGAAGACCACGAGGTTAAGGCCCCGAAAAAACGAGCGGAGACTTGGATTCAGGAAGAGATTCGAACACTTATTGGTTTGCGTCGAGAAATGGATACCCTTTTCAACACGTCCAAGTCGAACAAGCATTTGTGGGAGCAGATCTCATCGAAGATGAGAGAGAAGGGGTTTGATAGGTCCCCAACTATGTGCACTGATAAGTGGAGGAACCTCCTTAAGGAATACAAGAAGTCACGTCACCATGACAGGGGTGGCTCTGCTAAGGTCTCATACTACAAAGAGCTGGAGGACCTGTTTCGTGAGCGTGCGAGGAACGCTCCTTATAAGAGCCCCCCTTCAAAAGTGGACTCCTACATGCAATTTGCTGACAAAGGTAGAATCTCCCCATTTCTTTTCTTCCTGCTCACCTGGCTCCTCTCTCTTTCTCTCCTTTTTGAGGTTTTTATTGTGATTTTAGTATGATTGCATTTTGGTATCATTTACAATTTCTCAGTGTTGTTGCAGTATTGAATTCTCAAATGTCATTGACATGCTTTTCTCTTGATTGAGTTTTTTGGAATATTGAGTTTTTTGGAATATTTGCTCTTGTCTGTGTGTGCCTGTTATTTTTTAACTAGACTCCTAGTTGTTGAGTTTTGCATCGCTTGGCGTTCGCCTGTTATCTTTTAACTAGACTCCTAGTTGTTGAGTTTTGCTTCGCTTGGCATTCGCCTGTTATCTTTTAACTAGACTCCTAGATGAGTAGTTGTTGAGTTTTGCTTGGCTTGGCATTTGCGAAGAGATTGAGCAAATGCACTTTCTCATCCATCCAAACCAGCTATCCCGAAAACCTATTCTTCCAAAACGATTGTGCAAGAGACCCCATAGCACTATCTTTCTCCACGGCCACCTTAACATCCAAGCCTGACTAGCGGTCCTTAGTTATCAATTCTTAGCATTTGTGTGAGCCAAAGCCACGTTGGATATCTGCCTCTAAAAAATGCCTTGCAAGGGAAATTGTTCCGTCCCAACGGGGAAGTTGTTGTGTCCCAACATGGTCGATGCTGGTGAGAACTTCTATGAGAAATCAAGGGCAGAAAATGATTACGATAGTTCAGCTGTTACTGTATTTGAGTCTGGTGAGCCTAGGAAGATGCATACAGGAAGGATTTCTCCATAGGAATGATGGCTAGAACATATTGCAGCAGCTGGAAGGGGTAACTCCAACTCAAGCTAGGGTTGCGAAGTCTTGGGTGCATGGGGTCTTTATGGATAACCTCTATAAGGACCTTTAAGATGTTAACAGGACTTGTCGGTTATTGTCATTCATAGGAGGCTGAAGCCAGGGTCCTATTTATGGGCCTTAGATCCCTTAAGGCCCATTGATAGGCCTTAAACTGCTCTTTCCTTCTTGATAGGCCCCTGGATTGTGGAAATTTTGAAAGACTGATTCACTTAACTTTATTAGATGGTAGGAATCGAGCTTGGGGTCGAGTGGTTAGCAATTGACGATTAGCAGCGCTACATCTCAAGTTTGATTCAAAAAAAAAAGAAGAAAGATGGGTTTGTAGAGAGGTATGCTTGAGAGGCAAAGAGGCTCTTATTCCCCATTTCCATGTACACACAGAACCTTGTAGCGAGGTAGGAATTCTCGCTGGATAGGGTGTAAGGGATACTCTCTCTATGTTTGAAGTTTGATGCCTTCCTCTGGACCTTTCTATTTTTATTTAGTTCCTTCTTCTCCATCATTGTTTGTTCTGTTGCTCTTTTTCCCTTCTCGTTCTATTTCTTTTCTTTTTGGTCCATGTTCCTTGGTTGATGCACCGTGCAACTTGACTTTGTCCTTCTACTTACTTGTTCTCTGTTGAAGAAAAAACTTAAGAGGAAGATCAAATTGTTGTTCTGATAGTATGTCCTCCTGGAATGACAACATTTGAATATGCCAAGGCAATTTCTTTAAATATTTATGGCTCGGTAATCTAGTGAGGCTTGATTGAGTCTTATAAGACTTGATAGTGTTTTGGTTTGGTCTTTTAATTGTTTTAAGAGACTTGCTTGAGTCTTGTAAGGCTCAGCCAATATTTATTGAGGTGACTGTTTGGGACTGGGTGGGTCCTGAGCTGCGTCTGAGGATTTGAACATTGATTTTTAAAGAACCTTGCTCCCAATGCACTTGTACAATTTCGGATGTTACGCAAAGTGATTTTCTATTTGTAGATTCTTTTCTTTCTTTGGGCTATTGGCTTACATGAGTTACAACTTAAGGTTTTAAACCCGTTCCACCATTGGATTCAAAGGGCACTGGACTAACTTTGATGCATCTTTACTAGCTTTACTTGTTTTTGTGTTAAAGACATCTGTGTACGTTGATGAGCAGGGCTGAACTTTTGAGGCTGTGCACTATCTTGACTTTTTTGGTACTGGAATTTGGTTTGACACTGTCTGGGAACCTAAGCCTAATATATTGGCATTCTTGTTATTTATAATCATGAATGCTATTATGCTGAATTTTATATTTAGTTTGATTTAGCATGAATCTTTCATGGTACTTGAAATTGGTCGATATGATAAATTATATAAAAGAAACCCAGTAAAATGTGAACGTCTTCTTCTTCAAAAAAAATATTTATTTTTATTGATAATTTAAAAAGTGTTGCTTTCCTTTTATAATGTACACTTAATTTTTCTACGTCATACATGTAGACACATAGATATATATATGCGTGTTAATTAAGGATTGAATATGCAAAAACTTCTGTTTTTTTTATAGATAATTCTCTATGATATTTATGAAATTTTCCCTTCTAGTTTTTGTTTCTTGTTGCAATTAACATTATCCAAAGGTCATGCTTCTTCAGTTGTTCCTCTCAGGATTATGCTCTATTCTATGAAAGAATTAAATTTGCCTTAATAATGTTCCATTAAATTTATGGTGTCGATGTTTAAAGGTAGCCACTATTCTTGTCTTTTCAAAAATGGTTTCAAAGATGAAGCATATATGATAGGTAATATGTTCTTTGTTTCTTGAATGTTATTTTCTTTTTGTTTATTAATATAATTTCCTGTTCTTTTAATTTTCCATTGACGTTTCTTGGGGGAAATTTCTAAAAACTGAGATACTAATATTTCATTCTAAACAATGTCCACGTGGTTAAACATTTGTATTAAATGTTTTCTTCATTTTCTTGCCTGTTCTTTTGCTGTTTAACTAGTCGTTATTCAAAGAGTGTAAATTGTGCACCTTTTGTACATGTCATATCATATTACTTGAATTTTGATTAGATGAATAGATGGTTCTATGTTCATGCAATTCATTTTATTTGCATGATTGATAAAATGGGGACAATGTGGGTCTTCTCAACAATTATTTTTGTAGTTTTCACATGCACATCCAGGTAATTGTGCTCAGTTGCTGTAATAGTCATAGTAACTTCCGAAATGATCTACATAAATATAGGTGCACAAATGTGGTACTCTCTATCATGGATACTAGTGTATGTTTAGACTTGATTGCCTCCATGTTTAGATGTCTAGATGCACCTTCATGCTGATTAACTCTATATTTGCCTCCAGTAGAGCCATCTTGAAGTTTCGCTGTTATCTGGATAGTTTTGAAATAATATGGATTGGGATTGTTATTGATAAGCCATTTTCTAGAAGGTGGTTTCCTTTCAGTTTAGGTCAAGTTATATATGCAAGGTAGTGTCCTTTGTTTGAATGGTTGATCTATCGTGAATTTGAGATCTTAGTGATTCATGATAAGATGTGGCAAAGTTTTACGCTGGTTGCCTACCTAATGCAACCTATAGTTGTTGGGATCGGGAGCGGGAACGGTACCGGGAGTGGGGGATCATCAAATGCTAGAAGATATATATGGTTGGGAATGCCATCTGGAAAATGTACACATTAGGGATCGAAATCTCCAAATGTCAGGGGTCGAGATTCCAACCTTTTGGGGATCTTAATCCCAACCTTTTGGGATCTTGATCTGAACTTTTTGAGGATCTTTCTACCAACCTTCAAGTGTATGATAATGTAAGATTATGTAAACTCTTCAAAGTAGAGATATCATTATTGATAGCAAGCAAGCAATACAACTATATTAAAATTATAGTTGTGCTGCTAGCTGGCTATAAACAAAAAAAATCATTAGTTTGGTTGTTGTCTTGTTCTTTAAAGTTGGGATCGAGATCCCTAACACAAGAATCGGGATCTCTATCACTAGGGGTCGAGATTCCAAAATTTAAAAATTGATATACTTGAGAGATCTGTTCTGGGAGCAACAAAATCGAGATCCTAGAAGGGATTGTCTACCAAAGTAGGAGATCCCGGTAATTATGATGCAACCCACCTCCTTTACCCGGGTTTGGGACGGGTGAAGGGAAAGTTTAAGGTCCTCATCCTTGTTAGACCAATACCAGTGAATTTGAGATACCAAATTAATTATATTTTGAGAGTTTGGTCTTCCATGTTGCAATTGGCATGAATTTTGTCAAATAGGTTTTGCATTTATGTTCTATTTCTCTCCACACTATTAGTTTGGGATTAGCCTTTGACATATTTACATAAAGTTATCTCATTGTTGATCTTTTATTTTTATAGAACAATCTCTTTTTTCCCTTCTAATATTTGTTTTCATCTGAATTGAGTATGATGGTAGTATATATCTGCACTATAAATTCATGCTTCTGGAAAATTAGGATGGAGGAATGTTCCATACACTTTTGAATTTTGGTTGAGATGAGTTTTTAAAACTTGGTGATTTGGCTTTAAGAAGTCCAGTCGTTTCAGGACCCCAGCTAGTCCCCTTTTAAATACCATGGGAGTTGCCAAATCTTACCCTTTTTAAGACCCTATAGGTTTATTTTGCCATAGACTCGACCGAATCTTATTGAGACTCTGCCAAGTAGGTTGGCCGGACTCAAGCTTGGGGCCTTTGCGAGTCCCATTATGAGTCGCGATTATAAACACTGGTTGAGATTTAATATTGTGCATAATATATTATAAGTTAAACTATCTAAAATTGGTGAATGATTCTATAATATGCTCACCTCTCTACTTTTTGACTAATCTGCTTTTCTAATTCTGTGATGTAGGTTTTGAGGATGCTGGTATTCCCTTTGGATCTGTAGAAGGTATACTCTAGTTATTTCAACATTACAAAATGTTGCTCTGTTTTGTTTCAATTAACATTGCAAATTTGCTCCTCTTGCCATGACCTCTTTCATGTTGTTATCTAAATAGAAATGAGATTACTGTGATCATGTGGCCATGATAGGCAGTCTGTCGGTAACAATCCATTTTAATGGGAAATCACTGAAAAAAGAAACAACCAGAGAAGGGAAAGAATGAGAATAGTGAAAATTTGCTGGAAAAGTAAAAAAAGGAATATGGATTTTTAAATTACTTTTAAAAATGATGCAGTTTCAATAACATTCTTTTTCGATTGGGGGGATGATATAGGCACCTTTCCACACGTTGTTATTTCAATGGCCATTATAATGGCAGTTATTTTTGAATATGGCATTTTTTTCCTTTTTCCCGCCTTTGAATTTTAAGGGCTTAAACATGTTATAGTGGCTTTTTACACCATTATGTAATGGTCTTTATTAGAATAAATTTCCGTGATCATTGCTGCGAGACCTTTATGTGCTCCCCGAAGAACTTTTTATGCTTCCCACTGTTACTTTTTTGTAATATAAGATGGCTTTAAGGGGCATTGTTTCCACATGGCACCCATTGTTGTGAACCATGTTTATGATTTTACTGCTGTAGTTAATTGGTTGCATGCTTTTGGTGTTGTTTACTAGCCAAACTTTATCCTTTGCTGTTATTCATTTCGTTCACTTTTTATATATATTTTACATGTAGAGTTACTGAGAAGAAACTTATGTGCAGAAATATGCAGTATTTCAGCAATGACTGATCTGATAAGGGTATTAATTTTCAATATGCACAGTTGTAGAGCAAATATTTTCCATCTAATAATAATATCTACTAAATATGTAAATGGATGTTGAATTCCTCATACACTTTTCTATATATTTGTCATGTATATTGCCAAGGTGAAACTTATGTGTGAGGACATGAAATATTTTACTAATCACTGATCTGATAGGGTATTGATGTGATTATACATAAATCGCATATAAATGGATGTTAATTCCTTTCACATCCAAAACATTGCAGCTCGTCGTCTAGTGATCAAATGAGGGAGGCAGATTTTGATAAATATTATATTAAAAAATGTAATTATAATTTTTTTTTTTTGCAAAATACTGGCAAACACATCCACAACCTATCTCTAGTTAATTAGTAAGAGTGGGTATGGAGTCATGTTCGTGTGTATGGTTATGTTCACCAACTATCCCTATTCATGAATGTCAATTCTAAAAGTATACCTATCCAAAACCACCTTAAAGTTTGTCTCATATTTGTAAGAAAATCAACCTGAAAATGGGGGATAACAATTGAGTTTTATATTGAAAAGACAATAGGTATGTATTAGGGAAAATTACAAAAAAACCCCAAGACTACACTTTCTATGCAACTTACCCCCAACCCAACTTTTTCTCTCACTTTTTTCCCCAAAATACACTTTCTATGCAAATACCCCCCAACCAAAAAATAAATAAAAAAATACTTAAACTACCCTCCCTTACTTTTTACCTTACCCATGCTTCTCTCTTCTCAATTCCACCAAAATTGGGCTCTGACACTATGTAAGTGCGGTCTGGCAGTGGATCAAGCATTCTGGCATTGTGTAAGTGCGGTCCAGCAGTGGAGCACTCTAGAGTCACAGGGCTCTGGCACTGTGTAAGTGTGGTCCGGGAGTAGAACTTCTGAGTCACTGGGCTCCGGCAGTTGCAAAGGGCGGTCGGGCAATACTCAGTTTCGGTACGGTAATGCGATGGTGCACTCCGGCAATGTGCTACTGGGGTCCAAAAGTCAACGTCAAATATGGCAAAATTGATTTTTGTGTACGGGAAGGGCATTTCTGTCTAAAAAAAATGAACATTTTCCCTTGGGGGGGTATTTGTATAGAAAGTTTGTTTCGGGGAAAAAAGTGAGAAAAAGTTAGGTTGGGGGTAAGTTGCATAGAAAGTGTAGTCTTGGATTTTTTTTGGTAATTTTCCCTATATATTATGGTTTTTACTAGAAAATTAGCTTGGATTTAGAATCTGACTTTGGAAAGTTGTAACTGTTGCAAGTCGTGGCATTGGAAGAAGTTTTCTCAATTGATGAGAACTTCTTGATCTTTCAGATATTGAGGGCTATGTCTCAATTTTTATAAGGAATTATCGTTCATATGCCAAAAGGCATGTATGAAATTGGAATATTTGAACCTACCTTATGTGGACCTTCTTGCACTCATGAATCATGATATATCCAAAACTGTATGTTGCATGCCATTAGCATAAGGTCGATCACACAAGTAATTCCGTGATAGCTTTTTCCTCATGCTGAAATCATTTGAAGGATCCCTACTAGGAGGCCTTCTAGTCCATTTTTTTGGTGTTTCAGTCATTTTCATCAGATATCTCCAAAGAGCCTTGGTGTTTCAGACATTAGTTAGTTCTGTTCATGACGCCTGCATATTTCAACATGCACGAGCACCAAGCACTCTAATTAAGCCCAGAGGCAAAGGAGAGGGGAAATTCAGTTTTCAGAAGGTACAGAGTCAGGAGAGGTAAGAAACGTATCTGTTTTATACACATAATAAACTATGTTAATCGGTGAAGGGTATCCTTTGTACCTCTGCATTGTAAAGATTATTAAATCTGTAATTGTCACATGTGCTCTGTTGATCACCTCCTTATTCATTGCCCATTGACCATCTTATTGGGATTCTTTGCTTGAGCTGGCTTTTGTTTTCAATTGAGTTTTGCCAGATTCAGTAGCTGGACTCTGTGTAGGTTGGGATGCAGTCCCTCTCACTTCTAAGGGCCCTTTGGAAAGCATGTTAGTTGCACTTTGTGGGGTTAGTGGAGGGCATGCAACAATCATATCTTTGCAACTCTCTCTCCTACCTGCAAGTCTCAGCGGAAGTTAGTAGATTGTTGATTTTTTGGTTCCTTTTTCTTCTGATTTTTGTGAAGCTTTTCAGATGGCCTTCTCCAGTGGTTGGAGGCATGTAGTTCTTACAGGGAGTAGGGAGGGCTAGCCTGGTAGGAGGACAAGTGGCAATTTCCACTTGTTGGGCTCGTATTCTGATTGTTTTTCTCTTGGCAACCTGGTCTAGACCGGGTGAGTAGTTTGTTTGAAAGGGTCTAGTGGAGACCTTACCTTATTCTTTTCAGGTCCCCTGGCGGTTTGCAATTCCACTGTTGTCTAAGAAAATCTCTTCCCATATGCCTATCACTTGGTTTGACTCATCCGTGGTCGCTATTGGTGGTTGAAGAGGAAATCTCATACGGACCTGTTTACCAGTTAAACAGATTGGCAATTTAAAGAATTTAAAACATATAGAAAGGGAAAATGGTTTGAGAGGGCTGCAGGCCTTAAACAGTTAGGATCGATTTTAAGATGGCTACTGATATAGATGAATGCAAAATCAGATTTGGATCATTTTCTCTCCAAAGACACTTGGTGTTCCAGACATTAGGTAGTTCTGTTCATGATGCCTACATATTTCAACATGCATGAGCAACCAGCACTCTAATTAAGTCCAGAGGCAAAGGAGAGGGGACATACTGTTTTCAGAAGTTACAGAGTCAGGACAGGTGAGATATATATCTGTTTCATATGCATAACATACTATGTTATTCTGCGAAGGGTATTCTTTGTACCTCTGCATTGCAAAGATTATTAAATCTGTAGTTGTCGCATGTACTCTGTCGATCACCTCCTTATTCATTGCCCCAATAGCCATCTTATTGGGATTCTTTGCTTGAGCTAGCTTTTGTTTTCAATTGAGTTTTGCCAGATTCAGTAGCTGGGCTCTTTGTAGGTTGGGATGCAGTTTCTCTCACTTCTAAGGGCCCTTTGGAAAGCGTGTTAGTTGCACTTTGTGGGGCTAGTGGAGGGCGTGCAACAATCATATCTTAGCCATTATCTTTCCTAGCTGCAAGTCTCAGAGGACGTTAATAGATTGTTGATTTTTTGGTTCCTTTTTCTTCTAATTTCTTTGAACCTTTCTTGATGGCTTTCTCCAGTGGTTGGAGGTATATATAGTTCTTACATGGAGTAGAGCTGTCTAGCCTGGTAGGACGATAAGTGGCAACTTCCACTTGTTGGGCTTGTATTCTGAATGTTTTTTCTCTTCGTAACTTGGTCTAGGCTGGGTGAGTGGTTTGTTCGAAATGGTCCAGTGGAGACCTTACATTATCCTTTTCAGGTCCCCAGGCGGTTTGCAATTCTGCTGTTGTCGAAGCAAAATCTCTTCCCGTATGCCTATCACTTGGTTTGACTCATCCGTGGTCGCTATTGGTGGTAGAAGAGGAATCCCATACAGACCTGTTTACCAGTAAAACAAATTGGTCAATTTAAAAAATTTAAAACATTTGGAAAAGGAAAATGGTTTGATAGGGTTGCATCCCTATTAAATTGTTAGGATTGATTTTAAGATTGCTACTGATATAGATTAATTCAAAATCATGTTTGGATCAATATCTCTATTTAAACCTTATTTGAAAATATTATGAAACACTTCACATGCACATAGTCAAATCACATAAGAATCATAAGCATGGATCTACGACTAAAGGCTCCTCGTAACTTTGAACCAAATGGGCAATCTATCATCCACCATTTCATGTTTTATTCTAATCATAAATCATTCGAAAATGAGGAAATATGGTGTATGGAACGAACTCACCAATATGCACCTACTAGGGCTTGTAGAGAATGGACAAATCCAGACCTTTAGAACATCAATAGCTTGCTAATACCTTGCTGGAAATTCTGGAGCATAGAGAAATTAATAGCAATTTACATAGAGCAAGTAATAGAGAGGTGACATGAATAAGATGGCTTCACAATAGATAATTAGGGTGTCCCTTGCATGACTATAGATGCATCCTTGGGCTCAAGGCACCTCTAAATGCTTAGTGAGAGAGAGAGGGAAGAAGGATGTTGAGGGAGAATGCGAGGTGCATCACACCAACCCTACTTCAACAGTTGGAAAGAATATGTGGAGAAGTTTTCCCAAAATGTGGAAAAAAGGGAACTGAGTAAACGATGGGATGATTTGGTCATTATGAAAATGATAAATAAAAACAGTTTTATTTATTCCAAAACAGTCCAATAAGGCATGGAGAAAACCCCTATGCCCAACATAAACTAAGTAAAGCCTCACCTCAAAGCCCACTGAAAATTGCAATTCGGGCGTTAGAAAACCTTCAAATCGATCATTTCGCCTTTAACCATTATGGTTGTGAAAAAAATTAGGATTTCAATCCCTAAAGATAGTATATATTGTAAGAAATTATTTAGATTGTCCATTTTGCCCTAAAAATAAGTGTTCATGGATCCACAAGATCTGTACCATTTTTTGAGCTCCAAATTTCATAGTTGGTGTTGGAAATTGATTTTAGGGCTCTCATGGAGATTTCCAATATCCAAAGTGCTTTATGGATGTGGACTCTAGGTGAGGCTTTACTATGTTTTCATAAAGCCTAGGCCTTACAGAAACTGTAGCCATGAAAACAAGAAAAAAATGGAAATTAGGAAGAATAAAAAATTAGGAAAAAGATATAATATAAAAAAAAAAATAATTGAAAAAGATATTAGAAAACAAAGAACCTGTCAACATTGAGTAATAAGTCAATGACAATACTCATCAACAATGAGAAATATTAGATATGCAACAAAATATAAAAATTTATGCTCCTGTCGCTTAAATTTACATTATAATAAAAATCTGCCCAAGTTTGTTAGAAATTCCCCTCACTTTGGGTCCTTCAAGATCCGAAGTTGTAACTTATGTGATGACTTCAGAACTTGAAGATTTGAAGCAAAATTTTCATAGCATGACTTAGGACCTTCAAAATCCAAAGTTATCTTGACTCTGGACCTCAAAGATTTGAAGCAAAACACAATGCCTTATGTTTTGTATGGGCTCTAAAGCCAATATTTTATATGTCTTGGCTCCAAAGCTGATATTTTATAAGTCTTGGCTCCATAGCCAAAACATAAAGGTCCAAAACCAATACTTTATATTTTATTGGATCCAAAGCCAAAACATAAAGCCTTTTAAACGTTTTGGCTTTGGACCTTCAAGGTCTAATGTCGAGAGGTGACTTTGGATCTTGATACAATTATTCGTAGGATTTTTTATAATAACATAAATTTAGGGGGACACGAACATAAATTTTTCTACCAAATAAGTCAACTAACTATTGAAGGCATTTAACGGAAGTCCACAACACAAATTGTACAAGCCCTTGAAATTTGAAAAACCAAAAATGCAAAAACAATGAACAAAATCTCTCTCTCTTCATTTTTGGTTTTACTTTTTGAAGCCTTTTACAAATTATAAAAGCCCTTAAGAATCAAAACAAAAAAATATAAACAAAATAACTTTTGTTTTTGGTTTCTTTGCATCTTTGGATTTAATTTTCTAAGGGTTTTTACATTCTGTAAAGCCCTTCAAGAATAAAAATTGAAAATATAAAAAATTGCACAAACAATTTATTTAAAGGTCCTAAACCCAAAGCCAAATTTATATCCAAAACTAAATAAAAATATAAATCATTTGCACTTAATAAGTGGTTGAACGTTTGTCCTTCTATTTGAATTGAAAAAGTGGTCAGATTTCTCCATAAGCCTTGATATTTTGGATTTTATGAGAGTGAGGAAATCGCCAATGCCATTCTTTCTCTATCTCTAAAAGGTTATTTATTCCCCCAAAAAAGCCCCAACCACTTCTATTTTACTGGAATGCCCCTACACAAACCCAAAAGATTGGGAAAAAAAACATAAAAACCATTTTTTGGTGAAAAAGCCCAAAAGAAAAAGGTAAAAAATGACCTTTTTTTGGCCCGCATTGGGATTGACTGGTTCATTCTTGGACTGGTGGACCTGTCGGGCTTCGGGCCAGACATTGGAGAGGCCAGTTCGCCGGTCTAGACCCTATTCAATGGTGTTGCCGATCTAGGGGACTAGACCACCCCGGATAGACCTTTGGTTCACCGGTTCCTGGTCCTAATTAGCGTCAAAATAACATCGATTAAGAGGTACATTACTTTATGCCCCCAATTTGTAGGGCCCCTCAATATAGTATGCTCCCCTAAAGTCTCTCTCTATAGAGCATTCTAGGTGAATGTTATGTGCCCTTATCCTTAACTTTGGCTCAATATATGTAGAATAGATAAACAATATGTAAAGTGTGGGCTTTATCCTTTTTAGTCAAGGCTTTTGTACTAACAAGAGGGAATTTATTTAAAATCCTCTTAGGCAAGGCCACAATATGCTCTTAAAGAGATTTACCTTTGGTAGCTAGAAATGTTGTAAACACTGTTCATATTTAGTTTATAGTTCTGAATTGTGAAATTGACGTGAATTGTTTGGCTAAGTAACTGGATGCAAATTTTTTAGTTCATTGTAATAGACGTGCTGCTGCGCTCCACAGTTTCATAAGATTGTGAATATAAGGATGTTTTTAGAGTGAGAAGGTGTACTAGTTTGTCTACTATCTGATTATTTGTGTTTCACTTCATCACTAAGTTCGAATGCAAAACCATAGGATCGCAATGTTGGGCCCCTGGGGATCTTGTTGTTCATGATCCCCCAACACCTGACAAATACTTGAAGGAAATCAATAGGCTCCCTAATAACTTGACTTTGGAGTGTACAAGCTTCCTACACCAGTTGAGGTCCCATAGAAGTGGTTTTGGTCCCTTTGGGAATACAAGCAAAATGCATTTTATTCAGAGATGCCTTTGTCGCTGAGGTGCCTATTTGTGTTGGAAAGAAGCTTCTGTTGTGTGACAACAGTGGGGTACTACTCATGATTGCTTTTGTATGAAAGTTTTCCCAAATTCCATTAGTTTCATCTGCTAATCTATCCTGCATTGCTCTTCTATTTGGAGCTAGGTTTTTTGTCGTCCTACAAAAATAATTTATATTTTTAGTTTTTATTGTTTTGTTACCGAAAGATCTTTTTTTTTATGACAAACCTTTGCGTATATCTAAGTGTCCCTTAATCTTTTTGGGTGTCTTCTTAAATGTATGCAGCAAGAATGCACAAGAATCCCATATTGTTCTCATATTTGGAATCTATCGAAAATTTTCTCCATTTGCTCTGGGAAGTGTGGAAGTCCTCAAGCCGACCTTGTTGAGAAATTCCTTGGCTCATGGAAGAGCCTGAAGCAATCCTCAACTTATACCTCAACGTATAACTGCAATACCTAGATCTCAGATTTAGAAATGTTCACAACTCCTTACCAGCCACCTCATCATCGTTCACCTACCACCATCTGCTCATCAATGTGCAAACACCTCCATCGCGAGATGGACTCAGTTTTCCTCTCAATAAGCCAACTTAACTTATCAAACCACCAAACCTGTTAGGCAGAAATACTATAAAACCTTTTCCAGAAGGTTGAAAGCTGTGAAACTCCACAAAAGAAGCTTCAGTTTAAAGTTAGAAGGACCCTATCCAATTATTTTATCTCTAAAACTTGTGTTCAGATCGTCTGGGCAATATCCTGATGTAGGAGCAAGTGTTCGCGCATTTTCTCCACCTCCCTAACCATCATATGTTGAGTTGGATTGGGAATTGAAATCCTTTTTGATGCATGTTATCCTAAAAAGCTAAGAAGTTTTCCTTCAGCTGTCCTTATGGAGGCCTTGTTTTGGGGAAAGAGGTGTTTTTTTTTTCTTTCATATTTTTTTTGTTTTTTTTTTTTGGGGGGGGGGGGGGGGGGTTTATTGGGGTGGATGGGTTTGGATGGTGTGGATATTTGGGGTGTGGTGGATGTTGGAAGAGGGTAGACGATGTCTGCAAAGGGAATGTCAGCTTGAGGCAGGTTTTAAGATGTTATCTAACTTCCCCAGTTGTTATTGTGTACTTAGATCCTCTTGTTGCTACATGCCTCCTAGATGTAAGCCTCATTGGCAATGCCTACAATATACTCATGTATTTATGATAGAAGGATCTAATTTCTCCCTAGATGAATATTATATTCGTAACCTGTGATGGCTATCTGCCGCTTGGGAGATAAAACCTCACGACCAAGCATAAAAGTCACATCAGCCCCGTTTTCTGAAAGTTGGACTATGTGATCAAGTGCAGTGTATATAAATTAAAATTTTCTTATTTTCTTATTCTTACACCGGCAAGACCACTCACAATGTCCAATTACAAACAAATAACTCTTGAAACAAATAAATAAAAGAAAAGAAACACAGTTCTCACTTGCTACCAATATTGAATACAATTTTTTAAATCAAAACCTTAACTCATTGCTTTATGGGAAAAGAAGATCAAATCACAAATAAAGATTTAAAGAAGTAAAATTGCCAGAGATTCTACTGGGCTTAGTATATCCCACATCGAGTCTCCTCCTTCCAATGGTGCTCGGGATCTATGATCGGTCTGTTAATTTTCCTACATATGGCAAAACCCTCTTAATGGCCTATGGATCTCAATATAGAAGCAACTACCTAAGGCCTCAATGCCTTAGTCTTGCTTAAGCCCTTTTGGTTTGATCTTTGGAGAGATGAGAGATAGATCATAGAGAGAGGGAGAGATCTACTAGCAAAGTGGATCCTCCCATTTTCTACCAAAAAATCAAACCACCACAAGCTAACCTTAGCTTGGATGTGCCACCTAGAGAAGAGAGAGAGAGAGAGATGACTTGGGCATTGCCCCCCTTGGCTTGAGAGAGATTACTTGAGCATGCCCCCTTTGGCTTGAGAGAGATTTTGGTTGTGGTGTGCCCCTTTTAAAAAAACTTGAGAGAGATCTTGAAGCCCTAGGTGGGGCGTGCCACCTATAGAGAGATCTTTGAGAGAGAGAGAGAGAGAGATAAACCTTTATAGAGAGAACATAAAAATAGGTGTAGAGATTTTATGAGGTGGGAGAGCCTCTTTTTATAGATTTTGTATGCCTTGGGGTTTGCCTCAATTCTTAAGGTCAAATATTGACCATTGATCTAGAGAGACTTATGGGGTGAGAAATTTGAGCTCCATCTCTTTAATCCACCATCAAGATTCAAAGATTTACTAAATATTTAATCCTATCATGCAAGTTGGCTATACCAAAAAATAAAGCCAACAAACAAGGGGATTACTATCTACTATCACTCAATCTTGGAAAACAAGTTAGTCCCTATGGGTGGGGCGTGCAACCCTTTGGTGGCCACATGTGGGCCCCACCCAATCCCACATGTTTTAAATTGGGCCCCCATAATTATGGAGGGTCCTATATAATTTTAGAAAATATTTTCTTTTGTACTTAGAATTTAATCTTATATTTTATTTAAAAAATTATAAAATTAATTTCTCTTAATTTATAAATCCAAATGACAAAAATAAAATATCAAAAGATTCACTTAAATTCAAATAAACATTCTAAAAATCATATATCATAAAATTAATTAAATCTAATTAATTTTGATGGGAATTAGATCCGTTAGATCTAGGAATTTATCAATATATGGGAGCACTTCACTTTCAACTGCGGAGCACAATCCACCTAGCTTTCTCAAATTAACCCAACAGTTTCCATGATCCACAGTTCATTGCAGGGGCTCATGATTGGACCACCAAAGTCAGCCAATAGACTAGGGGACACAATTCCAGTTTATGGATTTCAGGTTCTCCCCTAGAGACAAAAAAATTATGGTCCTCCAGACCGTGATGCAACCATGACTCTGTGGTGCATAGGGATAATATCTTGCACATGTACACGCTTCACCCTCATTGGTGAATCTCAATACGGCTATCTATATACATGCTGTGTGATGATATAATGATGAGGCTTTTATCCCGTCTCTAATGGCTATTCATCATACGTAAGGGCCACACAGTCTCTCGAATCTCATCTGGGCATACTCCAACCTTATCAAGGGCTAACCTACTAAACCCTTCTCGGTAGATCCCTAAGCCCAGGTATCTTGGATTTTTTCAAAACTCGGCTGGCCTAGCACGTCAAGCCTAGTCCGAGTTCCGGTAAATTGCATTTGCCTACTATGGTCCACACGAGGACCACACTCCCACTGAGTTTGTGTTTCACTATATAAAATGCTTATACAAGCTCTCATAAGGCCTTTAAAGGCCACATAAACCTAACATCTCCCACTTGGCCTTTGGGGGCCTTATAATATCTCGTTGTAACATTCTCATCCCCCCAATTACAATCTTTCTCTCCAGCATTTTTCACTTTTCCTCTCTTATTACATTAATCATGACTTTCACCATCTATCCTTTCATAAAGGTATGAAGGCAGCGCCTCTTTCTTTTTGTTGCTCGGATCTCATCTCAAACGTGGTCGTAGTATATCTTTCATGTCGCATCGCAAATTATAGACTTTTTGTCCCTCATTGCATGGGGGTCGTATCTTCAAGGGCTTAAAGCAATTTTTCAATCAAGCTACTCCTTTCTGTAGCCATACAACTAACGCCACACATCCGGGTTCCATGGGTGAACAACGGTATGTTGTTCCAGCTGGCCCATCAAACACATGCAGGTGCTCCCACTAGAATACTGAGTTCATTTGGATCTTTTCATAATAAGATATCTGTATATCTGAATATCCAAGCAGCTAAAAATAATCATGGGATGGTTTTTTTTTTTTTTCGATAAAGTTAACTGTTTCATTGAAGAATGAAAGAAGTAAATACAAGTAATGGGAGCGTTCCTTACAAAAAATTGGGAGCTACCAAAACCCTGATGGGCAAGGTAATCCCTTTACATGAAAGCAAAAAAACAGTCCAGTCCTATGACAACAATGGGTTGGCTCAGCAAAAACGGTGAGAGGGTTTATATAACCCCCTATTTACAACATAAATACAAGTGGTGAGATAGAAAAGAGACAGAGACCCTGCAGCTAACTTTGAGGAGGTCCAAGACTGTTTGTAAGATCGGCTCTGTCGTTGGCCATGAGATCTGCGAACATGTTGGACGTCCTGAAGTTATGCCTCCAAGAGACGCTGATATCCCTGAAAATGAATTCATTCTCATCAAAGATTGAAGCTATATACTAGGGTTTAGACTTTTCAGATGTCCAAGATATAATGTTGTATGCATCCCCTTCAGCTATCAAGTGGGATCCCCAAGAGGTGTTAAAGTGCTTGAGCCCTATCAACAGTGCCATCACTTCAGCATGTTGTGAGTCTGTATGGCCAAGGGGTTCGGCGTACGTGAGCAGAATATTCCTCTCATGATCTCGGAATACTCCCTCGGCCCCGGCTGGCCCTGGGTTGCCCCTTGAGGAACCATCAAAATTAAGTTTGATGGTTCCTCTCGGGGGTGGTTGCCAGTTGTTGGTTTTTGTGAGTTTTTCTTGGTTGGTGAAAAAGGATGTTATCCCAACGGCTTAGAAAAACGTTTGTGGGTGTGCCCGCGAAGAATTTGTGATTGGTTGCCCAAAAAGTTACCAAAGTCTTAACCTTGTGGAGAAGTGCAGGCAACTGTTGATAGAGTCCCTGGAATATCCTATTATTCCTCTCTATCCAAATAACCCATATAAGCGCAGCAGTGATAGCCTTCCAAATGGTTTTTCCAGCTTTGGGCCAGGGCTTGGCGAAATCTGTGGATAAAAGGGATAGTACTGTGGGTGGAGTAACCCATTGTAGGCCAAAGAGTAGTAAGAGTCAACTCCAAAGGTATCTCGCTTGTTCACAATGAATGAACAAATGAGCATTGGATTCCTCCTCATTTTGGCACATAATACATTTGTTTGCAGTATGGATTCCCCACTTTTGTAGTTGATCCATGGTTAATGCTCTCTGTGATCCTGCTATCCAATTGAAAGTCTGAACCCTTGGGGGTGCAATCGAGGGCCACACTTTAGCTAGGATCGAATAGGGATTGAAGGGCAGAATGGGAGATTGGATGAATCTCCTATAGAATGAGGCGACTGTGAAGCACCTGGAGGGGGAAAGAGTCCACACCAAAACATCATTCCCACTGATAGAAATTGTTGGGATTGTTAACAGCTCTCACTCAACATAACATATAAAAAATATTATCTCAGCATTCTCATGCCTGTGTCATGAGGTCGTATAACAAGTCTCATACCAAACAATAACTCAATACTCGTTTGGTTTCGTAAAACCATTTTTCGAACCACAAAGGTTCAACTGCACTACGCTCTTGGTTGTAAACTCATACAGACCAAGTTCTCTAATCCACACATCACGTGTCAAGGAGATCTAACAAGATGACCATTCTATGACATACTCTATGGTTCATGGTCTTAGGTAATCGAGGATTCTAAAGAACTCAAAAGCAGATCACTTAATCGGTATTAAGAAAACAAGAGTCAAGACATGTGGGTATCTGAAAATAGTGCATAGATTAATGACACTTTTTCATATGGACATAAAATACTTTAAAGACCCAATGTTTTTCCTTATATCAAAAACTCTTGACTTGGTATATTTTTACAAACCATAGTTAGAAAATAGCATAGTGGTGTAAAAACGATTTTTCTTAAATACTTAGTGGACCTCGCAAGACTATGGGGCTTTCTCAAAACCATATCCATAGACTTAGATTTTTCACAAATGATCCAATTTAATTTTAAATACATGCTTAGTCTTCATAAATCGTTTTTATCACATTCACTATTAATTACTTACCAAATCATGTTTATAGCCACAAAACAAATCATAAAGTCCATCTTATAATTTTATCCAAAATAAAGCATGACTAAAGAATGGTTATCAAAACCTGACAAAAACACTTCTTATTGGCAAATATGGAGACTTTATCATGTGATTGTCATCACATGCAACACATCATATTACTGGACATTATTGGGACAATGGTCATTAAGACTAGGTTCCATCGGAGCACTCCTTTCGTGCTTACATAGGTGAATGAGCCATACCCATCTCTCATGTTTCATACTTAGGCTCATAGTCCTTGATCAAACCACATCTCCATGTGTATCACTTCCTTAAGTAGTTCTTCCAAGCACAACGAGGTACTAAAACACAGAGTATTAAGAAAAATTGGCTCCTTCAAACGTGTTAGCACTTATTTCCTAATGTCCATACACTCCATGCATATTCATAAACAAACAACCAAAATATAATCAAAGAAGTCTATAAAATATAAAGTAAAAAGTCATTTGAATCCTCTTTCCCTATATGACCATACCATGTAATGTGGGATAGATTTCATACTTTAAAACCATGTAGTGTGGTACCTGGGCTTTCTTGATTCTTTGGTTTTACTTGCTGACGAGCTTTATAGACTTGAAAGAGCACACAACTGATGAAGAAACACTTGGTCATCATCTTTTATACGTTGATGAAGCACCCAACTCTTCGGCCTTTGGATTCTCCTATACATATAGAAATGAATACTCTTCTTCATGCTATCATTCCAAAGATCACAAATTTAATTCTCCCACTGATCTTTAGAGTTTCTATGCTGCCACCATGTCTCTCTACAAATCCATTCATTGTGAAGAAACCAAGATGATTTTACAGGTATTGTGTTTCTTCTTTCTACAATTCTTAGATTGAACACTCTTCACGTAGAGTATCATATCTCGCCAACTTTGTATTATTTCTCTCTGAAGTTTTATTGTTATAAATCATACTCATGGCACATTATGAAACTTTTGAATGAGCCTTAAAAAGCTTCAATTATGAGAAGTACAAAGATGTGCCTCAACATGCCACATCTTTTAATTTACTGTAGAATAGAAGATGAGCATCCCATGATAGAAATACGATATCTCTCAACTCATGAGGACTTTATCTCTGAAACTTTTTGAGTATTGAAATAGATTAAAAAATATAAAATAGTTCTTAGTTCCATCCCTAAATTGCACCATTTAGTGGGTCTATGATTAATGACATTCTCGTCACAATACAATTTTCTTAGCAGAAAATCAGGTTGCGCACCTCTCAATAAAATGTTTGTTTCTCTCAATTCACAAAGGATTTCTTTTTTAAATCTTTTCTGTTGAAAACTAGACTCAAAACTAAAACATAAAATCATGGTGTGAATCCCAAATAATACTTTTCTCCAGAAAAATAAATAAGTGACATTCACATCACAAAATAAATCATACTGTAGAATTTCAGGATGAATACTATCTAGTAAAATTGTCTTTTCTCTCTACCCTCATGGAGTTTCCCTTTCAAACCAATTTTGTTTGAAAAGTAGACACAAAATGGTACCACATGTTTCCACAAGCCTCATATCACTCTGTTAAGTAGGCTTGATAAATATAGCTATTCATGTCTCAATGAAGATCACACCAAACTGCTGAAAATTCAGGATGATCTCTCTTCAATCCAACATCTTTATTCCTCTCTTCCCATGGATATTTCTCTCTCAAATAAATTTTATTAGAAACTAGACTCAAAATGGAAGTCTAGAAACTTAGTGTGAGCCTCGAAACATTCTGTTAAGAATGAAAATAAAATCATGACTTCCTAGTCATTGAGTCAGTTTTCGTTGCAGAAAATAACACTTGCAAACCTTTCAATTAATTCACCATATCTTTCAAACCACAAGGGTTTTCTTCATGAAACTTTTTTTGTTTGAAAGTAGACTCAATTTGACGAGTCATGGTCAAATTTCAGCTAAAAATAAAATCACATGATTGGTGGAAAAATTCACGGAAACCAATGGACAATTCCTGGATTTTGGACGGTCAGAACTGACACCCTTCATTGATGAGTCCATAACTAATTTTGTAGGTAGATCCTACTCTCACAAATACATAATATCACTGAAGTATGCATCAAAGAAATACCTCATTATCTTGTTCATATCAACGCTTCAAAAATGACAAGAATACCCGATTTTGCAGAGTGCCTCTTCGGCGTTTGAATGTGCCAATAATTCTTCTTGAGAGGTATCACTTGACCACAAAAGTCCTTGGCTTTCTTATATCTCTTTCCAACTCACCAAAAATAGTTAAATAAAATAGATAGGGAAGCAAGTAAATCTAGCTCTGATACCAATGAAAGTTGGACTATATGATCAATCGCGGTATATATAAATTAAAATTTTTCTTATTTTTCTTATTCTCACATCGGCAAGAATACTCACAATGTCCAATTACAAGCAAATAACTCTTGAAACAAATAAATAAAAGAAAAAAAACACAGTTCTCACTTGCTACCACTATTGAATACAATTCCTTAAATCAAAATCTTAACTCATTGCTTTTTGGGAAGAGAAGATCAAATCACAAATAAAGATTTGAAAAAGTAAAATTGCCGGAGATTACCTCTACAGGGCTTAGTACATCCCACATCAAGTCTCTTCGTTCCGATGGTGCTCGGGATCTATGATCGGTCTCTTGATTCTCTTACATATGGCAAAACCCTCTTCATGGCATATGGATCTCAATCTAGAACCAACTACCTAAGGCCTCAATGATTTAGTCTTGCTCATACCCCTTTGGCTTGATGTTTGGAGAGATGAGAGATAGATCAAAGAAAGAGAGAGAGATCTACAGGCAAAGGGGATCCCCTTTGCTCCCCAAAAATCAAACCACCACAAGCGAACTTTAGCTTGGGCGTGCCACCTAGCAAAGAGAGAGAGAGAGAGAGATGACTTGGGCATTGCCCCCTTGGCTTGAGAGAGATTACTTGGGCATGCCCCCCTAGGCTTGAGAGAGATTACTTGGGCATGCTCCCCTGGGCTTGAGAGAGATTTTGGTTGTGGCATGCCCCCCTTAGAGAAACTTGGGAGAGATCTTGAAGCCTTAGGTGGGGCGTGAACCTATAGAGAGATCTTTGAGAGAGAGATAAACCTTTGTAGAGAGAAGATAGAAATAGGTGGGGCGTGAACCTATAGAGAGATCTTTGAGAGAGAGATAAACCTTTGTAGAGAGAAGATAGAAGATAAACCTCTTTTTATAGATTTTCTATGCCTTGGGGTTTGCCTCAATTCGTAGGGTCAAATATTGACCGTCGATCTAGAGAGACTCGTGGGGTGAGAGATTTGAGCCATCTATTTCTTTGATCCACCATCAAGATTCAAATAGATGAGCTAGAGCCTTATCCTCTCTTTCCTAGATCTATTCCCATCAAATCTTTAAATAAAGAAAGAGTATATATCTTACTTTTATTTTAGTATATCCGTTTTTTATTTCTTGGATCAAGCAATCTTGATTCAAAGATTTGTTAAATATTTTAAATATTTGATCTTATCATGCGAGTTGACTATACCCAAAAGAAAAGCCATCAAATAGGGGAATAACTATCACCCAATCTTGGAGAACAAGTTAGTCCCTATGGGTGGGGTGTGCCCCATCCAATCCCATATGTTCTAAATTGGGCTACCATATTTATGGAGTGTCCCATCTAATTTTAGAAAATATTTTATTTTGTATTTTTTTTTAAAATCTTATAATTTATTTAAGGCATTGTAAAATTAATTTCTCTTAATTTATAAATCCAAATGACAAAAATAAAATATCAGAAGATTCACAAAGATCAAATAAACATTCTAAAAATCATATGTCATAAATTTGTCTTGTCATCCAGTTATAATCCCTATTTGTAATCATGCCATGGGCTAGACTTTGAACTTTGTCTTGTCATCCAGTTATAATCCATATTTGTAATCATACCACGGGCTAGACTTATAGAACTCAACTCTACTTGATATATTTTAAGTGTTAAGAGTGTATAGAGGACGACTTCAAGGTATAGGAAAACAAAATTTTATTCAATACAACTTGTATTACACTTCGCTCATGCAATTTACAGCAGCATATATGGCTGCTAAAAACTCGATTCCTCGCATACCTTCTCTCCAAAATTACAAACGATCACTTCAAATAGTCCCTAATACAATTCCCACTAAAAACAGAGACCATGGGGTTGAGAAAAAGGTGCAATACGATTTCTCTTGATAACAATTTATCCTCATACATACAATTCATTAATTGACACAAACACTTGGAATGCAAAAACTTACATGAACTCAAATCTCCATTCAAACAAATCAAAATGTATATATTACTAGCCAATGAAAGTTTCTCAAGTGCCCGTATGACTTCTAGGGATTTAGTTACAAATCTTGTTATGGTCCCTTCCAATAGTGTAAGATTCAAGGCTTCGAGTCAATGCACCATAATGAAATAATACCCCACTAAAATGGGTGTTGAAACTCAACAATGATCAAAGAAGTAGGGCCCGGTGTTGTTGGGGCTCATGGGCTTTGAAGGCCTAAAGAGCTTGTATATAAAATCATTTATAGTGATTTATGCACTTCAGTGGTAGTGTACTATGGTTGACGGACCTAGGGTTGGGCAGTTTATAGCTCGAGTTATGTCCAAAACCTTTACTCGTGGGCATATGGCAGTACCTTTGAGGGTTTATTGAGGGTTATCCCTTGTTGAGCTTGGAGAGATGCTCAGGGATGTTGTTTGTACGTCAGGAGAGCTGTGCAGTCTCCGGTGTGCAGAGGAAGGGCCTGTGAGAGTGAGGGCCAAATTCTCAACAAAACTTTTACACGGCATGTATATATGACAACCACATTTGGGAAGCAACCGTATATAGATGGACACATGTATATGTGTATTGAGAGCGTGCCCCTTTGCATTGTATGTGCATCTAACTTGCTTTTAGGGGGAGAACCCATAATCCACATACTAGGGTTGTGGTTCCATTATTTGATGGCTAATTTTGATGGGCCAATCATGAGCCCCTGCACTTGGCTGTGGGTCATGGATCCTTAGTTTGAGAAGACATTAGTTGATCATGAATTCTGGCACGGGTGGAGTGCTCTTATAGTTAATTTTTTTTGACTCATTAGGTACCTATCCGCTTACAAGTTGTAATCCTGTGTGTTTTGGATTTTTGTGGAACTCCAGAAATATTGTTTTCAACTAAAAATGTGTCTTCTGTGAATTTTGGGAACTTTTTAGAATTTAAAAAACGAAATTTAAATGTGTTAAACCCTTAAAAGGGTATTTTAAAATTACGGGAGTACTTTTGGAATTTTGGATTTTCTTGGAGGGACCCATGTGGAGGGGCTAAGGACCCAGCCTCACACATGTGGCCCCACTAAGGGGTTTTCACATGGACCCCACTAGGGGCCGCACATCTCTCTTTATGGGGGACACGCTTTTTCAAGTGGCACATGTTCTTTTTATTAAAAATAAGTTTTTGTGGAATATTTTTTTGGTAAAGTATTATTTGGTTAAAAATATATTCTTTCGAGATTATCTTAATGATTTTCTTGTTATCTAGTAATCTTTGACCAAGTTTGAATTAATTTGAATTCCTAATTATCTTTTTATAAGAGAATGGGATTTCTAGATTATCCTAGATTGTTCTAGATAATTATAAAGGATAAGTTTTGACTGGTCAAAGTTCTAGATAGATTAGAAGTGGATACATGTCAAATCTTAGGTGATAAGGCTCCTAAAGATTTACTCTAGATCCTGATGGCTGATCTTGGATATGACCAAGTTTGAATTAGTTTGAATTCCTAAGTATCTCTTTATGAGCTAATGGGGGATTTCTAGATTATTCTAGATTGTTCTAGTTAATTCTAGAGGATAAGTTTTGACTGGTCAAAGTTCTGGATGAATTAAAAGTGGATATGGGTCAAATCTTAGGGGATAAGGTCCCTAAAGATTCACTCTAGATCATGATGGCTGATCTAAGATTAAATTTCTCTCTCACCTCATAACTAAATAATTCTCGGTCACCTTGAACTCCTACTTTGATTGGGACATCTAGGCCCTAGTGGTCTATAAATATGGGGTTTGCCCCCTCATTGTACATCATTTGATCTCTCTTGTCTCTCTCTCCATGCCTCTCTTTCTAAGTTTCTCTCTCATCTCTCTCTCGAAGCTTCTCTCTAAATAGTGGCAGGCCACCCTCCCTAAGTACATAGGGTGGCACGCCTAGCAAAAAAGGCATAAAAAGAGCGGTACACTCAGCCCTAGACTTAGGGTTTGGTGCTTTTGTTGCCGGCCTTAGTTTTTTAGAGGGTCTTCGTAGTTAAACCCTAGTTGTGTATGTTGCTCTCTTGCTCCACAAAAAATACAGCAAGGGTGACTAAGATGTGCTTTCTAGTTCATAGTTGAGAGTTCAATAGGATCCTGAATTCTGAGTGCACCATTGGTCAGGTAATTGGATGTAAGTTTGCTAAGCCCTAGAGGGGTAACCCTAGGCAAAACCCAGTAAATCTTCCCTTTGTTATTTAGTTTTATTTACTGCTGTTTTGTTCTTCTTTTTGCTTCCTAAAGTCTTAGTATTGTATTCAATTAAGTAAAGTTTATTTTTGGCAATAAGTTAAAAAAGATTCTAGATTGTAGTAGGCTGAATTTATTGTATTCATGGCACCTGTTAGTATAATTTATAGCAATTAATAAAAGAACAGGATGAAAATTTTTAATTTATAGCCTGAAAATCTACATAGCCACCTTTCAAGTGTGTGGGAGAGTAGCAAAAGCTAGGCGTGGGTGCGTGGAGAGATGAGCGTGGATGCCATGGACAAAGGCACATAATGGAGGCTTCAAGAGATAAGTTTCTAATGCAATGAAAGGAGGTTTTACTCATTTCTCATAAGAATCTCAAAAAGATTTCAGTTGTAGGAGCTTAAAGAAAGATAATCAAAGACTACACCAAGTTGCCTAGGAATGCAAGGTACACAAGAGCAAATAATCTAATGTTGAAATGGAGCGATTAATATATGAGCCAACCCATGAGATTTACCTTGCTGTAGTTGGGATTTACAGAAAGCAAATGAAGTCCACTTGATACTATGCTTAGGCCTTCAAAGGTATATGAGCATAATATCATGGCCCTAGTGAAGGTCCATGCTTTGACAGTGCTGCACTCGTACCTTGGTTTGTTGAGGACAAGTCAACCTTCCCAACCACGAGTACATGCGTGCACCGACCAAGTATGATAAGATAGCCAGCGCACCACCGACATACTAGCTCATCCAACACGCACACACAATAGGAACTAGCACAAGAGAGAGGGACACAAACGAATTGAATAGGAAGAACTTGTATTCCACTGGAACTCAAGAACATACAACTTTCTAAGGTGTGGTCCAAATGAGGGGTCCTCCCCCTTATATAGGCACTGGGCCTTATAGCCAATGGTTAAAATTGATACATGTCATAGATCCAATGGCTAGGAGCCTTCTAGCCTATACAACATTCTAGATAATTCCTTTCAGCCCTTCCCTTAGGATAGATCTGGAAACCCTCTAGACCTTCAATGAACCATCGAAAGTTCTCTAGAATGTTCTGGACCCAAGTGATAACAAAATGACTATTGTACATATTGTACAAGTCATCATAGGGACAACATGTGGCATTTTTGGGCGTGACATTCTCCTGCGCCTAATCTGGCGACACCCTTTTCGAACTTCTTCCATGATGTGTCCTGGTCCTCGACTTTTCGTAGCGCTTGAGAGTGCCCCCAGCTAGCCTTTCGGTCCGACAGGCTCCTTCAAGTACTCCCTTCGCGGTGGCCTCCTTGTCGACGTGCCGTTTGTGTGAGGACATTCTCAGCCTTCTTTCCCTTAGGCATTGGCCCATAGCTTTTATCTCCTTGTCCCGTACCGTGTACCGCCTTTCTTTGTGGTGCTGTCCATCCCGCATCTCGTCACGTGCCATCCCTTGGAATTGGCAAGCTCTTGTCACAGACTCTGGCTTGCTATCTTTCTCCTTGGGAGCAACCTATTAGATAGCTCTGGTGGCCTCATATCTTTGGCCCTCTCTGAGACGTGGTCTACTTCCTTAGGTTCCCATTTTTAGGTACTTTCCCCATGGCAGTCACATAAATCAACTCCCCTTCTTTGGTGAGTTGCATAGCTGATAGGGTCTTTAGTGCGGTCTTGGTGCCTTGTACCACAGGCACCATGCATGGAGCTCCCTCCTCCATGATACACACAAAGTTTGCAAATGGCATGAGCATCACCCTTACCTGACTCAGGAAGTCCATACCGAGGATCACCTGGTAATCATCCATAGGCACAACAGACAGATCGACCTTGCCACTGCATAGGCCAAGGGATATGTCTACTCCACGAGCTGTGCCAGGAATGGGTTTGACCTCTGAATTGACGGCTTTTACCTAGGCCGTCTCCTTGGCAAACTTCAATCCCAATGGACTAGCTTCAACGGAGACGAAGTTGTGTGTGGCTTCTGTGTCGATCATGGCCTTCTTATTGGCTTGAGCCCCCACATACATGAGACTCTTGCTTGGGGCCTTGGGTCTCTCCATCTCAGCCTTCATCCCATTAAAGATCTGTAGTGACCCCATTTGAGACTCATTGATGTTGTCCAACCTTGCCACTAGGTCATTAAGGGCCTCCTTATGGCAATCCCGTGCCCGGTGTGGTACATTACATATGTAGCATCCCACACTTTGTGACTTGGACACATCCCTTTGTTCCTCGTCACTCTTACCTTCCTTGCTGCTTTTCCCACCTAAGGCCTTGTTAGGTCATCCTTGATTGTTGGAGACTCTCTCCTGGTCACCTTCGTCATTATCCTGGTCATCCTTGAAGGGCCGCCTGCTTAGAGGGACTGCTCTTTCTCAACTCCACCAAATGCTTGGCCACCGCCATGGCCGATACTAAGTCGTGCACCCCATGTCTCTTTGTTCAGCCCATGGTTGCAACCCGTCCATGAAGTAAATATCAAGTCTTTCCTGGCAATATCATGAATTTCCAGCATGAGAGTGGAGAACTCCTTGACATAGTCACGGATGGGACTCCATGTGCCTTAGCCGGTTAAGATTCTTTCAGGCCAAGTACTCAACATTTTCGTGATAGAACTGCCTTTTGATCTCCCTCTTAAAATCATCCATGTATCAATGGTGCAACTCCCTTGCTCGATATCGGTGTCTTCTTCACCACCAGAGTGTAGCTGTGTATGTGAGGTTCATAGTGGTTGTAGGTACCTTGGTTTTCTCATCCCTCAGGGAGATGACCACAAAATACCTCTCATTTACCATAGGAAGTTGTCTAGCTCCCAAGCATCCCTTCACCCATTGAAGTTTTTGGGGTCAGGAGTATGCACCTTTGGAACTTCATGAGCCATGATGCCCCCATTGTTCATGGCCCTCTTACACAACGTTAAGTCGCTTCTTAGCTCTTCAACTTACTTCTGCAGCTTGGACAGGAGTGCCATCACCTTGCTCTCAAAGGTGTCCAGTGTTGGTCATCTCATTCAAGGCACACAACATGCCATTCTTGAGGTTTTCGAGCTCAGTCTCGAGTCCTTCTGACCGATTTCCCCAAGTAGTTCTTGGACATCTGCCATAGTGAGCTCCGATCATGCAACTCATTTGTCTAAGGCAGCCAACGGATCTTAGGATTTGTCCCTTTTCCCCTCCTTGTTGGTATTGCCATGAGCCTGGTTACCATCGGTCACCCCATAAGACATGGTCGCATGCTCTTAACCCACAAGTATGTTAGCTGCCACAAACCAATCTGGTGGTTCCCTCAACCTTTGTTTAGATACCACCTATCACGGCCCTAGTGAAGCCTTGTGCTTTGACCGTGCGACACTCGTAACTTAATCCGTCGAGGATAAGTTAGCCTTCCCAATCACGAGCACAAGTGTGCATTAACTAAGCATGATAAGATAGTCAATGCTAGTACTCATCACCCACACACTAGCTCAACCAACACACACTAGTACAAGAGAGAGGGACACAAACAAATTGAATAAGAACGGCTTGTATTCCACTGGAACTCAAGAGCTTACAACTTTCTGAGTTGTGGTCTAAATGAGGGGTCCTCCCCCTTATATAGGCACTGGGCCTTACAACCAATGGTTAGGATTGACACACGTGGCAAATCCAATGGCTATTAACCTTCTAGCCTGTAAAACATTCTAGACAATGCCTTCCAGCCCTTCCCTTAGGGTAGGTCTAGAATCTAGACCCTCCATGAATCCACTAGAGTTCTCTGGAATTTTTAGGACCCAAGTGATAAAAAAAAAGGACTATTGTACATATTGGTGCAAGGCATCGTGGGGACAACATGTACCATTCACTGAGCCTCCATATTATGCACTAACTCTCATTCAATTCACACTCATGAATTAAAGGCTCAAGGATGGCAAGGCTAGGTGGGGTGTGTCACTTATGACTCGCTCTATCGTTCTAAATTGTTCATTTGAAGTATGGAAAATTAGGTCAAGTTACCCTTTTATATGTGGTTGCTAGTGTGGGTTTAGTTGTGATTGAATCTTAGCCCTTGATTGAACCATCCAAGGGTTGGAAGAGGCTTTTGATCCTAGCCTATGTCATCACCCTCCATGGCTATCATAGGATGGGTTTAAATCACCTTTATCAACAAATTCAGCCCTAATTACGTCCAAATTTCCCACAACTGAATTTCTATTACATTTGTCAGAAACTCAAATTTTTGCTCCTATCATCACCCTTGATTTTATAAAACCTTGATCAAGATTTTATGTGATGAAAAATCTCTTTAAGTGGGATGAGCTCCTCTGTAGGGTTTCTTTTCTCACTCAAAAATTTGAATTCCATAAAGTAAAAACATCACTCTCAATAAGACCACATCACACATGTGGAGTCATAAGCCACACATGTGGTGTCATGAGTGCCATAAATCACACATGTGATGTCATAAACCACACACACAACCAATAGATGATCAAGACACTAGTAAATCACTTTTTCTCCGCAAATCCTATTAGCTAGATTTTCCAAATTCAAATGCAATATTTAGAAATACATTTTCCACACATGCACACATACACATGTAAAAGCTTCATAAAAAATATTGCACATAACCAAGATAAGTGCACTATCCAAACTAGGGCTCCATGCCTAGGAAAGTGCGCCACATCATCTACGCATGGAAACAACATGACAGCCATGTGGGGTCCACATGGCATACACTGGCCAAATGTATGCCTCTCCCCACATGTGCAAACTGTGCTTAATTGGAATTATGCGTCAACAATTTTAGGAAATCAATTTTACCCAAAATAAAAATTTTATAAAAATTCTAAAAAAATCATCATAAATCATTCTTAGTCATTCTCAAACAAATTAATTCAGTCCGGCATCCGAGAAAAATATAAATTGGGAAATTAGTATCCTTCACGAGGTTAAATTGGGCAGTATGGTACTCCACTGGGCCAGCTTCAAAACTTAAAGCCATTTTTTCAAGTAAACCCAACAAAACCATGTCTCACAGTCTCCGGCAGGGGTACGTGCTTGGTTTATCAAAGATGACCCAATATTATGCCCGGTTTCTATCAAAGATGACCCAATATTATACCCGGTTTCTGAATGTAGAATTGATTGCGGTTGCACCCCTCAGGACATGCACTTCTGTTGATGCGGGGGTCCTCTCTCTAGTATATTTGCATAACTCTGATTAAGCAGTTCAAAACTTATCAGAGTGGCTTCTTACTTGCTACTGTCCATGCACATGCTGTGAGAAAGCTCGAGGTTAGGGATTTAGGCTCATGTCCTCTCTAGGCCTAGTCTTCCCACGCAAGGCTTATTCTCAGACATTTTCTCTATCACATCAAATTCTCGGATATTTCCCTCATGCCCTGGCTCACAGTCATGATCAATGTTCAAAAAAACGGATTGGGGCACCTAGGCGGTTTGGGTGCTTCGCTGCCTAGAGACAGGGTTCCCTCACCAAATAAACCCCCCCTCCCCCCTCCCCAAACATAAGACACTAACAATAAGACTTAAATGAATAATTGGACATATAAGACATTTTAAGATTTTAGTTTCACTTTCACATAAGACTTAGCCCATTAAGATATCACATAATCAATTATTTATCAAATAAACTAAAGCAAAAAAAAATAGAATATCAAAATAAGACACATTGTACAAAAAAGGAATCAATTATTCATAAGAGAATACGATATATGCTCAATTTTATCGTCCAAGTGAGTAAAAATCACCAAAAAAAATCAATCTTTAAATTACAAACATGTAAATATATCGTAAAATAAAAAAAATTAAAGAAAAGATACATGATTCATAACATAATATGTTATAGCAAAATAAAATCAAAACCCTCTTTCAAATATGATAATACTTTAAAATATCAAAATCAAATTGGTGCCTGTACAAACCTCGTCTATTGGGTCGTCAAAAGTTCTCAAAATCAACTATTAGAAGCTCCAAATCCACCCACAAACTATTGCCTTTGTTTTGGGAAGAAATCGAAAAAATAAAAAATTTATCGATCTTTCGATAAGTCACAAAAGAGTTGTTTTAGAGAGGTGTTTCTCACCCTAAAGGCCACGGATTTTCTATTGGGGGTTTAGAATATCCCCTAAAACCCTTGTCCTCCCTTTTTAAGGGGAAAAATTAAATATTTTGCCCTCACCTCCCGTTGCCTGCAAGTTGTCATGGGGCGGTGCCTAAGCGGGTGCCCAAACAATAGTGCCTAGGTGGCACCTTCACTATCTAGGCGGGTGCCCAAACGCAAAAACGCATAATGCCCCTGCCCAGATTGCGCCTAGTTGTTTTTTTAATTTTTTTCGCCCAGGCAGTCGGACGGCTGAAGTTTTGGTCATGAGGTGTACTCCCACCCCTCAAACCTTTCGATTTCAAGGCCCTACACTCATGCCTCATGACTCGATGTTTTAGAACTTTCCAAATCCCAGTTCGTCAAGAAACTGGTAATTCCAGCATTCTGGTTCACTCCCACTGTGACCAAGAACACTATCAGAGAACAACGAAGTCAGGGCCTTAAGTCCAATAGTAAGTGCATCCTCTGTTTAACCAAGATGGATAGTGGTGTAAGTTTGATTTCATGTCTTGAATGGATAGATGATGGCCAACAAATCTATGATATTGTGAGTGCATCCCGTTTTTTAATAGATCTGCTTGACATGGATGCCATAACCAAATAGTGTTAGCCACATTCATGGGCGAATCATCATTTCCCAAAATTTTTATGGCTGATGAGGTGGTCGGGCGGATTTGCTGGAAATGTTTTGTCCTTGTGATCTTAGCGATTCCTTTCTAGCGAGGAATTCACTATTTCACTCCATTTGACGTATTAAGATTCTTAGAATTGGAATTGCCTAGGGCCGTGGATCTTGACGTAAAGAACGGGATCCTAAAATGTGGACATATTCAGCTTGATGGTGCCTATTAGCTCAATGATGCGTCTTAGGGATGTCAGTGTTTGCATTGAGCTGTTTAACTGCATATTCTAGGTTTATGATGCCCAGCATGCTTGTGCTGGTCTGCTTGTAGACTATTGTAATGCTGGTGCTTGAGTTTTCCATTTACCTAGGGCCCTATGAACATGTTGCCTTCTGCTGAGGGAGGGAGGGAAAATTGATTTTGGGCTAAAACAATGCTGTCTTAAGTACTCAAAGTAAACAATTTTTTTAAAATTAATCACAAAGTGTGCAAACAATTATCCTCCTAACTAGTTTGTCCTGTGGGCCAAATTGCACGATACTGGCCCATGTGACTATAAAAAATTTTATCTTCTTAATTTGTTTGAATGATTATAATATTGGTGAAAACTATGCGGTCTCCTTGCTGTTTGGATGACGACTTCGTTAAAAACATGTTTTATGAAACATTTCCTACTATCAATGCCATTTTGACTTGGTGTGTTTTCTGTCAAAATTTACAATAAGATATGTAAAATATAATACCTTGTAGGACACTTACAAAAAAAAAATAGATGCCGTTGGCCATGTAATTGTAGGCTCATTTTTGGGAAAATCATACTAGCCAATTACTGTGTAAATACAGAGGAAATGCCAAAGAATGTTGAGTTTACTGAATCACTCATATGGTATTGACTTGAGTATTTATTAATTACTCTCTTGAGTTATTGGCAATCCATTTGCTCAAAGCTTATTTTCCAATGGTATACAGACACATCCCTTTAGTTAATCAATGTAAAGCATGAAACTTAGTGTGTATCAGCAAAGTCCAATTCAGATTGGTGAAATTTACGACTTAAATTTTCTTTGCCAACTCAAAATATGATGTGCATAAAACTTAATTTTAGTATTATTCTGTTCGTAGAGAATTATTGATAATGGAACAGTTACACCACATAGTCTCTTTAAAGGCTTGTCTATGTCTTCTGTAAGTGCATTCTTATTTGCTATGATATGTTTACTGCTGGGACCTTCACTAATAGAAAAAGTTCCATGATTTTTGCTAAAATTGTCGATAATGGGCTATGACCAGAAAATATTTTTTGATAAAGGGCTGCAAACTAAAAATGTGCCATGCAGGTAGTGGTAGGTCATCTCTCAATTTAGAGCGGCGTCTGGATCATGATGGACATCCTCTTGCACTTAATGGAGCTGACGCAGTTGCAGCCAACAATGTTCCTCCATGGAATTGGAGAGATACCTCAGCAAATGGTAAGACGTCCTTCCATGGTAGGATGTGCATGTCGTACAGGCCCTATTGAATTCAATTAGGACTATTCCTCTAGAGGCTTTTGTGTTCTTCTAGATTCATAGTTTGGACCATATTAATCAATTCTCTTAAATATGCTCAAGTTTATACTAGTGGTAAACGTCCTCATCCTCAAATTGCATTCAATCGTATGAACAAGTTTCTGTGGTTTTCTGCAGGAGGAGAAAATCATTCTACATTTGGAAGGGTCATTTTAGTTAGCAGTGGTGACTACAGTAGGAGGATTGGTGTTGATGGTACTGCAGAGGCTATCAAAGAAGCAATTAAATCTGCTTTTGGTTTGCGAACCAAAAGGACATTTTGGCTAGAGGATGAAGATGGGGTAGTTCGCAGCCTTGACAGGGACATGCCATTGGGTACCTATACTCTTCATCTTGATGAGGGTAAGCATTCTCTACATTTGTATTCTTTACATTCTGGTCTGACAAAAACTTACCCCCATGGAAATAACATCCATATTCTTGGCTCCAGGGCTGACAATTAAAGTGTATGATGACTCTGATCGGCTATCGGTTCGTACTGAAGAAAAAACTCTTTACACAGAAGATGATTTCCGAGATTTTCTTACACATCGTGGCTGGACTGCTCTTCGAGAGTTCAATGGCTTTAAAACTGTTGATTCTCTAGATGAACTTCGTCCCAATATTGTATATCAGGGTCTGAGGTTGCTGGGAGAGTAGTTTTTCTTTTTACTAGATGCTGGTAATCCAAAAGCCACGAATTCCTTGGAGTTCAGAAGTTAGCTTGCTCAGTTTCAAAAAATGAAAGATCAGAAGAAAGCATGCTCTGTTGCAGATATTGTTGTACTCTAGTATGTTCCTGAGCTATTTCAAGGACAACTGAAGTGCCACCCTGCATGATGAATTTTGGTTATGGATGCTTCAATTCTGGAGCCAGTAACTTCTATTTAATCCTCTGCATTTGGATAAAAATCTGTTATCATTATGCTCAATTGTGTATAGTACAATAGTGAAGGACAAGTTTCTTCCTCTTTGGCAGAATTTCTGTAATTATATTTTTCTCCCCACTGGCTTCGAAATATTTTACACAGGAAGTGGCGTTACCCTTCATAAGGCTTATAAATAAAGAAGTGCAGTTTGCCATATTCATTTATTGGAAGATGGGGAGTTTGTCCCTGAGCAGTCATTCTGTAATATTTATACATCCGTTCAGTTTCTCTCTAGTAATAGCTCTGGCGTATTACACATGTTGGAATAGGAAATGTTGGCTCATGTTTTTTTTTTTCCAGTTATATTGTATAGGAAAAAGTTTATATAAGGTGGCAACCTTAAAATGTAGAATTAAAGATGCACATAAAAAATCCATCGGAAAAAGTTGTTTTAACGTTGAAAAACTCTTTAATTGATGATCTCGACATCAAGATGTATGAATATGAAACAAAAAAAAGATTTTGAGTTTCAAAAATAGTGTATCTTGCAACTCATTATCTAAACCTTCTGTTTTAAAGATTTTCATATGTTTATAGATCTATTTGATTTTAACCATTTTTGGAGTTTAAAATTTTATAATTAGATATGAAAATAGATTTTGAGATAATTCTAAAAATATTTTACGTTAAAATTACATGTTATGATAAAATTTGGAGGAGCACGTTAATTGGATTGTTTAAGGTTGCAATTTTATAGAAACCGCACCCTATTGTGCATCTCTAGATATTTAGCATTATTTGTACTGATTGATAATTATCGCCCTCTCATGGCTTACACTAGAGCCTCAGTTAGCCTGGAAGAGTTTGTTCTGTGAACATTAAGCATATTTTTGCTGGAACGTCTGATGATTTTAGAATCCTATCCTCTAAATTATGGATTTCAAATTGGTCCCATTGATAGATAAACTGAGTAATCAGTTTGTTCATCTTTTTTCATCTATCAGAAAAGATAGACAAACTGATTAAAACTTATGGATTTGAAATATAATGTATTGTTTTTGCAACCAACCCAACAATAGTGGATGGTGTTCTAAGTAAGATGCCAAATAGGCTTTTTCCAGTTTCTTTAACTGCCTCAACTCCTTATAGTTGAGGTGAAAATATGAATTTCATCTATATGCTCATTTTATTTATTATTCTTGGGTTGCAGCATTTTGTTTTTGTCCTCTATAAAATGGGATTTCTAATTCACTTTTATTTTCAGACAAGATTATCACCTCATTAATTATATTTTGCGCTTATATGTTTAAATTTTTTGTTGGGAAAATATCGTACAGGCCCTTAATTCCTCATCTTATTTTACGGTAGACCTTCCTATTTTTATTTCAAGCGGCATAAAAAAACCCTCGAGTATTTCGTCGTACCCGTTCATCTTTTCTCTCCCACGTTTATTTACTTTTGGCCATAAAAATTAGCCTCAACAAATTGTATTATTTCATCTCAATCCAAAAATCTTTTGAACCCTATTTTGCACTTTTTTAAAAAGCTTTTGGATAGAATAAAACAATTTATTGGGGCAAGTTTTTGTGACCAAAAGTTAAATAAACGTGGGAGAGAAGAGATGAAGGGGTACGGTGAAATACTATCAATATTGATCTACACTATCAATATTGAAAATCTTCATAGATATGTTGATCTACACTATTTAGCTTTTTCTCCTTTCCATTTAGTTTTGGGTGCGGTTTGTATAGAGCCTACCTTCAAATTGTGTCGAGAAATGTGGTTTCAATATTGGAAATCTTTATGATGGCCTTAAATAAAGATGAAAAATGTATTTTAAGGCCATCATAAAGATTTCCAATATTGAAACCACATTTCTCGACACAATTTGAAGGTACGCTCTATACAAACCGCACCCAAAACTAAATGAAAAGGAGAAAAAGCTAAATAAATAAATAGGTATAAACCTTGATATACAGGAAAAGATAGTAATAGAAATAGTGTAGGTATAATAGTAGACAAATATTTAAAAGATAAAGTAGTTAATGTCAAAACAATAGGTGATAGGTTCTTATTAATTAAACTTGTATTAGAGGAATAGACAATTAACGTGATTAATGCTTATGCACCACAAGTATGATAGATGATAGAATTAAGAGACAATTTGGGGGGAGGACATAGATAGAATAGTCCAAGACATACCAAATAGAGAGAGGACGTTTTTAGGAGGGGACTTAAATGGTCATGTAGGGAAAGATAGTAGAGGATATGAAAAGGTACATAGAGGATATGGGTTTGGGAAAATAAATGAGATGATTGAGACTATTCTAGATTTTACTATAGTCTACGACCTAGCAATAGTAAACACTCACTTTAAAAAACGAGATAAACATTTAATAACCTATAAAAGTGGATCACATAAAAGTCAGATAGACCTCTTTCTAGTTAAGAAGGTAGAGTGACCATCATGTAAAGACTACAAAGTTATCCTAGGAGAGATTGCATAATGACATGGAAGAGAAGGGGTGAGAGTAATGGGTATCTAAGAACTAGGTGGTGGAATTTAAAAAGTGAGAACATAGACTTATTTAGGGATAAATTAGTTCAAGAAGGAAATTGAACTCTGAACATGATGTTAATATAATATGGAATGACATAATTGACTGTATCAAGAAAATGGTAAAAGAAGGTTTAGGAGAATCTAGAGGGAAAATAAAGTCCGATAAGGAAACTTGATGGTGAAGTGATGAGGTTCAAAAGGCTATTAGCAAAAAATGATCATATTATAAGACTTGGCAATGTAATAGAAACAATCAAAACTTAAAAAAATATAAAAATACTAAGAAAATCGCTAAACAAATAGTAAGTAAAGCCAACCTTAAGGCACATAATAATCTATATAATAAACAAACAACAAGAGAAGGTGAAAAAGATATCTTAAAATTAGCAAATATAAAAGAGAAAAAATGTAGGGATCTAAACCATATTAAATACATTAAGAGCGATGATCAAAAGGTTTTGGTGAAGGATGATGAAGATAACAAAAAATGGAGAATTTATTTTAAAAAATTATTAATTGACAGACTGACGAAGTTGTTCAACAAGGTGTTGAGAACAAGGAATTGCCATACGAATAGAGAAAAAGTATTGTGGTATCTATTAACATGAACAAAGGAGATACATAAATGTGCGAACTAGTGAGGGATCAAGCTTATGAGCCATACTATAAAGCTCTGAGAGAGATTGAGCAACGTTTATGGCATGAAACGGGTGTATTTGAAATCAATTTGGTTTTATGTCCGAAATGTCAACCACTGAGGTGATTGATTACGTAGACAATGATTGAGAAGTTTAGGGCGAAAGGCAAAGATTTTTACATGGTTTTTATTGACCTAGAGAAAACTTATTGAGTACATGAAGATTTAATTTGGCGGGTGTTAGAAAATAAAAGAGTCTCCAGACACTACATTGATTTGGTGAGAGATATGTACAATTGAGCGCTAACTAGTATACAAACAACTAGTGGAGAGACAAATGAATTTTCAGTGACAATAGGTCTATATTAAAGGGTCGTTTGGATACTTGAAATATATTGTATGTGAAATATATTACTGGTGTAATTCATTACTGCATAAGACATTACATGCAAATGAATTATTACTGTTTGAGTAGTATTTAGATGCAACCTGGGAAATACATTGCTCTTATTTGACATAGTTTAATATGAACTTGTCTACATTGCACCTTAAATTTGCTCTTACAATGCTCTTACTGGACATAACGATTTAATATGGAATTGTCTACCAAGAGACCATTTATTTTTTGTATGCACAATAATTCTTGTCCATTAAATTTCAAAATGGGTGGTTGTAGTAGTGTTATTGAATAAATACAAAATTTCAAAAAAGGAAATTTCACTTCATAACTCACCTCAAGCAATCCAATTTGACATCTAATATTTGAGAATAATTGTGACCTCCATTCACAAAAGATAAATGGTCTCTTTGTAGACATTCTTATTTAATATAGCACGACTATACCATGCTTGTCATGCCTCAAAGAATAATAACTTAATAGTGTGAATTAATATTGGACATAAACATTGAGTGAACTATTTTAGTCACAACCTTTAAGTATCGTTACTTTGTAGTTTAAATAGTAGATGGTGATGTATTTTAAAAAAAATTATTGTAAATTAGTAAAGTATTTTAAAAATTAGATTGAGATATTGGAAGATGCCAATGTGTAAATAATTTATCACTTCTTTATCCATATCTAAACTCTAATCCTAAAAAATCTTTTTTTTTTTTTCTTTCCAAAAGAGTAATCATTATAATTTAAATAACATATAGTTTATCACATGGGCTTATTCCAATATCTCAATCTAATTTTTAAATTGAGAAAGTATGGAAGACGAGAGAGAGTGGATTCGAGCAAAATGATGGGAGAAAAAAATTTGATACCATGATTTAGAAATGGCTTTGAATCTGGAAAATAGGAGCTTGAGAGAGAAAGAGGGATGTGGTAGGCTTACTAGGTTGAGAGGAAAAATAGGAGCTTGAGAGGGAGAAGAGGATGTACGCATGAGAGAGGGAAAATAGTTTTTTAGAGTGTGCAGTAGATTACCCGTCACACACGTAAAAGATGTCCCAGCCCCCTCTGTGTTTAATATATTTCACGATATTTGAGGAAATGTGTATTTTTATTTTCTTACTAATAAATGTACCCAAACAGTGTAAATGTCATATTTCCTAGTAATCTATTTCCCTGTATTATATTTTCAGGTACCCAAACGACCCCTAAGGGTCAGCATTGAGCCCGGACCTATTTGTCTTAATTATGGACGACTTAACTAGGCACTTACAAGACGAGGTACCGTGGTGCATGTTGTTCGCAGATGACATAGTTTTGATCGATAAGACCCAAAATGGTGTCAATAAAAATTAAGAAATTTGGAGGGGTGCCCTAGAATCCAAAGGTTTTAAAATTAACCGGACTAAGATTGACGGTCATAAGTAGTTAAGATGAGGAAGTAGTTAAGATGAGTAAAGATGAGGAATATGAGGATTTTAAAATTAGCAGGACTAAAATTAGTCCTAATATGAGTAAAGGTGAGGAAGAAGTTAATATTAACAGCCAGGAAGTACAAAAAAGACCACACTTTTGATATCATAGTTCGATAATCCAAAAAAATAGAGAGACTGAAGAAGATGTCACATATAGAGTTAAAGCCGGGTGAGCAAAGTGGAGATATACAACTGGAATTTTATGTGATTGCCACATACCAATGAAGCTGAAGGGCAAGTTCTATTGCGATACTTGTGAGACTAGCTTTGCTCTATGGGGCAGAATGTTGGGCGAACAAAAACAATATACCTATAAAATGAGTATAGCGGAGATGAGGGTGTTTGAGATGGATGTAGCAAGACAATAACTTATATAATTCGAAATGAATCCATTAAGAAGAATTTAGGTGTCGCACCAATAGGCGATAAGATGAGAGTGAGTAGACTTAGGTGGGTTGGCCATGTGTAGCATCGACTAAGTACAATATTTGTTAGGAGGTGTGAGTTAGTTCAAGTGGCAGGATTGAAAAGAGCCAGGTGTAGGCCCAAAAAGACATGGTTGGAAATAGTCCTAAAAGATATGGGGACTTATGACCTCACTCAAGGTATGACCTTCAATAGAGCAGAATGGCTGACCAGGATTCATGCAGCCGACCCCAATTAATCGAAAAAGGATTATAATGATGATGATGATCAGCTGGAAAGGAACAAATATGTTTTTGTAATTATCAACTAAATATTGCAAGCTTACGGCTATTACAATTTTTTACTCTTCCGTAATCTGGCTTTGTCATATACAGGAACTTGCTTCTCATTGCACATGTTTGTTCTTTTTCAATTCTTGTATTCTATAGATTATGGAATTCCATCTACTGAATTGCACAAGGATTGGTTCAGTAGAGCAGTGTTTTGAGTATTGTGTTGAAGTCCCTTCATTAGGGGAAGGGAGGGGGTCACTCCATATCGAGCTTGGTTTGAATACTAAAGTTGTCAAGCTGCAAACGAAGGATAGCTAAATCTTAGCCCTTTGAGCATATGCCCCGAGATATATGGTGTTATGTGATGGGGTTATTTAGAGTATAAAGCTTCCCTTGAACTTAAAAATTTTATACTACTTATTCACAAGAATATGTGGCTTGGGAGGAATAGGTTAGTTAGGAGATGTTTAGGGCCTTCGGCATGTCTATTGAAGGTGTCATTTTGGCTTAGCTGAAAACTACTTCTTGGGTTTCACAATAAATTATTGAGCGATAACATAAGAATTACCATGATTCTATCTCTTGGACTGATTCTCCAAAGCCGTTTTTCGATATGCCCAGCCTAGCAAATTCCGCCTTGCTTGCCGGACCAGCCCTGCCTTAAAAAACCCGAGCTCAGCCACTAAAGCGGGCCAGGACTGGCCTGAAGATCATCACCCAGCACGACCCAACCCATATTTTTTGTAGGAAATTTGTTGTCCTATGGGTTGGGCCTCGGCTAGAAGTCTATGATGGCTTGGCTTATGGTTTGGGTGCAATTAGTATGAAGTACAGATTTATGGTATTATGTGATGGAGGAATTAAGATCCCCTGAATTTAAATATCAGTCTTTCCTGATAAAGTAGTAAAATCAGGTAGAAACAAAGTCAAATATAAGTATAATTCAAAGAAACCTTAGGGTTCTTCTCCATACACAAGCTAGGGTTGTAAAAGCCCGTGTTTTTCTTTTTTCTTAATTCTGAAAAATCACGCGACTGCTTACTTGTGGGACCCACACACATCTTTACATTATTATTTAGTGTTCCAAGTACAAAAAGTATCTAAATGAATAATACATTGACTCATATATTCTAGTTTAAGCTTAAAATTTGTAATAATAATTTTACCTTTGTGAACAACTGTGAACAGTTTTTGTGAATAGTAATCTTGAAGTAAATAATAAATAAATAAAAACGTTAGAATCCCTAGAAGGCTAAAAGTACCCTAGAAATAAATCCTAAAACTAAAATCATTATATACACATTTTGAAATTAAATAAAAATTCAAAGTAAAAATGGTTTTTCCCTCTATCATTCCCCCCTGGTTGGAGAAAACTCATCCCTAAATTTTGAAGTGTGGAGATGAATTTTATTGTATACACAAATTTTGAAAATGAATTCAGCATCAAAATCGCCTTCATTAACCTTATTTTTCTGTCGGCTCAAATATTATTTGTGGTAAGAAAAATTCATCATGAAACGGGTAGTAATATGCATATTGAGGAATCAATGCAAATTTATCAAATATGGCTATCATTGAACTCTCATTGAAAATCATGTAGGAAACTTTAAATTCACTCTTTTGGTCTTTAGAGGTTTTCTCATCTATTTCATTACTATATGAAGTCATGGGCATAATTCGTGGTTTAAGAGTTGACCATGTATCATTTGCGTTATTATAATTCCAATACCTTAAATTTCTCAAAAGCTCTACCTCTGCGATATTAATGAGATCTTCAAAGGCCATGATTTAGATCTATCCTCCTACTACATTCTCTCCATATTCTTCACCCTCTTCCAAAATCTCTTCATCATCATCTTGATCCTTATCATAGATCAAATCCCCTAAACGATCTTGTTGTTCATCGAAGTATGTATCGAATATTGGTGTTGAATCTCAATCAACAACTTATTAATTTACGGTGCAAGCTATGTCAAAATCAAAAATCTCATATTTCAAATCGAAAACCCTAAAATGATGGTCCCCACATCAAGGTCTTCGATCACTATCCTAATCACTGGATTCTCCACATACAATGCAAAAGTGAAAATGCTTGTTCTTGGGAGCCTCTTGGGTTGAAAGATGTAGTCGCGTTCATTACTGAGGCTCTCAAACTACTGCGTCACCTGTTGAACTTGCCTTTCAAGTTCCTTGATTCTGTCATCTTTGGGATCAAGGAGCGAGTATACGAACGCCCCCCCTCCCCCGGTTCCTTCTTGCCGCCATGGATTTGCCGAAATCACAAACCCTACACAGATGATCAACAAAAACCTAGGCTGATTAGGCAAAACTTGGGTAAGATCAGCAAATCATGGATTTGGCTGCAGTTCTTTGGCTTTATTGTTGAAGAAACCCAAAGCTTTGATACCAAATTGATGCGGGGAAATTTGTGAAAATAGTAAAATTGGCAAGAAACAACGCTAAGCATAAGCACAATTCAAAGAAATCTAGAGTTTCTTCTCCACACCCAAGGTAGGGCAGCAAAAGCTCGAGCTTTTCTCTTTTCTCAATTCTAGAAAATCACATGACTGCCTTCTCCTAGACTACCACACACCTCTTTATAATAATATTTAATATTTCAAGTACAAAAAAATATCTAAACAGATAATGTATTGATCCATATATCCTAACTTACACTTAAAATTCGTAATGATAGTTTTACTCTTGTGAACAGTACTCGTGAATGATACTCATGAGGTAAATAAAAAATATAAAAATCCTGGAATCCCGAAAAAGCTAAAAAAAACCCTAAAGCTAAAACAATTGTATATGATATACATTATTTGAAATTGAATAAAAATTTAAATTAAGAATAACTTTATCCTCCATCACTACTTAATTACCAGAATATCCTTTGTGAGTAATGTTAAAGTAGAGACAGTGTATGGGTAGCTTTTGATGATCATTTGTAAGGAGATGTTCGGGACCTTTCTGTGGCCCACTGAAAGTCTGATTTTGCATTAGGTAGTTACGCTGAAAATCCTTTCTTTGCTTTACACAACGAACTATTGAGCATAAATAGTATTATTACCATGATAACCCTTGGACTGGTGCTCCAAAGCCAAGTTTAATTAGCTCAGCCAGCCTGCCCTAAAAGACCTAGACCCAGGCCACTATAGCTACCCCACAGGGCATGCCTGGGCTTGAAGTCCATGGCCCAACAAATCCTCATACATAAGTTGGGCTGGACCATTAAAGGTGATGCAAATAGTATGAAGTGCCTAAGAACAAATGTACTAGATTTACTGTACTATGTGATGGGGGAATTATGAGCAATCAAGCTGCTCATGTGTAAAAGTTGAAGAATATCCCTTGTACGGTTGAAGTGTTTTTAGTGACGTATAAAAATATACTTAATTAAGGGTGACAATGTATTGGGCCGGGGTTAGGCAAGGTTGGACCTAGACCCTACCGAGACCTAGAGGATTCCTTAGGGCCAGAAGGGCATTAGTCCAACCCTAGCTCTACTCTTAAGCTAGGACGGGGCTAGTAGATATTAAATTAATTTTCTACATAGTAAATAAAACAGAGAAAGGCAAGGTTAGGATAAGACGGGCGAGGCCAAGATCATTTGATCAAAGCCTAGCCAGGAAACCAAGCCTAAATTTCAGGCTTAAGCCTGATCCTTGGGATGTTTTAGGCTGGCCAGACAAGGCGGTCTGACCCATTGCCAACACTATACTTTGTGAGGACTACCAAAGTCAAGAATCTATATGCAGGCTTGGTGAAGGTATGGTTTTACATTAGTTAGTTATGTTGAAAAGTCATTCTTTTGGTTCCACAAAAGACTATTGAATGTCGGTTTTGCATTAGCTAGTTATGTTGAAAAGTCATTCTTTTGGTTCCACAAAAGACTATTGAATGTCGGTTTTGCATTAGCTAGTTATGTTGAAAAGTCATTCTTTTGGTTCCACAAAAGACTATTGAATGTCAATTGAATGATTAGCATGATACTGCGCTCTTGGACTGATGAACCAAAGGCATGTTTGGTTGGCTTGGCCTAGCCTAGCCAGCCCTGTCATCCGGAACTGGGCTCAGGCCACCAAAGGTGGGCATTATGCTAGGCATGGAATAGTGTCCATGGCTCGGCATGGCCAAACCCACATTTTTCTTTTTTGAAATATATAAAAAATTGGAAATTAAGTTTTCCTAATCAATACCAAGTAACTCGCCTGATAATCAATAAAAACCTAATTCACAAGTGATACATTCTCTATCTCTTCCCCTTCCCCTCGACCCAAGAAACCATTCTTTTTCCCTTACTCTAAACCACAAACATCTCCCCCCTTTGCCCCAGCCCAAGAAACCAAGCTTTTTCTCTCACTCTAAACCACAAGCGTCTCCCCTCTTCACCCCCAGCCCAAGAAACCAAGCTTTTTCTCGCACTCTAACCCAAAAGTGTCCTTAATGTCCCACATACCTAGCTATCTCTCGTCCTCTAACTCACAAATATATATATATATATATATATATATATAGAGAGAGAAGATCCTGTACACACATGTATGTACTGCTACAGTAAACTCCTAACGGCTCATATTCAATCTGACGGTCGCGACTTCATTTCGTGTTTGAATTTTAATTTTTTTTCTACAAATCCAAATCATTTGAAATTTTAAGTTTGTGTTCTTCAAAAATCGAAAAATCTAATAAAAATATCAAAAAAATATTTTACATGAAATAAATTGATCAAAATACCCCCAAAAAGTTTTGAAGGTATTTTGGTCAATTTATTTTTTTTGAATTATTTTTGTGATATTTTTATTAGGTGTGCCTTGATGAGAAGAACACGCGTCTAAAATTTCAAGTGATTTGGATTTGTAGAAAAAAATTAGAATTTAAACATGAAATGAGGTCGTGGTCTTCTCGTGACTGTTAGATCGGCCCAGATTCAATCTAGACTATTGGGTGTATTCTTATAGGTATACCTGTCGGGATACCGTAGCATCTTCTATATATATATATATATATATATATATATATATATATATATATATAACCACGACACTACAAGCATAGATTTTTCTCAAATATACATAGTCAAACCAACTACTCTCTCTCACTTTCTGACAAAATCCAATCCTACTAATTTCTCTCTCTTTTAACCCATAGATAAAGCTAGTAATGACCAGGTTGCCTAGAGAGAAGCAATTTGAGAAAAAAGGAGTGGTAATTGGAACCCTTAATGACCTTAGACCTATCAGTCTATTGGGAAGCCCATACTTACCTAGCTAAGGTCCGGTAAGCTGCTTGAAATCAATAATTGAAAAAGTTATTTTAGGACCATAATCGAACTTTGTGAGAGAGATAATTGATGATATCCTAATGGCCCAGCAATGCATTGACTTAAGAGTGCAATAGGAATGCCGTGTATAATAAATTGTACCTTTAGAAGGCTTACGACATTGTAACTTAACCGAATAATAGATTTAAGGGGTTTTAATTCTTGGTGAGGACTATGGTGCCTTTTTTTTACCCATATTTCTCTCTTTGTCATTGGTAGAACAAGAGAATTTTTTTGTTTTTCCACAGAATCCAAAGGTATTAAGGAAAGAATATCCTATGTCTCCCCTACCATTCACATTCATGGCCGAGCCCTTTGGTAAAATCTTTAGCACTGTCAACTAAAAAGGTTAGAGTTAGGTTTTCTGGCTACCGAAAATGATCTTATGGTCCTGGTCATATTGATATTATATATAACACACTAGATGAGAAATATGTGGCTTTTCATACAGTGTTTTTAGGTGGTTTCTGGACTACAGGTGAACTTTGAAAAGACCATGCTGATTGGTGTGGGATGTAGTAATGAGGAGGTGACAAACCTAGCCAGAGTCATAGGGTGTGGAGTTAATGCTTTGTTTTGTAAGTATGGGAGTTCATCTCCATGAAGGCAGATTACCCAGAAGTGCATGGGGCTTATCATATAAGGGTTTTAGAAAAAACTAAACTCTTGGAAGGCTAGGTGCATATCTTTGCAGGATGGAAGCATTTTGCCAAAATCAACTCTGGTTAACTGACACATATACTACCTGTCTCTCTTTTGTAGAGTATGATGAAATAGTGGGCATGTAGATTAACACAAATTTCATTTGGTAAATGTATACGTACATACAAAAGGTTAGGAGAAGGTAATTTGAAACTCACAAATATGGCATTTTTTAACTAAACATTGGTGGTGTATTGTTGTAGGGAATCACTGTAGGAACAAGTCATACTGGCTAAATATGGTTGTAAATCAAATGACAGCCTAGTTCAAAAAAACTGAACAACACTTGACCTAGGGGCTCTATTATATGGAAAATGTATAGATTAATGTGATTCGCCTAAATTTTTCTAAGAATAAAATCAAGAGGAAAATGACCAAATGTGAAACGCCTTTGATTAAAGGTTTAGGTTGATCACAAAAAGATGAGGAAAACAAATACCATGTTGATCTAAGCAACACCATGCAAAAATGACCAATTCTTGAACCTTGAAAATTTTTGCTATGAATGAGGCTCTAATTCTGCTCTCTTGATGTCTCATTCGCCATAAGTTAATACCCAATCATCAAAGAAACACTTTAGGTCATTTTGGTAGACTTTTAGTCCTCTCCTCTCTCTGTTGTTCGAGTGTAGGCTTAGAGCCTACTTGGTTTTTGGGCTTAGAGCCTACTTGGTTTTTGTGCGAGTAAGCAACTATGTTTCAATAATTTTAAGATCTTCACCCATCCATCTCAGTAGCCAATGGCATTCCTTTGTTACATATGCCGACAAAGATGGGAAACCTATCAACTGAAATTATCCAATTGCAACTTATTGGATTTTGAATTCAAATGCAAAAATTTTAGTAGTAACAATGATGCAACAACTACCATTGTATCATCTGAAATTTCGATATCATGTTGTGATAGTCATGCCATTTAAATCACTCTGCTCTAATACATAGAAGATGAGGCATTGAGCAATTTGAATTGTTTATGAGTTTCTTGATGATTGATGTTGAAAATCATAGATTGCGTTCAACAAAACCATGAAGCCACACCTTTGCATATCAGATTATGTTGATGTTTCCATTCTTTCTGCTCCAGATCATCATATTTATATAAAAACATCACTTCAAGGATTATTTTCATAGATTATTCCATCCAAAAATGTTGAATTCTTATAGGATCTTAGCTTTCCAACCCTTGACAATTGGGTCTCAAACCTTCTAAACACAAAAGTTGTGATCGTATTTTCCCCATGTTTATCATAGTCGGTTAAACAATTTCTTGGATTCACCATCACATCTCTGAATCTTCAACTGATCTAAAAACATAAGGGCAATTATCAAAAATATCAATTTTTTTTTAAAAAAAAACCCTTTTCTTGAGAACCTCATTTATACCCAAATTCTGTATTATTAATGTTTTAGTGCCTAAAATACCCTTATAGTTCTATTAGAACCGTGAAGGTCATCACAGTCCTATTTAGGACCCTGATGCTCACACCTCCTCAACACATAGGTGATGAATCGACTAACCCTAATCCACCATTTTCACTAATAAATTCAGCAGCCTATGTATGAAGTCGATAAATACCAAACCTTAATCCACACTTTTCGCAGCTGAATTGTCACAAACTCTCCATCATCACCAACAAAATTTTCCCCGAAAACAAATTCACGCCAAACACCGAAGCTCTTTTTCAACATTCCAGCCTCCAAATTTTGCCCCGGACCACCCTTTTCACAAGTAAATTTTGCCCAAAAATCCAGAATCCGCATGGCATCAAAACCCTAATTCATCATTCAAGACTCCAAATCTAGCTCCAACTCATCATTTGCCCCTCAATCCTGCCCTAGATGCACAAAACACCAATCAAAATGCCCTAATTCACAGGTTCTGCAAATTCTTCACTCTAATAGGTAGGAAAAGCAAGGAATCATCGAACCCTACTATGTCATTCTCGGTGGGCATATTTTCTCCCAAAAACACAGTGGGATTTGGAAGATTCGAACATTTAGAAAATCTGAAATGATGCTTACAAGGCCATCATGGTTATGAGTAATGGTTTCTTACAAGGCCAGGGTTTCAATAGATTTGTGATGCTTCCCAAAACATAAAACGTCATCGCGTTTCTATTAGAACCGTGATGGTTGATATCATAAAAACCATCATGGCTCTAGTAGAACCATGATGATTTAAATAATCATACTACAAACTTGACGGTTGTGTTAGGTCATGAGCATCATGGTCCTATTTGGTCCATGATGAACTTCACAGTTCTCTTAGATACATGAAGGGTACCTTATGTAACAAAATATGAACAGTAAAAAAATAAAAAAGGTGGCATGAATGAGATGGTAAAAAGAGGGGTTTTTTTGAAATTTATCAATAAAAATGGGATATTTGTAATAATTTTCCAAAACGTAATTATCCCAAGATTCCAAGGAGTTTATAGATATCCCATAGGGTTCATGTCATATTTTGCGAGATTTCACATTTCATTGTGGCCCAAAAAAACGTAGATCATTAGATGGCTCAGATTCATTGGTCATAGGTTGATTATTATTCAAATGCATCTCCTCACTATTTAAAACTCACCCTTTGTGATTTAGGATCGTGGTTGATTAAGACTTAAGACCGATTTTTCATTGAGGTTCTAATGGCTTACTCCATGAACTACTGCAGTGAACCACATGAACGTTTTCAGTTTTTAATGCTTATATTTAGTGAAGCTTCATCAATATGCTTTGATAGCCTGAAGAATTCATCTTACAAAGTTTCAAATCACTTAAAACTAAGATGCTACGATTTTGAAATTATTCCCTTTGTATGATGGCATTCTTAGTTATCGAGCAAATTTCAAGTCTTTTTGAGCTATTTTGTTCAGGTTTTGAATTGACCCATGTCTTCTGTAGATAATGTTTATCTAGACCATGATACATTCTAGTTGTTGGTGACTCAAGAACCACCTAATGATCGTGTGGAAGTATTTTTGAGAAACAACACAATACTAGCAGAGAAAAGGGATAGAACCATATTTTGGAATAGTGAATAGATTGGTGATCCCCTACTGAAGTTGTGCTTCCCAAGTGTTTGAAAAGCTAACAAGTTTAGCAACTAAAACCGCAATTTTATCGCCAAGGGACAATGTAATAACATATATCAACTGACTCAATATCATTTTTACACAACAAACAAATATTGGGTAAAATCAACGCCTTGAGTCATCAGTAGTTAATAGTTGTTTCAGCCTAACTAGCCATCCAAAGGCTTGTATCATGTGGGTGACTCAGAAGTTCCACATCATCCTATGTCTACGAATAGGAGTCCATACTCGACTCTCATAGAGAACTCACCCATAGGAGTCGCTTCCTATATAGAGCAGTCCTCTCCAACAAGGTAATTGTAGTGTTTGTAAAGTGATTCTATCATACTTGAGTATCGATTCACAAACATATGGGTTGCCCTCCTTTTTGTACACACCAAGATAGTATCTGTGGTTTATGGAATCAAGGGTTTGTTGAGATTTATGTCTCATTGGAAATTGTGAGAAGGCCTTCAATGCCCCTTCGTTATAACTCTCTTCAGACATGCTTGGAAGGAGAGAAACCAAATATCCTTTGAAAGTATCATCAAAGTATTAGAAGTCATATGATTGAAGATCACAAACACTCCCATAGAGTAGAATGCATTCATAGAGGAGCTTTTGGGGAATCTAAAGAAATGCCACAATTCCTTGTCCAATAGCATCCTCTTGCAGCTGAACTTAACTTTGACATGAGCTCGTTTGGAACCAATGGAAACCTCTTGCAGTCGAACTTAACTTTGACATGTGTTCGTATAGAAACCCTTGCAAAGCGGAAGTGGGCGGAATATGTAGGGATCACCATGGCCATATATTCATATATTACAGACCAAAATTGCTCAGCCCATGAGTTGGAGATGACATCCCTTTTACAAGGAGGAAAGCTAATTGGATGAGGGGGATCTAAGGTAGGATAATTGTGGAAGGGGGATTCAATTGTACATTAAATTATTTTTACAATTTTGTTTCTTCTTTTACATCCAAGATTCCAAGTTGCAATTAATGTACTAATTTTACAAAAATGGAGGAGACCAGTAGGATAACTTTTGTTTATAGAGAGCAACTTTAAGTTTGTGTAGAGCGAGAAACTCTATTAGTTGACTTCCTATAGAAAGAGAGTAGGCTTCAGGAGAGAGAGTGAAAGTCATTTTGGTTGTGTAAAGATAGTGAATAGTAGTGTGATTGGTTGTTTGGAGAGAGTACTTTCGGGGGAAATTATACCCTTATAAATTTAAAACGGTAATCATATCATTTCAAACTCACTCCAAATAAAAAAGAAAATTAAAAAAAGGAATGTATCAAAATGCACCTCTCATTTCAACTGTGTGTGTATGTGTATGTGTGAAAGTTTATATAAGATATAAACCTCATACTGTAGAAGTGAGATACCTAAAAAAGTTATTGGTAAAGCTTATTTGTATATTAAAAAACTCTCCAATTGATCATTTCGACTTCAAGATGTATACATATGAACCAAAACAAAACAAAAAAAATTTCATGTTTTAAAAATATTGCATCTTGTAGTACATTATCTAAACATTCAAATATCAAGATTTTCAAGCTTATGAATCTGCTTGATCCACACAACTTTTTAAAGATTTAAATTTCTTAATTAGAGGTAAGAAGAGATTTTCAGGCTTGTAAGAGTTTTTCAATACTGAAACCATTTCTTCCCATAGGGTTTAGAGGTGTATCTTACTTTAATTGTTTAAGTTGGATGCCTTATAAACTACACATTCTAATGGTGAATATTTTTTACTCAAAATCTAAAAATTACAGTAATAATAACTTTTTGTTTTTTTGAGAACGCACGCAAATTTCATTTAGGCAATGAACCAGTTACAAAACGAACAACGAAAATCAAGAAAGGAAAAGAGAAAATAACATTAGACAAAAAGGGAAGAAGGGAAAGGAGCACAACTACATTGGCCAATTCATCATCGTCCGAATTGAAACCCCCCCTAACATAGAAAAAAACCACTTTGCAGGATGCCAAACTAAGCAAGATTTCATCCATAAAAGCACTCAGATTCCAAGGGATAGAATCTGGCCTTAAGCACCACTTGATGATGTTTGCTGAGTCGCCTTCAATTATGACTTTGAAGTGTGCTGAGGTCAGATATGCCACTCCCATCTTGAGCGCCCAAAGTTCAACCTCATTGATTTCACAATCATGCATTCTCTCGTGATAAGACCACAAGGTGACACCATTGTGATCTCGAAGTAAGCCCCCTCATCCGTTGACATTGTGACGAACATTTCCATCAAAGTTGAGTTTCAGCTAGCCTTCTGGAGGCCTAGCCCAAACACAGTTCAGGCGTCTAGGAATCTTATGTGGGGATCACTTAAAAAGGCAGAGAGGCAAATGCCCACAAGATGATGGATCTCTTTATAGTGATAGAAAGGGTTGGGGAATCACGACCACGGCCTTCGAAAGTTCTTAGGTTCTTCTCTTTTCAGAGGTTCCAAAGAGACGTAGCTACAACAATCCTCCGCAAGCTAATGCCCAAAGACAAGAAGGGTGGCGACCAAAACTATTGCAGGAGGTCATTAGTCCCCTCCAGGCGTGAGGTAATCCAAGTCAAGATCAGACTCAGCCAATTCCACATCCTTTCTACAAAGGGGCACTGATTGAAAAGGTGATCAATGGTTTTCTCTCCACCCTTGCACAGAAGACATATATTGGGCATGATCATCCCCTTGTTATAAAGCCGGTTAACAGTGAGGGGGCGTTTAAAGCCAAGCAACCACAGGAAAGATTTGACCCTATTAGGTACTTTGCAATTCCAAAGCTTAGCGAGATAAAGTCGACCCTCAATATAACGATCCCTATAAAGAACGTCATAGAGAACTAACAGAGAAGTCTCCACTAGGCTTTAAGGTACAGACAAATTTATTTGGCATCCTAAGCAGGAAGCAAAAGTTTTAAAGGCTAGATAGCAAGCAATATATTGATTCGCCACTCACTTATCTACCCTCCTAATATTTAACAGTATACTCCAACCTGGCAGCCTCCTCCCATGGAAATGAAGTTTCAAGCCAACTCCTGCTTGTAAATAAACCTCCCACAACATTGGGTGACAGCAACTTGAGTGGATATTCTCCAAGCCACAACATGCCAAGAACCTAGTAGGCCTTCAATCGCTAAGCAGCATCCTCGTATAAGCCAAGAGTAGCGGTTGAATCGTATAATACCTCACCATACTGTCAAGAAGGATGCCGGTGTTGAGCACCTTTTAGTGATGAAGTCGTCTGGGTCAATGCCAAATTGCCCAAAATGACTTGAACTCACAACTAATTATGATTAGTGGAGAGCCTCCACCACCACTTGGTCATTAAAGCTTCACTAACCACCCTCAACCTGCGAATTCTCGGTCCCCCTAACTTGCGAGGAAGACAGACTAAGGCCCTATTAACAAGATGATATTTATTTTTATGTTGGGAGCCGTTCCACAAGAAATTGCGCATTAATTGTTCCAGCTTCTTGATGATAGCTCCATGTACCTGAAAAAGAGAAAGATAATAGATTGGAAGACCCAAAGGGATCGAGGGTTGCTGCCCATAAAAAAGCGGCAAGCCCAAGTATTTAGTTGGAAAATGATCGATTACACAGTTGAACCAGAGCATAGAATCTGAGATCTCCGAGGTCTCACAGTTGATCCCAATGATCCGAGATTTGGCCATGTTGAGCATCGAAAACCAATTCATAGAGCTTGAGAAACAATCAGGCATTCTGCATATTCTCCATCGAGCCATCTAATAACATCAGAGTGTCATCTGCATGTTGCAGATGGCTTAACACCATACCATTGGGCCAAGCCCGAAGTCCCTGGATCAAGCCTGAGTCCACTATCCCTTGAATCATTTTGCTAAAAGCCTCCGTCACTAAGGTAAAAAGAAAAGGAGATAAAGGGTCACCTTGACGCAATTCCCTTGAGGCTTTGAAATAACCGGTGGCCTTTTTCGAAGTAAGATCAATAAATGATAAGCAACCTTTGATCCATTTTTTCCAACGGCCAAGGTATCCCATGAGTTCCAAGATCTTGTCCAAAAAATCACATTCTACTCTGTCATAAGCTTTCTCAAAGTCCAATTTTAGCTGGATTCCTTTTGTTCCTGACAAGGAGGTGGTATGAATTGTCTCTTATGCTAGAAGAATGCCATCCATAATGAATCTGTCCTTGATAAAGGCAGTTTGTGGTCCGTCAACGACCTTTTGATTACTAACTGTAACCTATTAGCAAGCATCTTTGATAGAATCTTATAGCATTTGAAAAGCAAGCGAATAGGTCTCACATCCTGAAGAGACGCAACAGAACACTTCTGCACAATGAGAGATATGAAAGTGGAATTGATGGCTTTACATACGATTCCATCTAGGTAAAACTGATTAATCCATAGTAATAAATCCTCTTTGATGACATCCCGGAATTCTTGAAAAAAGGCTAATGGAAAGCTATTCGGACCCAGAGCTTTGTCCCTAGGTAGGTCAAAAAGTTCATTTTTAACCTCCTCATTAAAAAATTCAGCTTATAAACCTGCAGATGCCTCCTGACCCAAACTTTAAAAGGCACTTGCGTCAGGTCAAAGGGCATCCTGGGTTATGAAGTACAAACATCTTGGAAATGTCTGGCTATGACAGCAGTCATCTGCTCATTATTATTAATGTTAACTCCTAGAATCTCTAGAGCACTGAGGCTATTAGTTCGATGTCTGGAATTTGCCAAAGCATGGAAATACATGGTATTGTTGTCCCTGTCCTTAACCTATTTTAAAAGAGATCTTTCAAAAAGCTGAGTTTTTTTATTTTCTTTGACTGTTTTAAGGTCAGCCAAAAGGTCACCATTGATTTGTTCAAGATGGTTAATAGGATGAATATCAGTAGCCAAGACATTAATTCTATGGGTCGAATCCCCAAATTTGCATCTACCCCAACCAATCAATTTACTTTTGAGGCGTTTTCCCGGCTAGCCAGCCAGCCGCAACCATTCCAGGCATCACGCACAACCTGACTCAAAGACTTATCTTCTAGCCACATAAGTTCAAAATGACAGGGGGCAGGCCTATAACATCCCCATTAGTATCTAAGAGAATGGGGACATAGTCTGAAGCCAGTTGAGGTACCGCCTTCACTAGAAACTTGGGGAAGACAGTATCCCAACCAGAAGAGACAAGAAATCGATCAAGCTTTGATAATTTTGGATGCAAAGCAGAGTTATTAGACCAAGTGAAAGTAGTCCCCACGTTATTGAAATCAAACAACTCATTGGAGGTGATAAAATTATCAAACATAGTCATCTGAGGTATTTAGGGAAGGCAAGGAAAATTCTTTTTCCAACCTTTTAACCAAATTGTAATTCCCTACACGACACCAGGGCAAACCATAAGATTTGATACTATGAGAGAGAGACCTAAGAAATGCCTCCTTCTCCCTCAAGGAATTAGGACATAGATATTAGACAAGTACTAGGAAAGGAGCCAGGTCCAATAAAGTTCACAGAAATAACACGAAATGAAGCATCCAACACCAGCCCCACAAATAAAGAGGGGTCTCAAACAATTAACAAGCCCCTAGAGAGGCCACATGATAGAACAGAAACAAAATCCACCGAGCCTAAGCTCCAAAAAGACCTAACTAACACCAAATCCAAGGAGACCAACTTAGTTTCCTGCAAAACAAGGATGTTAGGCTTGCTTTTCAACATCGTCCTCTTAAGCACCCTTCTTCTTCTGACGTCTTCCAGGTGCCCCACACATTATATGACAACACTATCATTGCGGATGGAATCCTCTTCCTCTCCTAGTGGTCCCAGTAAGGCCAGCAGCAAAGAGGATTAATGGGAGGGTTGCCACAAGTTCTTCAGCCTCATGCCGAAGGCGGTTGCGAGGCCTTCTTGGGGGTGGATTAGGTCCCACAGGAGCATTTTGAAGTACCACCTCTTACACGAGCCTCGCCTCACCCTTGAACTTAAGATGTATACCACCCAACATCTTGGTTGCTTTGTCTCGAGCAACAACCCTCTTCAACTTTTTGATCGACCAGATAGTGAGCGTCGTTAGGGTCGAGGTCCTCCTCCTCCGATGAGAACTCAGTAGCACGAACCTGAGGGACCTCTGGGACTTTAGGAATGGAGGCAAAAAACAAGCCTTTTGAATGTTGGGCCTCAATAGCAATCATGGATGGGTTTTTGTGGCATGATTGTCCTCCCACTGAGATAAAAGTCAAACGCACAGCCTCAGGGGCACTTGATGAGTCTGAAAGGATCACATCCTCCTTTTCCCTAACCTCGACAATATTGATATGTGCCATAGATAGCAAGAAAGCAACGATAGAAATAGAGCAAAGAAAAATACGAAATAAGAGCCCAGATAAGTAGAGAATGGGCCGAAGCCTGGCCTTTAAGGGCAAAAAGGTAGGCGAGAGGGCATAATATCTTATATAACGGGTTGAAGGGGAGATGACAGATGGCTAGAACGTATATTTTTGAAGATACCGTCGATTCAGAAAGATCTCCCGTCGACTCTTTGCCTACCTCCATGTACTTGATGGCCCCCATGAAATCAATATCGCACTGTTGATCCACAAGGCTCGGATCCAACTCAACCTGAATTGTGTATCCTCTGCCAAAGCCACCATCTTTTCAGACCCACTCCTAGGGGAGACTGCAATTATCGATGCAAAAGATAAAACTGATGCCCAAAGACCTATTGAAGGGCTCAAAAACTTCCTCTTTCATGATTCACGTAACCAAAAGTGGAGCATGGAAACATTGTTGTGGCATGCATGGTCCCAGAAGGACCATTCAATGGCACACTTATTAAACACGCCATCTCCTTTTGAATTTTACTTTGCCATTAATTGCAACTGCACCTTCCCGCTAGCGGGAACAGCAGGGGAAGGACCAACCAGCTTCTTATGCCATTCTTGGTGATAATCTTTCTTTTACTTTGATCCACACTTGGAGAATGGAACCCTCGTGCTTTTTGGAAACCAGAGTCCATGGCTTCTCATTGTTGTCGGAGTCAAAATTTCGGCCATGAACGCTAGAGACATTCGACGATGACATTGTAACAGAGCTCCTCGAAGGCAAAGGTGGTTGCTCATTTTCGACTTGAGTAGTAATCCTAAAGTAATCTCCTGACAACTTTGAAATGCAGCTTAACATGGATATAGTATTCTCAGGGACATGAAGAATCCTCATGCGCAAGGAGCCCAGAGGAGTGCCAACAGAGGTAAACCAATCTATCTCCAGAAGCCCATCACAATGATGTGCCAGAAGAGTGAACAACTCTTTGGTCCAAGCATGAATGGGGGGAATATTCAAAACCTTAATCCAGTCAGCAAGAATCCTTATCAAGGAAGTATTATTAGTAACATACCATTTCTCCCCCCGTCATGAGAACCCCTTTGAATCTAAAACAAAATGTTGCTTTAGCACTCTCCCTGCATCCTTAAGGTTTTCAAACAAGACCAAAACCTTATGGGGTTAGGAATGTTTTTGCAAGACAAAAGGCATCCCAATTGCGAATAGCCCAGTCTTGAAGCATGCTTCCACAGGGCTGAAAGAGCAAACAAGAACTTTGTGAAGCTGAGAGGTCCAGTTCTCCATAACTGAAGCGTTAACCTCTCTACAACCTTAGCTCCTACAAAGGCAGAGGCATCCCCTGATGGGAGGTCCCCTTGCTCACAACCAAAACTGGCCTGAAAGGATGCTCCAATACCGAAACAAACCTCCTTCCAAGTGGATGGAAGAGGAAGTAGAGCTCCGCTTATCTTCAGCTCCCGAAGTCTGTTGAAACCTAGGTGGCACCATGTAGGGAAGCTTGATGGACCGAGACCCCCCCCCCCCCCCCCCCGACCAGAACCAGAGCTCCAAGAGCCATTAAGACCGCTAACCTTATGGCTCCACATAGTACCGGAGCCACCTGGATGAGAGCTCTGGCTGAAATGACCACCTGAGGAGGAAAGATTCTAGCCGAACCTACCAATGAAAAGAAGGGAGAAAGCACAGAGGAAGAGAGAAAGGAAGACATGGAAAAACTAGAAATAAGAGAGCAGGGATAACTAAGCAGAGTAAGACAGCAGGGAGACAGAGCTGAGAAAAGAGAGAAGAAAGGTGGAGGAGCTATGTCACTTTTTCATACCTCAGTCTATAAGCTCCATACAACAACTTGTTTGAAACTTTTAAGAAATGGTATATTTTGACATAAACCTCCTCTATAATGTCAACCCTTGGCTTGACAAAAAAAACCCGCGGACTCAACTTTTAAATATTTGGATGCTCGCTCCGTGACGATTATGTCAGACCAGCTCTCTCTTTCTCTCTGTATCCTCTTTTCTCTCTTTCCACTCTGCCATTTCCTCCCCGCCCTCAGTCTCACACTCTCCCCTCGCTCCTCTCTCTCTCTCTCTCTTTCTCTTCTCTCTCCACTCTACCATTTCCTCCCCAACCTCAGTCTCACACTCTCCCGTCGCTCCTCTCTCTCTCTACCTGTAATATACCACCACAAATGCTCTTTTCCTCTACCTCTGAGGGAAAAAAAAGAGGACTCCATTTTGATGTCACCTTAATGCTCTTTCTTTGTCCAATAATTTTGCAAATCGTAGGTCTAAAATTTCAAAGTTATTGATATTTCTCTAAATGAAATTGTTGTCAACATTAAAAAAAGAAGAAGTAAACTTCGGCCATTTATTCTACATCTCCAGGAAGCTTATTGCCCATTTCAAGTAAACTTTAGGTTATTGAAAATGAGAATTCAGATGTACTTCGTTGTCAAAAAACCATTACTTAGTAATTTTTTAGCTTGGATGACAGGATCTACTTAAAGTGAAATAAAATGGAGGAGTCCAGGAGGTATTTAATGTTAAACCAGTGAGCCTTTGAGAATTTGAACCTAAAAATGGTTTTGTTTTATCCATGGAAAAAATTTACTAGATTCCGTCGAAACTAGCAAATTTTATATAAGTTTTGACAAAATGTTGTCTAATTGGGATATTGGGGATGTATTTTCATTCTGATTATGACATTTTTTAGCATGATTCCAATGCACCATTGGAGCATGTATGGGAGCATTGTATGGGATATTGGGGATGCATGTCGTTCTTACTTGACATTTTCTAACATGATTCCAACACGCAATTGGAGCTTTTGTGTTTTTTAGCATTTTTTAGCATGATTCCAAAGCACACTAGTTCTAATACAAAACCAGAGCTTTTTCTTTTGGGCAAATTTGGATTTTTTCTTTTTTTTTTTTTTTTTTTGTTCAGAGCCTTCTTTAACTCAAATTGAACTTTTGTTGGACAATGGAAATTGCATCCTCAAGTGAAGACATGGTGCAATCTGCACCGTCCAACAAAATTGGATGCAGCCCGCCAATATAAAACGCTACACCATGTATGAGAGAGAACAAGAGAGAGAGAGTTACAGCAGAGTTAAACATAGCAGAAATATACTTGGAAGTGTACAACAATGTCCATTGAAATCAACAAACAACAGTAAACAACCTTAGCAAAGGTTGTTGTTCATGGCCTGTAAAACTAATTAGATCACCTCATTCATAATCCATTGATTCCTGAGAAGAAGAAAACAGAGTGTCACCAGAGTGTCACCACAAGAAACCACTTGGAACTTGACTATTGCTCATCCCATTCATCGTTCTTGTATGAAACCAAAGTGTCAACCTTGTGTATCTGCACAAAAACACCAGATGCAAAACCAAAAATCCTCTCCATATTAATACTAAAAGACCATTCTTTTCCAATAAAAATCCATTCAATTTGTGATGGGTTTTGAAGAAAAACCCCACCTTAGTATCAAAAGAATGCAATTTGACCATCTGCGGATTGAGAATGAGTTTTGCATCACTTTCCATCCATGTAACAGGAATCTCCAAATCCGTATCAGTATATGCTAGCACATCAAATACGCCTGAAACAAAGGGACAACACATAAATAGAGAGAGAGAGAGAGAGAGAGAGAGAGAGGCATTTTCTTTCCCCTTACAGGGCTCATCCAAACAGGGCAGATAGGTGATGCTTGAAGCAATCTGACGCATGATGGCCTGGATTTCTCTCATGATTTCCTTGTCACTTTTGGCCCTCGAAACCCTAGATTCATAAATGGAAAAGTATAAAGACCCCACCAAAAAAAACCCAATTGATTGAGGCAAGGATCTGTGTATGAATCTTGTGGTTTTGGCTTACCCTTTCTCAACCACTTCGTTATCAGTCTCTATGTTGAAATTCCATCTCTCCAACACTTCTGAAGAAGCTTTGCTCATAATAACCAGAACCACTCTTTGTAGCTTCCCTGATTCCAGCCATTCTAACGACAACAAACAAAATCGTAAGGCCTCGATTCGTGACCTTCTTCAAATTCTTTGAGAGAGAGATGGAATAGCCGGGTTTTCAAGATTGATTGCTCGCATACCAGATATTTGGGAAGTAAGACAGGCAAGAAAGGCCTTGACTGCATCGTCTTCAATCAACAACATGGGTAGTCCATATTTCTTCACCTTGACGAAGCATTCTTCAGGGTAAACCCCTCGATTATACAAAATGCTGTGAAGTTTTATTTATTTATTTATTTGAGAGACAGAAACGTGCTTTAGGGTTTGTTCTGACCTAAAGATTTACAAGTTTTTTTGCATTATGTAAACTAAATTACAGTTACCTGTTTGCTGCGTAACCTGTTAACATCAAATTGAAAATGCATCAGCAGGAGAGAGAGAGAGAGAGAGAGAGAGATTGATGGGGCGTTGGTTACCAAAGAACTCGCTGACGATTGCTGCCGATCCTTTGAGGGTGATGACATCCTTGGTTGCAGTTTTTGAAGCCATTTCTCTTTGCGAATCGCAGTCACAGCGACGAGAGAGAGAGAGAGAGAGAGAGAGGGAGTTTGTTTTGTGTAGGGTAAAATGGAGATAGAGGAGAGCGTGGGAGGAAAGAGTGAGATATTTGTGAACGGAAAAAGGGAGAAGTGTGAGGCTTATTTCTGTGCCGGAAGGTTGGGACAGGTGCAACGGCTAGTTTTGTAGGCTCGCTTCTCCAAATATCGATTTTGAATGCCCCTTCCAACGGTCAGAAAATGTAAGCGCACCGCCGAACACGTCATATGGATAGAAGCGTGCGTCGGGGGACGCGATTGTACATGCCGTCCCTTGAGGGAAACTAAGATTCATCTTGTAGAGATTCGTGAGTTTCCGTGAGTTAACGGCACCCACGGCGATAAAATTGGTGTAAAATTTTTTTTCAAAAAAATGGTATTTTAAAAGGGTTGATGTATGCAGGGCTTCAAATGATCACCATTAAATTTGACACAAATCTTTAAAAAAATCAAATTTCACACTTATGTGATAAATTTTTTAGAGATCTGTAACAAATTTAATAGTGATCATTTTAAGTCCTACGTATCAGGGTGTGGGAGGGTCTCATAGGATCACCATTAAATTTGATACAGATCTCTAAAAAAATTATCTGAAACTTGACTTTTCTAGAGATATGTGCCAAATTTAATGGTGATCCTTTGGGGTCTTAAACACATGAGTGTGAGAGGGTCTCATAGGATCATTACTCTTTTAAATATTAGTTTTTTTTATATATATATTTATGATCATCTTGTCGATCATGAATCCCAAAAATTTTGGATTAAAAATTCAGTTTTGAGATAAGTTTAGGTGGGACCTCAAAAAGAAAAGTAGAATAAGGTGTACCTCAAAAATCTATTTAAAAGTAGCGTTTCGATGAGGAAATACCCTATAATTGATTGTATCGACATTGAGATGTATAGATATGAAAAGGAAAAAGAATTCAAGTCTTAAAAATAACACATCATATGACATATTATCTGGACTGTCTACTTTGAAAGTTTTCATGTGTTTATAGATCTACTTGATTTGAACCTTTTTAGGAATTTAAAATTTTATAATTAGAGATGAAAATAGATTATCAAGCTATTTTAATAATATTTTATAGCTAAATTACATCTTATGATAAAAATTAGATGTGCAGCTTACTTTGATTGTTAAGCTTGCAAGCTTATGCAAACCACACTCATTTTTAATATTTAATTTTAGCTACTACGCCTAAAAGTTAGAAATTCGTGTAAAAGTAAATATCGGTAGGCCAAAAACTTATTGTTAATTGAATGCAAATTAATTCAAAGAAAATGGAGTGCTTAAATGTGTTGAGCGCTCGCTTATATAAGAACGACATTTTCATTGGGTTTATATAAGAGTAAGAACATTTTCATTAGGTTTTAGAGGTGTGCCTTAGTTGTATAGTATAAGGTAGGTGCCTTATATTTTTTACTAAAAAATGTATATGTGTTCATGCATATATACATTTTACTATATGCAATAAAAAAGAATTTTATTTCAAAAAATAATTTAAAGAACTTTTATTTCAAAAAATAATTTTATTTCAAAAAAATAATTTTATTTCAAAAAATAATTTTATTTCAAAAAATAATTTCAATAAAAAATAATTTTATTTCAAAAAATAATTTAAGGTAATTTACAAGGAAGTCATGTTTTCTTTTTGGATTTAAAGAATAATCATGTTCGTTGAGAGTGCATATTATATTTTAATTATATATTTTCTATACATCAAATAAACTCACATTTTGAGCACCTATAATTCTAGCCATCCTACACCTGTAAAAAATGTTGAAAAAAAACTTGAGGGAAGAGATAGACCCACTCTTAAGATTAAGGGCAGTGTTTTAGACTATCGATCGTAAAAAATCAGGGTTTTACCAGAACTGTGAGAACTCTGTAAATTTATGTGTACCTCTCCATGGTCATGAAACCCGTCTTAAAGAGGAATTGACGAGGTCGTTCTCTAACGTTCAGCTTCTTCCTGAAATCTCTGAGAAAACGTGACCTTGTAATCTTAGGAAATAGGTGGTTACTTTCTATCTGTTAAATAATGTCACTTTCTCTCTCTAAGAAGCCTCCCTTTTTTAGTGATAAGCATTCAATTATAAGAGAGATAAATTTTACATGTTTAAAGGCCCCATGACCACACACATGTACCAACATCTCCCACTTGGCCATGAGGGCTAGATATATTGAAATATCATAAAGTCTTTACCACTTAACGAATTTAACATTTATGTGCATATTTTTATCATGAGGCTTTCACGTAAGTGCGGTTATACATCTCATAACAAAAAATATCCAAAGTCATGATATGGTTTTTCACGTTAATGCGATTTTTTCGCTCATGACCAAGATATAAAAAATATCTCATTTGAGAGTTCCTGACTTAAATATTTTTAAGTCCCAACAAAACTACGTGCTTTGATAATATTTCTGCATGCAATCCCTTTGTTAAAGGGTCAGCAATCATATATGAAGATGGCAAATAACTTACAGTTATTTCATTCTTTCCAATAATATCATAAATATAATGATAATCAATTTCAATGTGCTTATCCTTAAAACTATAAACTCTATTTCTAATTGATGAAATAGCAGCCTGATTATCACAAAAAATTTGAACAGGTCCGTCGGCTATATCCAGCTTCAAATCATTTATGAAGCGTTTAATCCAAACAGCATAAGTTGTAGCAATGCTAAAAGCAATATACTCGGCTTCCAAAGTATATCGAGCTACACAACATTGTTTCTTACTAGACCAAGAAATACATCCACCACCAAAGAGGAATACAATTCCTGATGTTGATTTTCTATCATCTGAGTTTCCTGCAAAATCTGCATCAGAGTACCTAGTAACCTCTAAGTTGTCAGCTTGGAAGCATAACTTGTAATTTTTAGTTTTCTGAATATATCTTATTATTATTTTTACAGCTTGCTAATGAGCCATCCCAGGATTACTCTAAAATCTACTTACAATACCATATGCATGACTCAAATCAGGTCTTGTACACAATATGACATAATTTATGCATCCTATAGATTGAGCATATAGAATTCTTTCCATTTCAGCTTTGTCACTATCATTTAATGGACACATTTTTTTTGATAATTTTAAGCCTTTACAAACAAGTGTATCTATGGACTTGCAATTTTTCATCTTAAATCTCTTTAAAACACTTTCTAAATAATTTTCTTGAGATAAACATAGAAGTCTTGAACTTCTAACTCTTGTTATCTTAATGCCCAATATATATGAGGCTTCTCCCATATCTTTCATCTCAAAATGGGAACTTAGCTAAGATTTTGTATGGTTAATCATGCCAATATCATTACCGGCTATCAAAATATCATCCACATATTGTGACAATATAATAAAATTGCTCCCACTATTCCAGACATATACACATTGGTATAACCTATTGGCTATATAACTAATTTCAGTGACTGCATTATGAAAAGTAAAGTACCATTGCCTAGAAGACTGTTTTAAACCATATAAAGATTTATTAAGTTTATATAATTTGTCTTCTTGGCCTTTAATAACATATCTTTCTGGTTGTTTCATGTATATATCTTCTTTTAATTCTCCATTTAAGAAAGTTGTTTTGAAATCCATCTGAAATAATTCTATATTATAATATGCAACTAATGCAAGGATGATCCTAATAGATGAAAATTTTGTTACTGGAGAATAATTCTATATAATCTATGCCCTCCCTTTGGGTAACTCCTTTAGCTACCAACCTACCTTTATATTTATCAATGGATCTATTTGCAATAAGCTTTTTCTTTATGACCCATTTGCAACCGATGGCTTTTCAATCTTTAGGAAGGTCAACGAACTCTCAGACTTGATTTCTTTTAATAGAATCAAGTTCATCATCCATGGCTTGAGTCCACTTAGCTGAGTCATGTGAGCTAATACCTTCACTGTCGCTACGAGGTTCATCTATTATATCCTCACTCATTGAAAAGTAATTATATTCATTCTTAAATACATAAATTCTTTTAAAGTCGTAGGTGGGGCTCTAGTTCTTTTAGGCCTATCCAGTGTACTTGATTCAATTGAATCATTCTCACCAAATGTAGAGGGAGTCTGAGAAATACGGTCTTTCAGACCCTTATCTTTATCAATTTCATGTAAGTCAATAGGCTTATTTAAAATATTTTCATCATCTATATTTTCAAAGAAATGAGCATCACGTCTCTCTACTAATGATTTAGTATCATGGTTATAGAATCTATACCCTTTAGAATTTTTTGAATAACCTATAAAAGAGAATTTTATAGTATAGTTTTACTTTGTAATTTATCTCTATCTTATAGTGGTATAAGCACATGTACCCAAGAACCAAAAACTTTCAAGATAGTAAAGTCAGATTTCCTACCTGTTCATAATTTATATAGGGTTAAGTTTATAGATTTAGTTGGAACACGATTAATGATATATATTACAGTGTTGAGAGCCTCACCCCAAAAATGAGGTGATAAATTTGAATGGCTCATCATGGATCTAACCATGTCCGTTATAATTCTATTTCTCCTTTCAGTTACACCATTTTGTTGTGCTGTATATGACATAGTTGTTTGGTGAATTATACTATGCTCCTTACAAAATTCAGAAAATAAGGCGGAACAATATTCACCTCTCCTATCTGTTCGAAGAATTTTAATATGTCTACCTAACTGATTTTCTACCTCAGCTTTATATTATTTAAATGTTTTTAATGCATCTGATTTGTTACAAATTAAGTATACATATCCATAACGTGAATAATCGTCTATAAATGTTGTGAGATATTCCATACCTCTATGTATTTTCACATTTAATAGGTCACATATATCAGAGTGAACAATATTAAGTAGTTTACTAGACCTTTTTCCTTTAGGAAAAGGCTTTTTAGTTAATTTATCAGAAATACATGGCTCGCATGTTTTGAACACAATTTCTTCTAAATTGGAGAGCAAGCGTCTTTTAACCATTTGATTCATTTTGTCTTTATTTATATGCCCTAATCTTAAGTGTCGTAAATATGGATCATCCATACACATAAAAGCATCAATATAACCAGAAAATGATGAACTTTCATTAATATTCAGTCGGTACAAATTGTCAACTTTTGTACCGTACACCAAAGCTCTAGAATGCTTTCTAATGGTAACTCGACCAGACTTGAGCCTTATTTCATAACCCTTGTCGTCTAGCCTTGGGACAGAAATAAAATTGCGCCTCATATTGGGCGCATACAATATACCAGTCAACAAGAGATTTGTTCATCCCGGTAAACACCGCTTGAAAGTACCAACACCTAGTACATCGCAGTAGGTGTCATTTCCCATATAAATCTGCTGGTTACCGGTTGCAATTTCTTTCAATTCTATGACTCCATCTTTGATCCTCGAGACATGTCAAGTGGAGATTGAGTCGACCCACCAATTTCTCAGGTCATGATTGATAACTATTGATTTTAGGACTACGCAGATCAAGTCCTTTCTCTTTTTTTGATTATTTCAAACAGGGATGTTATTTTGGTTCCTATTTTTATTTTTCAGCTTAGGGCAATTAAACTTGATGTGCCCAATTTCTTTACAATAAAAACAGGTCTTCTCAACCTTATTCTTTTGATTTTTAAAATTCATCCTCATTCCCTTATACCTAGTATTTTTCTGATAATTGAAAGGTTTGTTGAGGATCTGAGAAGATTAACTTTAGGCAAAGTGGAGCTCATTTGACTTCTTCTTCATTCTTGTCTCTGTTTTAATACTAAGATGCATGGGAAGATTTAACATGGTTATCCCTTGTGCAGAATGATTCAATGCAATTACAACAGACTCTCAAGAAAGAGAGAGACTGTTAATGACAATGGACACTTGCATGCTATCGGGGACTGGATTCCCAGCTACAGCAAGGTCCTTTGCGAGCACTGTCATTTTATTGACATCCTCGGTCACTGAGTCTGTTTCTTTCATTCTGCAAGAATTGTATTTTTCTAACAACAATTGTACATGGGTCTCAGAAGTGGTCTCATACTTTTCAAATATGGTGCCTATCATACTTTGAGCGGTGGTGTAATCCACAAAGACTCTAATTACATCATCTTCCATAAAGCTCAACATAATAAGCCTAGCTACTTATTTTGTTATCTTCTAACCATTTTTCAAGTCTCCTTCTGGCTTGACCATTAACATTAGGCTCTAAAACTGGTGGTTCTGTTTCTAGGACATAATCTATCTAGAAAAAGAATATATCCAATTTTCCTTTTCCACATAGAAAAATTGGTCCCATTGAGATTTTCAAGTTTGGATAATGATGACATTACTAGCCTAGATGCCATTTTAAATTTTTAGATAATACCTAAAAGTTCAAAAATAAATTTAATTGTGTTTAAGAAATGGTTGTCTGCTTGCTAAATCAATAAGTTTGCCGACTCTCAGTGAGCTGCAACTTCAAAGAAAAATTTTCTCGAACAATTTATGTTCACACTGCTGTGATACAACAAAAAATTAATAAAGTAAGGCAACAACTACTTTTATATCAAATATTGCATAAGAATAAATATCATAAATATGTGAATATGTCTTAGCACAAGATAGAGAGTCTAGAATGATATTTGATATTTTTCAATAAAAAATATGGCATTGCATAATCACAAAAAAAAAAAAACGGAAAATTCACGAAATCAAGATCATGAAATTTTCTAACTTAAAGAGACCAAAGCATAGGATAATTATGCAATGCAATGACAATTATTATGCAAATAAAATATGTCGAACATCCCTAAATTATAGGTCACAAAAAAAAAGAAAACAGAAAAAAATACATATATATATATATATATATATATATATATATATATATATATATATATATATATATATATATATATATATATATATATATATATATATATATATATATATATATATATATATATATATATATATGCAATTGATATGTAAGCCTTTACCCCAATAGAATTGGCGTGCTGCCTGATTTTCAGCAGTTCAGTAAAAAAAAAAGTATATGACAATACGTAAATTTAGATGCTCAACTACCTTGCATAGAGTAGAAGAAATTTTTTTTTTTTTTTTTTTAACAGTCTTTACAAATTACTATTATTAATTTTATTAGAAAATAGAGAGAAAAATTATTTGCCTTATTTTTTGTTACTTGACCGTGGGCTCAAGTATGTACTGTATCAGGAACTTATCTGAGAGGAAATAACTACATAACACTCTCCTACTCTAGAGAGAGCGCCTAATATTGAGGCGTAGAGAAAGAACCTAATATTGAGGCGTATGCTAAGTTAAGATAACTCTTCCGCAACAACCTTAAACTTATTTTCTCTCTCTTCCTATTCTTTGATGATTCTTCTAGTGTCTCTATCTCTTTAACTTTTCTCTATAAAAGATTAAACATAGGACTCATCTGAGTACGCTACGATCACGTAAGCCAAATGCAATCTAGAGAGAGAAAATATAACAAAAGAATTTAAGGAGAGAAAATATTCCTGAACCAACAATACCTGTAAAAACAAACACTGAATCGCAAATGAGGAGCAATAAATTAAGAGAGAGAAATTTATAAAAAATAAATAAATTCAGATTATTAAATTTAAAGTTAGAAAAAAAAATTTACAGCAAGATATAAGTAAATAACAAAGCACAATATTAAAGTTACTGTAAATTAAACTCAAAAAAAAAAAAACATATAAAATACCAAAAACAAATTGGGACCTGTAGGTTATGAGCCCACCACGCTTCCACAACCTGCTCTGATACCAATGTTGAAAAAAAACTTGAGGGAAGAGATGGACCCACTCCTAGGATTAAAGTAAGTGTCTTTAGACTATCGATCGTAAAGATCAGGCTTTTACCATAACTGTGAGAACTCCGTAAATTTCTGTGTACCTCTCCATGGCCATGAAACCTTCTTAAAGAGGGATGGAGGAGGCTGATGTCCAACGTTTTGCTTCCTGCTGAAATCTATGAGAAAACATGCCCTGTAATTCTGGGAAGTGGGTGGTTACTTTCTAGCCATTAAATAACAACACTTTCTCTCTCTAAGAAGCATCATTTTTTAGTGATAAGCATTCAATTATAAGAGAGAGAAATATTACATGTTTAAAGGCCTCATGGCCACACATACGTACGAACAAAAAATACAACAATATAAATATATAAAACTAAAATGATCAAAATATAACTTCAAGTTTCATAAATATTTTAGCCATTTTATTTCTTTCATAGTATTTTTTTGTATTTTCTATAAGTGTGATTCTGATCAGTGTGGACACAAAATCTTTAAGCTTAATTCAATTTATAGAAAAGATTAAATTAAAATAGGTACATGCGGCAAAAGTGGGAGTTGAGAACAAAATATAAACTAGTTTTTTTTTAAAAAAAAATGCTATATCATTTTATAAATTTTCCAATAATTTATACTAAATCTCAACAAAAATCATCATTAGTTTTAAGAAATAATTTTAGTTCAAAAGTAAGCAATCGACTAGTAATTATATTGCTACTCAAAGGGAGATTTATTTAATCATAAATTAATAAAAATAACAAAATAATAATTAATTTTAAGGTAAATTTTAATAGTTTTTCAAAAAGTATAATACGTGTACTTTGGTTTTAGAAAAATAAGATGTTTTAAGTAATATTGAATAATGCACACTTAATTTTTAAGGGCAATGATTTCATGCAACCATTGTATAGTAATATGATGCAACAACCTTAAAAAAGTATCTTATGGCCATTTGTTCGATCCAAATTTTGAAATATACACTCTTTTCATTCTAATAAACAATCACAAAAAAAAGAAAAAATTGAAAACACAACCTCGAAAGTATTTTTTTAGCCCAATTAATATAGGCCGTTTATTTTGGTGAGATTCTTAGATCTAGGCCTTAGAAGGATTTTTTCGTTTCCAATTTTTTGGATGGCTTTATTATAATTCGATGAACAATGTTAAAAAATAAAAAAATGATTTTGAGTTTATAAAGGCTAAGATCTTGAAATTCACAAAATGAATGGTCTAGATTCGTTTTTGAAGGGAAATCAATTTGACGATTTCTAGGGTTCAAATTGAACTTGTTTTTGATGATGATTGATTATTGAGATGAAGAGTGTGTGTGTGCAAAATTTGAGGTCATACAAATACCGCAAACATAGTTTTCTAGAAGTGTCGTTGCATTATACTATGATAGAACCGTTGCATTAGATCATTGCTCAATTTTTAAAATGTAGTTTACTTGTTAAACAACATTTATCACATAGTTCTATTAACTATGATTAACATTAAGGATGGGAGCTTTATTTGTTATATCACAAGACATAACATCTTTCTTTTTTTTGGGATAATTCAATGGGGAAGGAAGGCCCTATACGGTTTTTCATATAGATTAGGGAGTTAGCTGTTTTTGAAAGTGTTAGTAGATGGTATCAGCAAGATTGAAAACCACAACGTGGTGACTAAGTGTAGGGGTGCTACCACCTCAACCCAACCTTTCCTACGCCATAACATCTTAACAAGTACTCTATTATACAATTCCCAAAATAAAAGGGAAATATCAAGAAAATTATTAAACTATCTTGCCAATGAGGTGGTTAAATAACTAATTTATTATCAAAATGGTACTTTTAAATATCATTTTATATAGAAATTTCAATAATTTCCTTTTAAAAAAAAATCTAGATTGCCCTTTTTTTGAGTTTGGAACCCAAAATAAGTTAAAGGCATTTTGGTAATTTCGTAACTTGAGTTACTTAAGCCAACTAACCTAAATTTGCTGCTTGTTTTGCTTCCAAAATTGAAACATATTGTTTTTATTTAAAAACTTCCAGTTTGAAACCATTTTTTATGTTTCGATAACACATTGGGGATGATGATCCCCCACCTATTTTGTCACTTATTAGAGAACTATAATACATGTACAATCATTTAACAACCCTTAGAAGATACAAAAGGTGTGGGGTGAGCCCACCATATCAATGCTTTTGCCAGTGATGCCGCGCTTTTTGCCAGGCAATCAAAGTTTTTCTCCTTAAAAATATGAACTATCTACCACTGATAATCTACAAAGGAGGAAAGGTTGGCTTTGTAGTTGGCAAAGATTATATTAAGCTTTCATGGGCTCTACTGTGCTAGGTTAGGGATTCAACAAGAATTTTGTAGTTACCCCTGATGATTAATAGTCTACAATTAAGTTCCTACACAAGAGAGATGCTTTGGTCCAGAGCATGAAACTCAACCAACTGCAAAGGATATGAATCCCTTTTGTCATTTCTGATGATTCCCCCACATTCAGCTATGCCAAGATTGCGAATGGAGGAGTCACCGATATTGAGGTCGAAATAGCCCGTTGGGTGGGGGAAGACTGTGCTATTTGGAATGAGGTTGAAGGGAGGGGGGGAGGAGGGGGGGATACACTTTGAGGAATGGAAAGCTCAATTCTTCCCCACTGCAAACTTGCTGACGAGGTGGATGATCTATCACATAAGGTGCTCTCTGGAAGTCCTCCTCCCTTCATAAACATGTGCGTTGTGCTCAGCCCATGAGCACTAGATAGTAGTGGAGAAGATGGAGCGCTGAATATTCTTCTAGTGGATTTAAAATGAAATTTGATCCAGTTGACTATCATTATCATTATAGAGTGCTCAAGAGATATGTGTTTATCGAATCTTCAAAGTATAGATCTCCAAAGTATCAGGGAGAAAATACACTGCATAATGATATGGTCGATGGTCTCCTCCCCCTAGGGACAAGAGGGGCTTCTGAACACAAAGGCAAGCCCCTAGATTGGAGCAGACCCATCGTGGGCCATTGAGAGTGTAGGACAAACTAAGTAAACCATGTCTCTCTAGGGTGGGATGGTGTTTTTTAGAGGGCCTTGAAAGTTGGCTGATCTTGTAAGGGAGGTATAAGGAGCACATGTAAATACATGCAAGAGATGGAAGAGCCCATCTTTGAGGTGCACCTTCGATGTAACCTGAGATCTTGAGCTTAGCCCTTATCCATCTAACACTGTTTTGCAATCTATTTAAGCCCAAGGCTACACCCCGCCATACATGTGAGAAGTATTTAGGCTAGGTAGACCAAACAAATAGTGGCGGAAGTATTTATGCTTGAGAAGATGAGATAAAAGTGAGGAGGATTTGGAGATAATTCTCTATGCTAACTTGATCATTCCAACCATATTGAAGTCATGATGATGAATCCCACGACCCCTTTCTTCAATTTTTTAGCATATAGTATCTCAACTCACCAAGCCCTTGTTGTAAAAAATTTCCACAAAAAGTTATGTTGGAGCCTTTCAATTGTATTGCAAGTGCGACTAGAAAAGTCAAAAGAAAGCAACCAATAAATAGAAGAGTATTGAGGACTAATCTTAAATACTATAGCCGCTCTGCAACAGATAGTGATAGTGCTTGCTAAGAGCCAGTCTAGCTTCTGGTCTTTCTATTTAGGCTGTGACAATGTGAGTGCCTCAAGGGGACCATGAAATAGACGAAGACCAAGATATTTAGTAGGGAGGTTGCCCATCCCTAATTGGAGGGTAATAAGCACCTGAACTCTCAAAGTTGTGTTGACCCTGAAGAATATTGCTTTGCTCTTACTATAACTCAATTTTTGTCTAGTCACTACATAGAAGTCATTAATAATGTGCTTGATGGTTGACACCACTAGGACCAAAACCTCACAGAAAATTGGGTGTCATCTGTATAGAGAAGATGATACAAGTCGTAGTTGTACCCTGGTGAAAAAGTAGGAGGGAGGGATTTAATTGCAATAGCAACATCAATCATTCTGCTAAGGTAGTCCATAGCAAGGAGAAATACGTATGAAAACGGTGGATCTTCCTGTCTAAGGCCTATTTTCCCTTTAAAATAGCTCATAGCAGATCTATTTAAAATAGCTCATAGCATATCTGTTGCGCAGAATAAAGAATGATGGGGCAAAGATGCAATGTTGAGCCTAGGACGTAAAAATAATGTGGAAGGCCCTTTGCATGGATTCTATCGAATATGAACTTCCAAGTGACCCTATCATATGCATTGCTAAGGTCCACTTGAAGCAAATCTTAGGTTTGGCTAAATTTTTATGGCACAACGAAATCAACTTATTAGCCATGAGAACATTATTAATAATTAATCTTTCTCTAAGGAATGCCGCCTAGAATGGATGAATAAGCCCATCAAGGACCATCCTTGGTCTGTACATGTCTATCTCCCTAATGATTTTTATAGAAGACATTATATGGGTTGATGGGTCTAAAATCTTTCATAGTGATAGGGCAGGTCACCTAAGGAGTCAAACACATGAAAGTTGAATTCGCTTCCTTCAACAACTTACCTTTCCAAGTAAGTCCTTAAGAGCGCTCTTAAGATCCAATTTGATAACAACCCCACTGAATTTATAAAATTCTATCCAAAACCATCGTGCCTCAGAGCACTCTCTGATTTCATATCCCACACACATTTCCTAATTTCTTCCAAAGATATATCTTTTGTTAATTCAATGCATCTGGGAAGAAGTCCTTAGCTCATCGATCCCATTACAGAACCTCATGTTGCCCCAGAAACTAAAAGGTCATCAAAATAAGAGATGACGTAATAATAGTATTATTATAAAGATATATTCTACATTAATCTTCGTATTTTTAGATATACTTTTGGTCGACATTATAAATGTGATGAGTATGTGTGTATGGATACTAAGAATCATACTTTGTTCATTATAAAAATATTATAATTCATTTAGTATAATGATATTAAATATAGTTTGACTAGTCATAAATATAATAATTACTTTGAAAAAGTCTTCCCAACGCCTATAGGTGAAAATGAACAGGGATTTCGCCTACCCTCATTACCATTCAAAGTCCATCGTGCGATCACGATTGTCAGGTAGTGTTTCATTTTTCATTTTTTTTCTTCTAAAAATCAGAATGATCTAAAATTTGGAGAATTTGTATATCTTAGTGAGGCACACCTAATAAAAATATAAAAAAATAATTTGTAAAAAAAAGACTAAAATACCGCCAAAAACTTTCGGGGGTATTTTGGTCAATGTTTTTCATGTAAAACATTTTTTTGATATTTTTTTATATATTTGCCTATTTTTTATGAATGCACGCTCTAAATTTCAGGTCATTCCAATTTGTAGAAAGAAAATAAAGAATGAAATACTACCGGACAATCGTGACCGTGTGATGAACTTTGGAACTATAAGGGTAAGCAAAATCACTGTTCATTTTCGCCTATATCCGTTTTATAGTGTCTTCCAATTATTTTATATTATTATGATTTTAACTAAGTAATATTAATCTTTTTTTGGGTACATCATATTAAACTAATTTAATAACATAAGAATAATCACATAGTACAAATTTATTTTTGTAAGTAATAAATATTTATAATTAAATTAATAATCATAATAATATCTTCTCTACGTTACTTAATTTTATAAATTAAAATTTTATGTATTATTTAAAATAATACCTAAATAATTTACTCATTTTCCTAAATTTATGTCTAGTATTCAATCAAATAGTATTTCATTCATTGTTGTTTGTTCGTGAAAAGCATTTTATCTCTCATTTGCTTTCTCTCTACATATGTGAGAACCTATTATTTTATTTTATTGCAAAATTTAGTTTACTTTTGATTTAATTCTATATTTTTATTTTTTATTTTATAAATTTATTTTTCTCACAAAATATTATTAACAAAAATATTACTAAGAGAATGACCCCTCATATTTTTGCATCAAGTTTCTTTTTGTCTTCCATATTCTCCTTTATAAACTTTTTAAGGAAATTATTGCTAATATACCTATATTTTAATAAAATCGAAAAAAAATCCCAAACTTTTCAAAACCTCGCCGACACCCTTTTTCCCAATTTTTTGCTTTTTTTGAATGAAAATATCTTTCACAGTAGTCTTTTTACCGTAAAGAACATTACGGTAATTTAAATACTGTAATGTGTAGAAAAGTCCATACATTAATTTATATATCATAATCCTTAGGATATTTTATGCATTAATTTAATTACTGTAATGTATTAACATGAAATTACGGTACCCAAAGTACAGTAACGTCTTCCACAAATTATACGGTAATAAAATTACCATAATTATTTCCCACTTTTTTTTAACCAATTTTTTCATAAAACCCTATTTTGAGGATTTGTTTAGCACTTTCATCCATTTTTTATCTCTATCATCCATTTTCTATCTCTCATTTATTTTCTATCATATCATCTATTATTTATCAATCTTTGAACGAGGTCTTTGAGAGCATCAAATATACACACCAACACTGATTTATAGGTATGTCTTCAAAGTATTATGTTGTTTTTAGCATCTAAAAAAAAATTTATGTTGTTTTTCTATAGTACTTGATATAATTTGATTAAAATATGACATAAATAAGTTTTAGATTTATGTATATTGTTGCATAAATAAGTTTTAGATTTATTTAATGGTTGGCCATCAAAATAATGTTTTTTTTTAAATACTTGATGTAGTTGGGTTGGCCATTGTAATTTTTTTTATATTATGGCATCTGTATTGCAATTTAATGTCCCTCATGCAACCTCCTCATTATTTGTAAGTATTTTGAACTTCTTATAGGTATTTTATATATGTTTCCATCTAAAATTTCTATGCAGTGATTCAGCTTGTACACAACAATAATGGGTGAGAACAAAGTGAAAATCGTTTTACATTTTGGTCGTTTTTCAAGAGGAAACCTAATGATGGAAGTAATTGTTGTGACGGAGGGGATGTAAGGGTTATATTTTTTAAGGGGATCCCATCATTTGAACAAGGCAAGGATCACTTGTCAAAAGTATGAAATTATGCCACAAGTACCATGACTATTAAGTATATTGATCCAAGGTTACCAAGTAACAGTAATGTGATACGTATTGATGGTGATGACGACATTGCCAATATGATGGAAGGTTCTTCTCCCATTGCTATGTACGTATCATACAGACCGATTGAGTTTGACTGCATTGAATATCGATCACCAACAATGCCCGCTAATGGTCCATCAAAATTGGTCACGTAAGAAGTTTGCAAAAAAAATCATTAATTTTCTTATTTGTCAATTTTTTGTGCTGAGTTGGGATAATTCTTACTTGTCTTAAATTTGTTTTTCTACAGCAATTCCCGACCATAGCAAGTAGTTCACAGTGACTGTGTTACTGGCATAGGCGTAGAAGATGATCATGATTTAGAAATCGAGCGGCATATCGACAACATTGATCTGATAGAAAACCCCACGATGATTAACCGTTATGAAGTTGTACTTCGAGAGGATCAAGATTTTGATGATGTATAGGCATGTCGTAATCACCTTATTGATTATGCCCTATCATAAAACTTTAATATGAAGTTTATAAAAAACGAGGTGAGACGTGTATGGGCGAGGTGTGCTGCAGATGGTGTTAATGGCAAGTGCGTTGTTTAAGGATTAATATAACAAGTTTGTAAATGTGCACTCATGTGCCGGCTGAATAAGTAGGGCTCATCAGCCGCTTGCTTGAAGCCACTAGGTGGCATGCAAGATCAAAGACCGGTTGAATGATAGGCCGGATCTTATACCTGAAGATGTGGTTAATAATATACAACGTGATCTCAGTATCATGTTATCTTACCAACAAGCATGGTAGGGCAAAGAGGTTGCACAAGAGGTAAATGAGGGTCCCCATGTAAAGTCATACGAGGATCTTGTTAAATATCTTCATAATATCTGAATCACTAACCCTGGAGCCATAACGATTATTCAAATAGATAATCATGATAGGTTTGAGCGTATGTTTATAGGCAATCGTCTACGTTTGTATGGTTTTATGTTTGATTGTAGGCCACTAATAGGACTAGATGGGACATTTTTAAAGGGAAGATACAAAAGGATATTATTGGCTACAACTGGGGTAGATGCGAATGAAAATATATTTCCTATAGAATATGCAGTGGTTGAGAGTGAAAATACACCAAGTTGGATTTGGTTTCTAGAGCTTCTGAATGGGCAGTTTTGCCAAAGCCTGACTTGTCAGCATTGACTATTGTCTCAGATCGTTAAAAATGGTTACAAGCTGCAATTGAAAAAGTATTTCTAACTAGTGAACGAGGCTATTGTATGAATCTCCTTACCGATAACTTCAAAAATGCATATAGAAATTCGGCGGTCAGAAAGCTTTATTAGAAATCTGCACGTGCTTTGTCTATATTAGACTTTGATGAGTTTATGACAAAGATTAAGAGTGCAAATGTTGAGGCCTATGATTGGAACATATTACAGCATCCGAAATATTGGGTAAACGCATATTTTCAAAGGTGTAGATACAATCATCTTACATCGAATATCTCTAAATTATTTAATCGGTAGATATTACAGGCTTGGAAGAAGCCCATAATTAAACTCCTTGAATGCCTAAGGGTTAAGCTCATGAGAGAATTTTCAAAGAAGATGGCAATATTCTAGAATGCAATGGCGTGCTTACACCTAAGGCTCAAAAGGTAATAGACCTAAGGAGGGATACAGTCACATGGGCACATGATAGTATGTATGAGATCAATGCAGATAAGAAATATGTTGTTAATCTGGTGACTCATACATATAGTTGTCGGGTGTGGCAGGTTAGTGGGTTATCGTGCAATCATGCAATAGCTGCTATAGATCATATGCATGAAGATGTTACATAGTTTTACAGTGTTTATTTCACAGTTCAAATGTACCGTAGAGTATATTTCCTTTCCTTCAACCCAATGCCTGATGTACTAGAGTTACTAGATATTGTCTATATAATAGTAATGCCATCAGCTGCAAGGCCAACCGCTGGTCGACCAAAGAAACGATGCAGGCAAACAGAGTATAAAGAGATTAGGCCTCTTAAGTGTAGCTGACGCGGGGTTGTGGATCATAACCGGAAGACATGTAAATCAAGTATATAAAATGATATAAATAGGTCATTAGTGTCAATTGATCTTTTTTTTATATGTCATTTTGTTTTTGAATTGGTAAAGAGGCCAGTGCCTACTGACATGACTTTTTGGTTTAATTAATTGAATATCTAAAGTTGTTGATTTTGATAAGTGCCTGTTCAATTTTTAAAAAGTATGTGTTCAAGCTTATTCAATTTTAAAAAGAAGACTTCATCTTAAAGTAACGTATTGTTTATAGTTCACTTAAGTAGCCCCTTATTTAATTTTTTGATGAGTACCTTGTTCAATTTTTACGGTATTATTTTCACCATCTTTATATCGCATTTTTATGGTAATTGTATTGGAAATTTTACAACGGTAATTTTATAGATTTTTAGAGCATTACGTTATTTTAATAACCGTAATGACGGATTACTATAATGACATATTACATCATTATGGTAAAATTTGGTTTGAAGCATTTAAGAATTTAAATAAAATAATTTGGTCAGAAGCATTACAGTCTTTTAAGCACCTTAATGATAGAAAGAGTATTTACGGTAATAAAATTACCATAATACAAAGGATCGTAACGCTCAAAAGTTCCAATGGACTTTTGAGCATTACGGTCTGCTGTGTACCGTAAAGCTTTCTAAACTTAATATGGTAAATAGATTACCATAATGCCTTGTAAGAGCAATACGATAAGTAAAAGACTGTAATGCTCAATTGTCTCCCGTGGACTTTTGAGCATTATAGTCTTTTATTACCATAATGCTCTTAGAGTGCACTACGGTAATGAGATTACCATAATAAGTATTACGATAATCAAATTACTGTAAAGCCTTTCAAGAGTATTACGGTAATCCAAAGACCGTAATGCCCAGCAATCTTTTGATTACCGTAATACTCTAAGACGAAATTACTGTAGTGATATTACCGTAATAAGTATTACGGTACTTTGATTACCATAAAACCATTCTAGAGAATTATGGTAAAGACCGTAATGCTCAAAAGTTTATTGGACTTTTACGCATTAAGGTATTTTGCGTACTGTAATGACGTAATATCATTACCGTAAAGCCCTCTTAGAACATTACAGTTATAAAAAGACCGTAATGCTTCATATTTTATTTAAACTATATTTTTATCAATCAATCGGTATTGCTGATTTTTACAATGCCTTTCTTTATGTGGACCATACATATTGGAATAATATGGTGAATGAATTGGTTATTAGTTCATACTAAGATTCATGTACATTAGCATATCTTGATCATGTATATAAGCATATCCTGATCATGTACAAAGAATATTGATATTTCAACTTTTCAGTCATGCATCCAGCCATGGATCAAACGATATTTATATATATCAACTTTTCATAAAACAGTATAGGCACTAATGGCCTAATATCACACATATCACAAAAAAAAATATAGGCACCAATGGCCTATTTACCCAGCTTAAGTACTATTGGCCTCTTTAAAACAAATAAATATATGATTATAAACGCTTTCATTGTACTAGGAACTTCTCACCCTACTGTGGTAACTGCAACTCTATATTTGAGTTGCTCTCCTACTATGAGCTGCTCTCCTCCCGTCTTGCAACACAAGGACGTAACTGCCATTTGGGCCTCTCTAGTTGAATTGGTGTGGGGATGGGTTGTGTATTACTTAGCCCATCATCTGGTCGAGAAGGAAACCATACGGGCACGTTGTCATCCAACTTCAATTCTTCAGATTCTTCTTCCCCTACAATTTCTAGGTCATAAATTCAAGCACTTCTAATGCTTCCCCAATTAGGTCCCAATTTTTTGAACTGTAACCTTCACTTACAAATTCAGTTGTATGGCTGATATCATTAGGCTGCATCAAGTGATATGAAATATGAAATTAGATTATTGAGACTTTTAAATTGCATCAAGTCATATGAAATATGAAAATAAATTATTATCATTCTATCTTCATTAAATTAACCTTGAGGTACGTATTTGGAGGGATGTTTCCTAAATGGATTATGGATCAAGAGCCTAGTTCTTAGCATGTACCACTCGATGTATTCTTGTGTCGGCTTCCCATTGAACATATCTTCATTTGCTTGATAAATATAATTTAACTTATTCGTCCATATATCAATTTCTGCTTGAAGCTCATCTCCCCAGTACAAAGGATCTGTCGGTATCTCTTGGTGAAGTCCAAATTGCCGAAAGATACGATCTGGCATATACCCCTTTCAAATGTATTCACATATAAGGTATGTACAACATAAAGCAGTTTGATGGACAAGAAGCCCATAATCTATGTCATCTGCAGTTTCTTGTCCTATGTCAAGATAATCATCGTATGTGGTCCATATGACTTATGACAAAAATAAGACAAATTTTAAGTTAAATAACCTACACCTAAAATTAATTAAATTATAAATAAACAAAATAAATTATAAGTATACTATATTAACATCATTTATACACGCGTTATCAATCTCATGTCGCCCCACGAAATCGAAGTTATGAGTGTTATCCTATTCTCTATGAGGGGCCCACCTGAGGGATTTAGATTGCCCTGCCCTTATTTCTTTGGGAATTGGGACAACCATTTGAAATGCTCGTACGCTCAACTCTAAAACGCATGTATAAAAAAAAAATAAGAATCACAACAACAAATATCTATCAACTTTTATAAAAACTATCAAAACATTAATATACTAGCATTATTAGCAAAACATTGGCTGATCCACTAAGGTGTTTATGATCAGGACGAACAATATTTGACAAGGCTCAAAACAAAAAAGCTAATGCAGCTACACCCCATGCAAACTGACCAGCTAAGTCTATATCCTAAAAAAGTTGTAAATAAATTGTAAGAACCGTACCATCTGTGGAATCCGTAAATATTGTGCAGTCGACTAGATATAAGAGGTAGGCATGGGTGTATCGTAGAAGAGTGATGCAATTAGAGTTCTATGGTAGCCACTTAAATGTGTTCCTCAGCCATGTCAGCCAAATAATGGAATGGCTATGACTAGGTGGCAGCTATCATATCATGCAGACTATATAGTCTTTGTAGTTTTCCACTCTCCTTAAAGTTACAGCTACATTAGTCACCTTTAACCGAATAATTTTTCATGCATCTTCAAGAGTAGGCATCATCTTTTTGATGTCTAATTTGTGATTTCAGATACTAAAATAAATAAATTGCTAAACTAACATGATAGACAAAAAAATATAATTTGAAATACTTGTACATACATTTCCTTCCTAGATATTTTGTGATATATGTTCTCTCTGTCTAGTAAGCAATTTAGGAATCTCAGGAACTCCAGGGAAGGGTGCATCTTCAACCATGATCGTTGTTCAAAAAGCTATCATAAATCAAAAAGTCAAAGAGTAAGCATTATTACTATTAGTGGCACCTCATGGAAAATATTAAATGAGGTATATGCATATCCAAGTCTCAATCACGAGGTAATACATAAAAAATTCAATGTTATTTATAAAGAGAATGTTGGACAGTCAAAAAACAACATTATCCATAAAATGAGAGTAATTGAAATGAGAATGTTGAGATGGACAAGTTGCAAACAAAAAAAGAAGAGTATTCGAAACGAATCCACCTAAGAAGGCATAGGGGTAGCTCCAATAGATGATCGAATCATAGGTAGTTTAACTTTGTACAGCGTGCACTTAAAACACCACCAATTAGGATGAATGATTTGATTCTAATGGAAGGATCTAAAAGGCAAGGGGAGTGCCAACAAAAATATGAATATCAATAGTGAGAAGAAAAATAATAAGTATGTCTGACTGAAGATATAGTCAAACCTCAAAAAATTTGTAGACAAAAGTATGAATATCAATAAAGTCGAATAGTGGACAAAATCTGTGTAGCCAACCTCCAAAAACAGGGATAGGGCTATGATGATGTTGATGATGATGAAACAATTGAAACCTAAAACTAAACATCTCATTTCAGACCAAAACAATGAGCAATAACCATTATTTCACAATTTTCAATTCTATGAAGGAATCATTCATAACGCCCTTTCATGTTTCAATATTCCATGGCGCTTTAATAATATTTCATATTTCGTATATATATATCTAATGCATAACAATAAAAAAATACACAATGCTGAACAACTTCAAAAAAACAATTACAATATAGAAACAATACAATCCATCATCACACGTAAGCCCAAAACATGGATTCAAAAAATAAATCTACACAAATATTTCTTACCTCAAATATCTGAAGAGGGAGAAAGAACCATGCAAGATTGAGCTCTATAAAGGCAGAATGCTTTTGTTCAAGGTTTCACGACACAAAAAAAATCATAATGGGGCCTTCGGTTTAGGGTTTTACAGCAAATCAAACCCGTAATGAAAGAATAAGGTTTTTCGTCAAGGTTATAAGGTGTTACCGTATTTTGGTTGCCATAATAAGCCTTCAATTCATTGCAGTAATCTTAATACCGTAAATAAAAGATTAGCTATTACGGTACTCGAAGTATCGTAATATAACTTTATATTATTGCGGCATTTAAAATACAATAATAGAATCTCAATTTATAATGGTATTTTAATTACTGTAAAAGTCAAAATGTAGTACGGTTGAAAGACCACCGTGAAGGCTATTTTCGTCCAAAAAAATCCAAAATTAAGAAAAATGGTGTAGGCGAGGTTTTGGAAAGTTGGCATTTTTTTATTTTATTTTATTAAGATATAGATATATTAGCGATACTTTCAGAACTTCTTTTATTATTCTAATTTGGACATTTCCTCTCTCATATTTATTATTCTCCCATATTTATGATCATATTTACTCTCTCCCCTCTCAACAGATTATCTCTCATATTTATCTCTCTATATTAAATGAACATGTACTCTCTCTCTAGATTATTCCCCTCTTAATAGATTCTCTCTCGTCTTTATCTTTCATACTTTAAAATAATATTTACTCTCTCTCCCACAAACATGCATGTTATCTGTCACTCTCTCTCAGTGTATTCTCTCTATCGCCCCTCAATGCAATATTAATTATTAACACTAAATAAATTTATTTTACTAATTTTGATTATGATTATTATCATTAGATGTAACCGTTAGAATATTAAAAATCATAACACATAAATATCACTAATAATAATATTATTATTGTAATCATAATATTATAGTGAATATTATAACAACAAAAAGATAATTAGAACTATGAGAAAATGTTATGAATAGGTTATACTCATATAAAAAACATAATTCTATACCGTTACATGTGATTGTAATAAATAAAAATTATTCTAATTTGGTATTAATAAATATTTGCTAAGGGTTGTCTTAGAAAGATGAGGACCGTAAACTTCCCGTAACCCCTCCAAACTCTAGTAAGAGAGATGGGTTGTTTTAGGTAAGCATCCAACATAAATTTTGTACAAACTTTCAATGTATTGTGAATAGATATTGTCAGCTTATTGTTAGGGTATTTCCTGGCTATACCAAAATTATTGAGGGTATGGCCCGTGATAGAGCAGAATGGCAGACCAGGATTCATGTAACTAACTACAACTAAGGTGGGGGAAAAACTTTGATGATGACGATGACGATGATGATAATATATTTACTAAGGGATTATACAAATTTTATAATATTTCATAATATTTTTAGAAATTATATTATTACTGCAAACTAAATTTATTAATAAGATTTGTTTAATAAGTGACATAATACCTAAAAGTAAATGATTAACAAACAAATTGTTTGTTAATTCTTATATTTAATAAGAGATGTGTTTAACCTTAAAGCTATAAATGTAATTATAATCATATCTTGAAGTTTTTGTGACATAAATATAATTATGAGCTATAAATATAATTATAATAATATTTTGAAGTTTTTGTAGCATAAATATAATTTGGAAAATTATTTCATGCTGGCTGGAGCACATTTCTACATATATGATCTAAAAAGTGTAAAGCATTCATCTTAAAGATGGATGCAAGTAGTTGTTCTATTTAAAAACAATGGAAACTAACGGTCCAAATGTTTTCTTACTAGAATCATTATTTCTAGTTTTTAACATTAATTTATTTTTTCATATTCATGATCTCCATATTAGAGATTACATGTCCTTAAACCTTAAGTCCTAAAATCCATTTAAAAAATAGTTTTATTAAGAGGCCCACATTTTTACATATGGGGGCTTGGCCGTATAGAAACCAAAGTCTTGAATTATGTTTAACATTCATTTTCTTTTTTACATTTTAATTTTTCCCAATTTTCATGATTATATTTACATTATTAAATATAATATTTACTAGCCAAAAAAAAACAAATTATTAACCAAAAGAAAAAAAAAGAAAAGAAATAAGAGTAACCAAGAATGAAAATTATTTTCTCTAGTTTTTAGAATAATATCAACTTATAAGTAAACAATATATTTACCAATATAAATAAAAATAATTTGAATAATTATAAAATTATTATAATTAAAAATGAAAGAGAAAAAAGAAAAATAATTAACCAAAAATACAAATTATATAGGTTAATAATATATTACTATAAAAAGGAAAAAAAGTTAATAAATATATAGGTAAATAATAAAAAAGAAAAAGATAATTCATTTTTCTTCTTCTTCTTCTCCCTTGTTTTTTCTTTTTCTTTTTTACATTTTTAGGTTTTCAATTTCCATAATAGTATTTGTTTACAAGTAAATAATATATATGATAGAGTTTCCTAGGAATTTATTGTGAGGAGGTTATATGCTTTAGGTTTCCCAGATGCATTTATTTCATAGATTCATCTAAGTATTTCGACTACCACTTTTTCTATTTTGATAAATGGTTCCTCCAAAAGCTTTTTTAAGGGAAAAATATCTATGACAAAGAGATCATTTATCCCCCTACTTATTTCTGCTGCTCATGGATTTCTTTAGTAGGCAACCAGACCAAACTATGTTGTAGGGATTGATACCCAAAGTCTTTCCCTCTGGGTGCGACTATGGGATTTCTCACTTATTTTATGATGACGATGCCGTAATTTTCTGGGAGGTATCTTATGAATCTGCCTCTGCAATAAAGACGATTATCACTAATTTTGAGAATACTACTAGCCAAATACTAAACTCTACGAAGAGCAAGGTTTTCTTCTTTGGGGTCCCACTGGGTAGTCGAGCACGAATCTTGCGAAAGCTAAGGTTTAGTGAGGCTTCCTTGCTGGTGCGCTATTTGGGGCTGCCTCTATTTCATGGCCATCTCCGATATAGTTATTTTCAAAGCCTGGTTGGAGAGGTGATCGGTAGGATAGGTACATGGCAAGCCTTATGTTTATCTTATGCATGACGTCTTCTATTGCTGAAGTCAGGCTTCATTGCTTTATTTTTTGGATACTATCTTTTGTGCTGCAAAGAAAACCTGTAATATGATAGAGGTACTTCAGAGGAACTTTCTATAAACAAGAGTTACAAAAAATAAGACGTTTCATCTTGTTAAGTGGAGGACAGTTTGCCTCCCACCTAGGGGTGAGAGAAATGTCAGACTTCAATATTATAGGTATGATGAAGCTGACATGGAGGATTTTAGCAAATCCATCTTCTTTAGTTGCCTGGTTCTTCAAACATAGATATTTCAGATTGTGTTCCATTTGGGATTCTGTAGCTAATAAGAGTTGTTCTCATGCTTGGAAGGGCATTCATATTGGTTTATCACAGCCAAGGGATAATTTCTAGTGGTGTATTGTGAATGGCCAGACGATGGATTTATTGATGGATCCTTGGCTATCAGTGCATTCAATTCGGGACTATTTAGATAGAAATGGACAGATGGATTTGAGGGAACTTGAAGAGCGGAAGCTTTTAGAGTTTATTGATGGTAACCCATAATCATGGAGATTGCTTTCACATCCTGCAATTGTACTAAATACTATATGGGGTGATGTGGAGCGATATACTTTTTCCTTGTAGTCTAAGGATAATTTATTGGTATAGACTCATTCTGCCAATGGAACTATCTCAATCAAATCAGCATGGAACTTCATTCGATATAAAAGCTCATCTCAGCCCTTATTTCGTGCTCTTTGGTCTTCAAAATACCACCCTTCGGCTAAGTGATTTTCATGATTAGCTATGCATAATCGATTACCGAATTCATCTGTATTTTAGCAATGAGGTATACACATGGCCACTATTTGCCCTTTTGGTAGAAACAACGAGGACAATCCATGTCATCTCTTGTTTCATTGTCCCTTTTTGCTGGTTGTTTGGCGATCTTTAGCTTGGCAGTGTGACAAGATATTTGTGTCTGGTATTATGGCCCTGAATATTTTTCGTCGGTAGTTTGCCCTTAAATTCAAATCACAGGGATTACTTAATATTTGGATGACTATTTTTTCACAACAATCTGGTATCTATAGGAGGAGCGGAATAGATGACTCGTTAGATCTAACTCTCGAAGGATGGAGCAAGTTGTAATTTGTATTATTGCACATGTCAAGGCTCTAGCATAAGTTAAAAAATAGGCATTCCATTTGTCAGAAAAGATAGTTATTAAAACCTTACAGATCAACTGGAGTCAGCAAAAGCTAAAATCCTCAGTCCTAGTTGCATGGTCATTTCTAGAGGTTCAGTGTTATAAGTTGAACATTGATGGTGCATCCTTGCACAATCCTGGTATCGCAAGAGGGGTGGGTTAATAAGAGACAACAATGGTGGATTTGTGGCAACCTTTGGAGTTGCATCTAATAATTATACAGAATTTTAGGCTCTTGAGGAAGGCATTATCTTAGTTATCTAGATGGGCTGCTGGAGTTGCATCTAATAATTATACAGAATTTTAGGCTCTTGAGGAAGGCATTATCTTAGTTATCCAGATGGGCTGCTTCCTAATACAGATAAAAAGTTATTCATCTTTGCTATTACATGCTGCTCAGGATCATTGCAATGCCCCCATGGAAATTACGAATGATAGTTGACAATTGCCATTCAAGGCTCTCGGCCCATATGTGGACAATTACTTATGTTTTTCGCGAAACGAATATGCTAGTTGATGCCCTAGCTAAGAAAACATAGGCTTCTGTAAGTGCGATAATTTGGCACTATTGTCCGCCAGACTTTCTTCACTTCTATTATTACATGATTTAGTGCATCTACCCTATTATAGGGTTGTAAAATTATGTATTCTTCTTTTTCCTATTAATGAAATATTCAGGTAGGGGGACCTTCACCTCCATTGACCTACCCAAAAAAAATAATATATTTGCTACTATAAGTAAAACTAATTTCATTTATATGAATGAATGATTTTTGTTTTGTTAATTCTTATATTTTAATGAGAATTATGTTTAATATCAAAAATTTATATATATAATTATAGTCATACCTTGAAGTTTTTGTAACATGATTTGGAAATTACAATTATTTGAAAGAAAAACTAATATTTTACTGTTCCTTTTCTTTTAAGTATTTTAATTTTACCAATTTTTCATAATTATATTTACATGAGTATATAATATATTTATTAGCCAAAAAATGAAAATTAGTAATCAAAAGATACAAAAATAAATAAATATAAATAAGAAAAAAAATTATTTTCTCTAACTTTTTAGAATAATATCTACTTATAAGTAAATAATCTATTCACCAATATAATGAACACTAATTTCAATTATTCTACAAAATAATATAATTAAAAGTAGAAAAGATAAAACAGAAAACATAATTAACCAAAACTACAAATTATAGTCTAATAACATATTAATGTAAAAATAAAAAAATATAATTATATAAAACAAAAAACATAATTAACCAAAACTACAAATTATATAGTCTAATAACATATTACTATAAAAATAAAAAAGTCTATAATTATATTGGTAAATGTAAAAAAAGAAAAAACAAATCCTTCTTTATTTTTATTTCTATATTTTTGGATTTTTTAATTTTCTAAAATAGTGCTTAGTTATAAGTAAACAATATATTTACTATTATAAGTAAGATTAATTTCATTTATAATAGTGAATGATATAATTGAAAATGCCAAAAAAACAAAAAACAAAAATTAAGTAACCAATGTAAATTATATAACTTAGTCATCATCATCTAGCCTTATCCCAACTATTTGGTCGGCTACATTAATCTTATTCTACTATTCCACTCTATCAAGGGACATACTATCTATCATCACGGTCGTTATATTTCTTCTCACTACTTTCACCCCAAAAATATAATTAAAATTGTTTTTATAATCATAATTACCTCAAATGCAAGTTATAAATAGAATTCTAATCATATTTTGAAGTTGGGGCAGTTTATATAGAGCCGAGGCTCTAAACAATCAAAGTAGGGCACACCTTCAAATAGTGTCAAGAAATGTGGTTTCAATATAGGAAATTTTTGTGATAGCCTTAAAATATATTTCCAACTCTACTTACAAAATTTAAAGCTTAAAAAATAATGTAGACCAAGCATATCTATGAAAACTTGAAAATCTTAAAATTGACGGTCCAAAAATGCACTACAAGATGCACTACTTCCAAAACTTGAAACTTATTTTTTTCTCATGTTCATGCATCTTGATGACGAGATGATCAATTTGAGGATATTTGGGCATCAAAACAATCTCTTTAAGTGAAATTTTTGAGGTGGGCTCTAATTTGATTGTTTGGAGCCTCAGCTCTATATAAACTTCTTCCATTGAAGTTGATGTGATTATGTTTTTACTTTTTTATTTTTTATTTTCAGACTAATATTTACTTATAGATAAATTATATATATTTTTTGGTGGTTTCTATAGGGTTGCAACCTTAAACAATCTAATTAAGGCGCACCTCCAAATTTTATCATAACACATAATTTTGATGTAAAAAATTCTTAAGATTATCTTAAAATCTATTTTCATATCTAATTATAAATTTTTATGCTCCAAAAATGATTAAAATCAAGTAGATCCATAAACATATGAAAATCTTGAAAATGGACGGTCTAGAAATGTATTGTATGGTACACTTTCTTGAACTCAAAATCTTTTTTTTTTTTTTTTTTTTCATATTTCATATTTATACATCTTGATGTGGAGATGATCAATTAGAGGGCTTTTCAACATTAAAACAATATTTTTTAATATATATTTTAGGTGCATCTTTATTTACCTTGTATAAACATTTTCCTTACATGGGTAATGATTTATAATTTAGGGAAAATTACAAAAAAAACACCCTAAAATGGACTATCTATGCAACTTATCCCACCCCAAACTTTTCTCTCACTTTTTTCCCCAAACAACCTTTCCTCTCAAATATCCCCCAACTCAAAAATAGCATCAAATAAGACTCAACTACCCGTGTTTGTTTTCACACGGCCTTCTCTCCTGTTTTCACACGCGCTCCGACAGTACAAACACGCGTTCTGGCATTATGAATGTGCGCTCTAGCAATGCAGGTCTGAGCCACAGTGCTTCGGCATTATGAGAACTCGCTCCGGTAGTGCAAAGACGTGCTCCAGCATTCCACTTTGGCAATGAAGTCTCTGGAGCCACAGCGTTCCGGCAATGGAGGACCGCGCTCCAATAGTATAAACAAGTACTCCAGCATTCTGAATGTGCGCTCTGGCAATGCAATTTTCCTACAATATGCTACGTGAGACCAACAAATTGATTTGGTTTGTATGAGAATGGTATTTTTGTTCAAAAAATAACTTTTTACTGTGGGGGTTTTGCGAAGAAAGGTTATTTTGAAAAAAAAAGTAAGAGAAAAGATTGGGGTGGGGTAAGTTATATCGATAGTCTATTTTAAAATGTTTTTTTATAATTATTTTTATAATTTATCTATAAATACACGTGGAGGTTCCTTGGGCTGAGGCGCCACGCGCAGACTCGTGCCTCGCTGTTACGTTCGTGTGTCCGGCTCACCACGCGCCTTCGTAACTACTTTTCAAATCGAATCCTCCTCGAGATGAGCTTTCCATTACTTTCAAAATATGCGGCTCCAAGAAAATATACGTAAGTGGTCCTACGAAGGGCTGGACCTGGGGATGGGTAATGAACGAATCTTTTCATGCGGCACATTCCCAAAAATGCATCAGATCCTCTGCCAATTTAATTTAATTTAATTTTTTATTTTCTTTTTGGGCTCAGTTGAGGCTTACCTATAGTTGGGTCTCCTTAAAAACTAACTGACCTATTTGGAGAGAGGGATATTATGATCCGCCATGATCATCATCATTGTTAGGGGTTATTGTACTAATGATCGGGCCGGGATGTTTGTGGCATAATGTTACCATAATTAGAGAAATTTTTCCTTGGAAAAATTAAGAGGGTTTCTAGGCATTTAAATTTGGATGAGGTTTGTATAAGGTGCCTACATTTGTTGTACAAGACTATAAGTAATGTTGTCTCGAACTTTTGTCATAAGATGTAGTTTCAATGTTGGAAACCTATAGATGGTTTGAAAATCTATATTTCTCCTTAATTATTAAAACTGAAAAATGATAAAAAATAAGAGTTTTTCCAACTTCAGTGCTCTTTTGTTTGCTGAATTTTTTAAAATAAATGGTCCATATAACTTCGGAACACTATTTTCTGTTTATAGATTGAATAGATCTATAAACACTTGAAATTTTGAAAATAGACGAACCATATAACTTGTTACAAACTGTACTTTTTTTTTTCTCATGTCTATACATTTCGAGGCCAAGATGATAAACTAAGAGTTTTTTCAATTTTGGAACATACTCTTTTGTGCTGAATTTTTGAGATACACATTTCTTCTATAGTGTAAGTTTGCAGCCTTATATAGACGTTTGCCTTTCAATTATGAGGCTTCCTTATTTCTCTATGTTGGTGGAAGGCATAACCACTTGCTATGGCTTATTTCAACTCATGTTATACCGATTTCAAATACCCATGTTTATAGTTGGATACATGTCAACACGTGAAGACATCGTAGTATACTTTGACATCTATCAACACTTGAAGGCATCTTAATGTATTAAAAATAACAAAAATTACAGAGAGGGAAAATTGTTCCATATGTTGGGGGACACATTTCAAAATTTTCGTCCCCGAGGTATAAATCATCTATCTTCAAGATGGATGTAAATGGGTGGTCCATCTAAAAAGAGTTGAAATTGACAACACTAATGTACTTTCATAAAATTATTATTTTTAATTTTTAAAAGCTACTTATTTTTTCATATTCATGATCTCCATGTTAGAGTTCATATGGCCTTAAAAATTAGGTAAAAAAATCCATCTTAAAAATATATTCTTAAGAGGGGACTCATTTCTACATGGACTCACATAAACCGTGTCCTAGATAGAGATAACAATGACACCTCCCCGCTGGTCCCTCTATGTGGTGAGAGCTGCGCAGTATCAAGCTAGCTCACCTAGACCTTTTTCAGCCGGTTGGTATCTTGTCATCAACCCGTCTCACTACAAGTATTCTTTGTCTAATATATATATTTTTTAAGAAACATGTCTCTTAGCAAATATTCTATACATTATGTACTGAACAGTGGTAACATGCTGAATATACTCTCACTTTTTTTTAATGAATCTATTATTTAAGCATTCTTAGGATAAAATGCACACGAAAAAATGCATCACAACAATTATTTCTTTTTTTTACTTTTTGGGTAATTCAGTGGGGAAGACAGGTTCCTATCCGTTTTAAAAAATAGTTTAAGAGTTTTTTGTTGTTTTTAATATGTTAATAGGGTCGTGTTAATGGGATTGAAAACCACAATGTGGCGACTAGAGGGTGGGGGTGCTACCACAACGAACCCAGCCCGTTTCCCATCACAGCAATCATTTTAAAAGAAATAAAACAAAAAAATTGAAATTTGATTAGGATTTGGAATCTAAAAAAACTTGTATGTGAGATGAAGAGAAATAAAAGCATGGGTTATTTGTTAATCTTCTTATATTGTGGACTTTTGTCTCACTTGTAGTCCGCCTTGTGGTGGTCCACCCCCGGATCTCAAGAAAGCGACCCACTTCCATTTGAGAGTGAAGGATTTGAATTTGATTGAATATTGGTCAAGAGAGGACATCATGTGCTCATGCATCTTGCCTCTGCACCAGCCACAAATGTGGTCCTCCTTTTCACTCTACCACCCTCTTTCTCCCACCACCAGATGCCATTAGCTATTGGAGGGTTTGTATGGTGTTCCTTCATGAGCATATTTTACACCTAGTCCCTCAGCTCAAAGGCTCTTTTCTCTTTTTCTAATTGATATGCTAACCGTGGGAAAAGAGGGTGGGAAGTTATATAAATATTTCCGATTGAATTCTGGGATCTAATTGAGAATCATCGGATAATTATTTTTCGAAGAAAATTAGATTTTCAGTTTTTAAACACCTAGATCTGTTAGAAAATTTGACAGTCTCTATTCAGTTTAAAACATTTTCAAGCATCTACAAATACTCATTATTTTTTATTTTTTTGAGCAATAATCACTTTTTTCTTGCTAGTTTGGAGTTTAAGAGCATGTAAACTCTCACAGATTGAGTTTTTCATGAGGGAAAAACTGGAGGAGATGATCCCAAAAGAGCATAAATGCTTTGACCGGTCATTGTAGAGTCACCAAATAAATGGGAAAGCAACGAAAGGGGAGGAGGACCAATGGTGCACAAGTCCCTTCCAGAGTCCATCGTAGTCTAAGGAAATAATGTCGACACTAATGTGCTCATTTTGGCATCATTTCTAATCGCTCCCCGTACGCATGCCAAAAGACAACCACACTCTTCTCCCATGGTGGAAACTGAAAAGCTTGTCATCAAATCTCGAGCCCAATATTAATTATTTCAATTTTCTCCATTTTTCAATTTGAATCAGGAAAATAGTTTGATAGGGTTGCAACCCACTTCATAACTCACCGAAAAGTGCAACTGAAGCATTGGAAAACCTTTAGATCATCTTAAATAGTATGGTTGTGAAAAAAAATTACGATTTCAAATTTTTAAAAAATTATATATTATAACAAATTGTCTAAAATGTTGATTTTGTTTTATAAATTAAGTGTGTATCATTTTTTTAGTTTCAAATTTTATTGTTAATGTTTGAAATTGATTTTAAAGCCATCATACAGGTTTCTATAGCCAAAAGTACTCTCTAGACAAGGATTTGATGTTAGGATTTATTTGATTTGCATAAAACCTAAGCCTTATAGAAACCTCATCCTTTTGATAGAGCGGTGGACATGAATTTTCTGAGTTGTTTTTGTTTAGAGTTTAGGTTGAAGAAATATAAGTACGTCAGAAGACGGGAAATTGTCGTGTATTTACGAAGCATAATGTTGGGATGCATCCAACATCTACAGTCCATGCTTATATGAGGGGTTGCCTTGTTATCACTACAATACGAGGTAGCCTTGAAAGTAATACCATTTCCCACCTCGTAAAAACATGGTTTTCATTACTGGTTCACAGCATCCGCTATCCCGAGATTCTGAACATAGGAAGATCGGTATTCTCCCATTTCGAAGGACGTTATCCATATTAAGCTAAAGTTAAACATCTCCATCTTTAAGGACAAGAATAGATGGTGTGTTGGGATACGTTGATACAATATTTTTTTTTTTTAAATACAATTTTTATTAAGGTAATATATTGGTGAAAATTTTGATGCCATTTTTTTTTATTATATCAAGACTCTTAATTTAACCTCAATTTTAATGTGCATATCTCAAAAACAATTCTTCAAAGATATCGAATCAATGAAGAAGAAAAATATAGTTATATGGAGAATTTTTTGCAAAAGTTTTTCTGAAAAGTGATAAAATACGCTTTTGTATCGGATTCATAAAAACTATCATTTTTTTTTTAAGATCTTGTGATTAACTCTAATAGAATTAAAAAAAAAAAGAGTTTTTTTGTTTGTTTTTTACCAAGGCCATGTTTTAAATGGAGACTCATTATTCTTTCAAAACAATTGTACATCTCAAAATAATAGGTAGAGTTAGAAGAAGAATAACTCAATAAAGAAATTTCTTTTTTTTACTAAACAGAGCATCATAAGAGATAGAGAGAGATGGTTAATTAAAAATAGGGAAAATTTCATATATAACCCTAATTCTTCATATTATTTTATAGTATCTTTCCGTTTTTTTCTTTCAAACGGCATACTTAAGGATTTCACCGTACATCTCATATCTTATCTCCCTCTTTTATTGATTTTTTTACCATAAAAATTAGTCCCAACAAATTTTTTTATACCATTTCATCCCAAAAACTTTTTTAAACCATCTCTTTCCCTTTTCCTCTATTAAAAAACATTTTGGGTTGAAATGGTATAAAAAAATTTCCTTTTCACCCATTAAAAAAGTTTTTGGGTTGAAATGGTATAAAAAGATTTATTGGAACTGATTTTTATGACTAAAAGTGAATAAAAGAGGGGCATGGTGAAATATTTAGGGGTTTTTTTATACCGTTTGAAATAATACGAGGAACTAAGGTTCTATACGAAAATTTCCCTAAAAAATAAGGATTTAGGAAATAGAAGAGCATCATAAGAAAGAGAGAGAGATGATTAATTAAGAATAAGGATTTAAGAAATAGAAGAACATCATAAGAGAGAGATGCTCAATTAAAAATAAGACTTCAGGCAACAGGGAATTAGGGGTGATGTTCAAACGTCTGGATTTGAGTTTGCATACACATAATGTTTAATACAAGTAAGCCGTTTATTATTTCTTTCTATATACAAACGTTAGATTAATTTCACAACGGTTTTATGTTTTTGTTAATCCTAATACTATACTAAGGGTATTTTTTTTCCCAATAACAACCCTAAACTTTGGGTTATAATTTTTTTATTTGTTAATGTAATTGTTGTGTTAGTATCGTTATTATTGCTTTTTTGGTACGATTCCAATAATATCAGTGCATGTTTTGTGACATAATAGCGGAGGAAACATTATTGTTATATTAAAACAATTTAAACAAGAAATTTACCAAGTAGGACCCTGAACAATATCAAGAGAGGGCATATGATTATTGTTCAAGAACTTTAATATATGATGAAGATTGTATATTAAATTTTATACTGCATCAGGTGGGAGATTGATATACCTAAAGTTTGATGAAGAACCAGTTGAAGATATAGAACGTGTAGTTTTGGATATTCAACTGCAATCATCTTTCTTCGATGCCACATGTTAGCCCATCTTTAATGAAGATGCTATTTTTTATGAAGAACAAGATAAAAGAAAAGAAGTTATCATTGAGGCAACAATGATATCTAATTTTCTTATCGATAAAGAGGTGAAGAATCAAGATATTGGCTTGATCCTAGAGGAGATCGAGGCTATGGAGATGTATGACGAAAAAACATATGTTAACTTGATTCCAGAGGAGACCGAGCCTATGGAGATGTATGACGAAGAAACAGATGTATACGTAGTGTTCTCGAAGGTTAAGTTTGAAAATTTTTACCGTCTCTGAAAAATGGACCTCCAACGATCATTTCCTCGAGTGTTTATCAGTTTCATTACACATTCGTTGTGTTTTGATTGGTGCAGTAACCCATTGTTGATAGGTACATTTCTATTAGGAGGGCTTTGTAATAATTATCTTTTTAGGAAGGGGTGGTTTTTGATAGTTTGCCTCCTAAATATTGGGCTTAAATACTGGGTTTGATGTTAAGATGAAAATATAAGTGGTGTGAGGTCATTTTCTTTTAGGAGGGATAATGGGTTATCTTTTTTATTATTTTTAGAATGGTTGGTTTTTACAAGGATAAACCTTGATTTTTTTTTAGGAAGGATGATCCTTTGATGTAGTATGGAATCCTTTTATAAAAAGAAAGCACATTATTATAAAAGGGAGGGAAATTTTATGGAATAAAGAAAGTGTTTCTTGTAGAAAGATAGGCCCATTTGTGGGTATTGATTCTTCTCTTGTGTTTATGGGCCCGTGCCAGGATACTTGTATCCAAGGTTTTGTTCTTTTTTTTTGTAATTTCCTTCAAGATTTTTAATTCTCTCTCTAAACGCGGTTAGTTTTGCCGGGTAGTATTCACCGATAAATTTTATACTACATCAATATACCTCTACAACACCTGTATATCATAATTCTATCACATGTCACCTTTGCATATCCGATTTTCTCATTTCATTTTTTGGGCCAACTCCAAAGTATTCATGATTATTTGAAGGACATGGTTTCTATGAGTCTATGTAGAAATGAGTCGACTCATAAAAATCTATTTTTGAGATGGATTTTTGGACCCAATTTTTAAGGACATGTAATCTCTAACATGGAGATCATGAATATAAAGAAGTAAATAAATTTTAAGAAATAAAAATAATGATTTTATGAAGATAACATTTGGACCATTAGTTTGAATTGCTTTTAGATGAATCACCTATTTGTACACCTTTAAGATGGATGCTTTATAACTTGGGATGCATATCGTAGAAACGTGGTCTAGCCCGAATACATAATTTTTGGCGACCAGCGATAAAAACTGATTTATTGCTAATACTTTGGTTCATCAATATATTATTATTCCCTGACTTGCTAACTATGCTAATAACATCCTCTTACTAAACAAATTTTATTAAGAACAATATCATGTACTTTGTGTCAAATCCAATAGCCTCGGTCGATATTAAAATATTTGTCTTTTTTTGGGGGTGATTTGGTTATAGGAAAAAAATAAAAAGTTTATTTGGAGCTGAGGCTTTAAACAATCAAATTGGATTACACCACAAAAAAATCATTAGAAGAGGTATTTTTTTATGCCAAAATATTCTCAAATTGATCATCTCGACATCAAGATGCATGGACATGTAAAAAAAATAGATTTCAAGTTTTGGAAATAGTGTATCTTGTAACACATTTTTGGAATGTCAATTTTCAAGATTTTCAAATCTTCATAGATATGCTTGATCTACATTATTTTTGAAGCTTTAAATTTTATAATTAAAGATGAAAATATATTTTAAGGTTATCACAAATATTTCTAGTATTGAAACTACATTTTTCGACAGTATTTGAAGGTGCGCTTTACTTTGATTGTTTAGAGCCTTGGCTCTGCACAAACCGAACCCAGGAAAAAATTCATATATGTGGTGAACCTTATAAGATAAAAATAAGCCCCACCTACAATACCTATTATAAAAAAAAAAAACTTGTTCCGAATGCAATGATCGAACCAAACTGATATGAGCCGACCTTATATATATATATATATATATATATATATATATATATATATATATATATATATATATATATATATATATATATATATATATATAGCAAGCTTTCTATGCTTCTCCAACAACATAGAAGTTCTATCCTCTCCTTATCCAACTGTCCATTTTGAATAGAGGGCTAAGATTGCCCCAATCACAATGTCACGTCTCTGCACTATTTTATTTTTAATTTTTTTTCTACAAACTATTTTGACACGAAATTTTGCAAGTACATTCCTCTATGAAACTCTCACTATTGAAAAATATAAAAAAATATTTTTAATAAAATAAAATGATCAAAATACCCCTGAAAATTTCAAGGGGTATTTTGATTATTATATTTTATTGAAAATTTATTTTTAATAGTTTTTATAAGTGCGCCCCAATGAGAAGATGATACATACAAAATTTTGTATTCATACAATTTGTATTAAAAAAAATAAAAATAAAAAACTTTGAGAAATCAGATCTGAGATCAAACGGTGAGTGGCTCTCTTGATCAAAATTGGACGGTTGAATGGTAGGAGGAGGATAGAACTTGTATGTTGTAGGGGAAGCATAGAAACCTGTACCATATATATATATATATATATATATATATATATATATATTATAAAGAGTGTGGTTTGTATAGAGCCTAGGCTCTAAATAATCAAATTTGAGTCTAACTTCAAATAGTGTCGAAAAATGTGGTTTCAATACTTGAAATCTTTATGATTGCCTTAAAACATATTTTCAGCTTTATTTATAAACTTCACAAAGAGTATGCTAGATATATGAAAACTTGAAAATCTTAAAAAATTGATGGTCCAAAAATGCGTCTCAAAATACACTATTTCAAAACTTGAAATCCATTTTTTGTTATGTCCATGCATCTTGATGTTGAGATGATCAATTTGAGGATATTTAGGCATCAAAACAACCACTTCTAGTGAAATTTTTGAGTTAGGCTCATATTTGATTGTTTAGAGCTCGACTCTATATAAACTCTTTCCTACTATAAAATGGGTGTGGTTTGTATAGAGCCGAAGCTCTAAACAATCAAATTAGAGCCCACCTTCAAATAGTGTCAAGAAATATGGTTTCTATACTGAAATTTTTTGTAACAACTTTAAAATATACTTTCATCTTTAATTATAAAATTTAAAAAGTAGTGTAGATCGAGCATATCTATGAAAACTTGAAAATCTTAAAAATTGACGGTAAAAAAATGTGTTTCAAGATGCACTATTTCTAAAACTTGAAATACATTTTCTTCCCATGTCCATGCATCTTGGTGTCAAGATGATCAACTTAATGATATTTGGGCATTGGAACAACTTCTTCTTGTGAAATTTTTTATGTAGGCTCTAATTTGATTGTTTAAAGCCTAGGTTAGGTTCTATATAAAGTTTTCCCTCATAAAAGATATGTAGGAAAAATTAGTTTTATTTGGGAGTGATTTATATAAGGCGTTGATCTCAAATAATCAAAGCAAGGTGCACTTGTACACCCTAGCAAAAAATATGTTTTGATGATGGAAATCCTCATAGGCGTAAAAATATATTTTTAACCTTAATTATAAATTTTAAAGATCTTTTAAAATTTTAAAAATAATACAGATACTTAAAAATGAAACAATCCAAATAATATGTTACAAGATGCATTATGTTTAAAATTTATCTTTTCATATCCTCAAAGTCAAGGTTCATTAATAAAATTTCAACATAAAAACAATTGTTTGAAATTTGGATGAGATTTTGAAGGCACAATTGTAGTGTAAGATTCTCATTTTAAAAGTTTTTGTCTTTTTATTTTTTTTTGCTTTTTTCTTTTATGTAGAGCATGCCCGACTCGACACGTTAAACCCTACTGTACTCATGTCGAGCAATGGTCTGGGGCAGTGTTTTAAAAACCAGCGAGTCGCAAGAGACTCGTTCGAGTCGACACAGGAATCGGTCATCCCGTATCGATTCCATTAAAAGAGACAAAATCACCCAGTTTTAGAGAAGAACCGCCGAGTCTCTACCGAAAACCGCTGAGTTGACGTCACGAGTCGCTATATAAATCCGAGTCTCTATAGTAAACCGCCGAGTTGACATCATGAGTCGCTCTATAAATTTGAGTCTCTATAGTAAACCGCCGAGTTGACGTCACGAATCGGTCGATAAAATCCAAATCTCTACAATAAACCGTCGAGTTGACGTCACAAGTCGCTATATAAATCGTTGACGTCACAAAACGACTTAGTATCTAGAACCGCTGAGTCAAAATGACTTAGTATCTAGAACCGCTGAGTCTCCATCGTAAAAACACCGAATTGACGTCACAAAGCGACTTAGTATCTAGAACTGCTGAGTCTCTATCGTAAACCGTCGAGTTCACGTCCATAAATCCGAGTCTCTACACTAAACCGAGTTAACTCTATGTAAATCGCTATATAAATCAATCGAGTTATAAATCCGAGTCGCTATATAAATCGTTGAGTTGACGTCACAAAACGACTTTAGTCACAGACTATCCAAGGCATTAATCCCCCTCTACATAAATCGAGGAATTGATGTCACAAAACGACTTATGTAAAGTAAGCCTCGCAAATAGGACTGCACATTCACGGCCATCCACCAAAAACACGCCCACCAATATCCATCAGTAATGGCTGGACAATTAAATTTATATGCCCTCTTCCTCCCACATCACTTCGCTGTGGGACAATTTTCATTGTCTTATGCATTTGAGGCTTTTAGCGCACGTTTAATTTTGTCTTTATTTTAGTTATCAAATGTTTCTCTTTTATACAAGGAATTTTATTACCATACGTTATCTTACGTTTAATTTCATTATCATACATTTCTATTTAAGATTTATTTAAAAAATTATATTTATTTTGTCCTTAATTTTGTTTCTATATAAGATCTTCTTTTGCACTCTCTCTCTCATACGTAGAATGATGTATAAATTAAATTTTTCTCTTATACAAAGACATCTATCAAATCAAATGGTCTAAAATTTTAAAAGATTAATTATATTTATTTATTTTTTATAATTTACAAACATAAAGTTTATGTAATTAATCTGTAATTACATATAATTAATCTTTAATTACAAAAATAAAATTCCATATAATAATTTACAAAAATTAACATAATTATATGAAATTGTCGTTTATTTATGTTAATAAATTAATATAATTATGTTTAATTTATGTCAATATAATTAGTTTTATATACATTAAAATTAATTTTTAATTATATAGAAGTGTTTTTTTTAATATTTTTAAATTATTTTTATGTTATATTAGAATTATAATTAATAGTTATACATATATCACATCTAAATATTCGTATATTGATGTAAAAAAATGAAAGTTCTTAATAGAGTACCCTCATTTCTTATTGGATTTCTAACAAGCAACATTTATAATGAATTTTAATGAATTTTTTTAGATTTTTTTAAGATTGAATCAGACAGATTCGGTCGATTCCTGATCCGGATCGCCGATTCACCAATCCGAATGGGTTTTTTGGGTGCCCGATCCCGGGCACTAATCCGTTTTTTAAACCATAGGTTCGAGGTATGTACTATTATTGTAAGTCGGCAACCAAAAAAAAAGAAACGTTGGTGAAAAAGAGAGCGTGATATACTAAATCATGGGTGCAGTTTGCATACGGACGCATCCGTAGGTGTAGAGGTAAGGTGTACCTTCAAATTTTATCATGGTATATAATTTTGATGCAAAATGTTCTTAGGATTATCTCAAAATCTATTTTTATATCTAATTATAAAATTTTAAATTTAAAAAATGGTTAAAATCAAGTAGATCTATAAACATATGAAAATCTTGAAAATGGACGGTGTAGATAATATGTTGTAAAATGCACTATTTCTAAGACTTAAAATATTTTTATTTTTCATAGTCATACATCTCGATGTTGAGATGATCAATCAAAGGGTTTTCAACATTAAAACTACCTTTTCCTATGGATTTTGTAGTAGCATCCGTAGATCTACATTAAAATGTAGCATCTTTATATTAACTTTTTCACTATATCATATACTGAATTTTATCTTTTACAAAAAATAAAGGGAAAAAGTTTATATGAAGCCGAGGCTCTAAACAATCAAATTAGAGCCTATATCAAAATTTCACTAGAAGATGTTGTTTTGATGATCAAATATCTTTAAATTAATCACCTCGACATCAAGATGCATGGACATGAGAAAAAAAAAAAGATATCAAGTTTTTAAAATAGTACATCTTCTAACACATTTTTGGAAAAGAGAAGAGAAGTACCACGACGAGGTCCCACGTCATCAGGCCATGTCATTAAGCACAATGGGTGGCAACAGGCTTGGGCTGGGTTCTTTAGCCCGGTCCTAGTCCCATAGCACTGGCTCAGCTATAAAGGCCTGGCTGGTCCAGGCCCAGTAAAATAAAAAGAAAAAATAAAGAAAGAGAGAGCCGGTTCAGGACCATACTTCAAAGTTCAGACCATGGTTTCCAGGACCTAATCGAGCCTTCGGGCCACATTTCATGATGGCCTAAGACAGGCCGAGCTGGGGCACCGACCCATGAGCACCCGAGCCACGAAGGACCTTCCCGCTGTTACGGCTTGCACCTCAAAAATCAAAATCTGCTCTCTCTATATATACAAAGGATCTAACGTGACTTTGCAAAAGAATTCAAATTTTTTCAAAAAAAAAAAGGCCCCAACATTCAAACCATACTTATCCGCCTGCTTTGTTTTGTTGAAATGTTAGGTCGGGAACGCAACAGCTTACATGACAAAGAGCCGCCTCTTGCTACATGGAGCAATAGCGCCCACCGCATCGCACTTTGGATGCGTCCTCTTTCCATATGCCGCAAGCGTGGAGATTAGTGGGGCTGGCAATGGCCCGATCAGCTCTCCACGAGCTGTTAGGCTCCGTTTAAACTTTATTTTTTTATTTTTAACAGGGTCGGTACGAGCCGGATAGAGCATCCGGTCCCGGCCAGGACAGGCCAAGAAAGTTGCTTTAAGTGGGAGATAAAACAAACATGAATGTGAATATGAAAGTCATACACATGGGACACTCATGCTTAGTCACGTGAGTTTAACAGTTGGCGACATGCACGTGCCTAAGAGCCCAATTTCCCGTCTTCTTAAATTTGGAAATTCATTCCCCCTCTTTATCCCCAATTTCAATTTTATTAGCGCCCAAAACCAAAATTAGGAAGCCTTATTTCCTATTAAAAGCCAAAAGCACAGAACCAGACTTAAAACGGCACTGGGCTCAAAACTCCGGCATTCAATCCCCCTTGCTCACCTCTAATGGGCGGGTTCCCCCTCCACCAGCTCTCCATACTTGCCTCCTCCATCTTTCTCCTGTGGGTCCTCGTCCTCCTGCTATGCCTCTCTCTACACAGGAATAGCAGTAGAGAAACGCCGCCCTCCATTAAAAGTGGCACACGAGGAAGCAGTAAGATATCCATGAATTCTTCGAAGCTTCGAGTCATCTGCTGCTCTTTCATGTCCATCCTCTATACTGGTTTATGGTCGTGGAAGATAACGAAACGAGATGAGAAGTATTCGATTTGGGTTGAAGCAGAGGATTTGTTGCAGGCTGTGACCTGGTTGTCCATGGCGACCTTCGCAAGTTACGTGCGAAACAGGGGTGAGAATGGTGGAAAGAGGAAGTGGGTGTCTTTCATGCTCTGTTCAGGGTTTTTCTTCTCATCAGTCTTTAATGGTTTTTCGATTTGCTGGCGTGTTACTGTGTACATGAGGAAGAAGTCAAAGTTTCCGGGACTTTCGTTGTATTCTGAGATTATTGGTTTTCTCTTCTCTGCATTGCTCCTCTGCAACTCGGTCTTCGAAGCTCATGAAGAAGAAAACACAGAAGAAGAAGAGTGTAAGAGGCAATTGCTCTCAGAAGATTACCAAGATGAAGAAGGTGAAGAAACTCCATCTGATTTTGACAGGGCCAGCACATGGGCCAGGCTCAGCTTCACCTGGTTAAATCCCCTGTTCGAATCTGGGCGTCGAAAAACTCTCCAAATGAAAGACACTCCAGCCATCCCTCGCGAGGACACTGCTGAGGAGGCCTACGCCTCACTGGAACGATGCCTCAGAAAGCACAAGAGTTGCAATGGCTCTGTGGAGCGCCTGGGTTCACTCTCAAAAGCCTTGGTGTTTTCCACTTGGAGGCCCTTAGCCCTCAACGCCGCTCTCGCAGGCCTCAACACCCTCTCGTCTTACGCCGGCCCATTCCTCATCACCCTCTTCATCCAACACCTCTCAGAATCCCCTTCCGAGTCCTTTCGTGGCTATGCCCTGGCGTTCGCCTTGTTCATTGCAAAGACAGTGGAATCAGTGTCACAAAGGCACTGGTATTTCGGTGCACAGAGGCTGGGGATACAAGTGAAGGCCGCGCTCATCGCCATGATTTATAGAAAAGCTCTGCTTGGGGTTCAGGGGAGCAATGTGAGGAAAGGAGCAACGATGATGAACCAGGTGAGCGTCGATGCAGAGCGGATTGGGGACTTCGCCTGGTACATTCACAATCTATGGTTATTGCCGGTTCAGGTGTTTCTGGCTCTCTGCATCCTCTACTACAACCTGGGACCTGCTGCTTCTCTAACCGCCCTCGCCACCACGCTGGCTATCATGGCTGCCAACACACCGCTCGCAACCTTGCAGGAGAAGTACCAGTCTGGAATCATGGACGCACGGGACCAGAGGATCAAGGACACGAAGGAGTCGCTCAACGCCATGAAGATACTGAAGCTCCACGCATGGGAGACCAAATACCAAGAGAAAATCCTGCAGTTGAGAAACATTGAGAGCGGGTGGCTGAGGAGGTATCTCTATGCCTGTGCAGTAGTGGCCTTCCTGTTCTGGGCGGCCCCCGCGGTCGTCTCTCTCACTACTTTCGGGGTGTGTCTACTGGTTGGAACTCCATTGACGACCGGCTCGGTGCTATCCGCGCTGGCCACATTCAGGGTTCTTCAGGACCCAATCTACAATCTACCAGAGCTGATCTCCATGGCCGCTCAGACAAAGATTTCTCTCAGCAGGATCTCAGTGCTCCTATCGGGAGAAGAAGAGAGGTCCGGGACGACATTGGAGTCATCATGGTGCGAAGGGGAAGAGGAGGTGGTGGTGGACATCAGAGATGGAGATTTCTGGTGGGGGCGGCCGCCGCCACCTCGGAACGGAGGAGGAGGAGGAGGGCCTGCGCTGAAAGGGATAAGTTTGAAGGTGAAGAAGGGGTGGAAAGTGGGGGTATGTGGAGGGGTGGGAGAGGGGAAGAGCAGTTTACTTCGGTGCATTTTGGGTGAAATGTTTGAGAACAAAGAGTCGGTTAGGGTGAGAGAGGGGGTGAGGAGAGGTTATGTGGGTCAGGAGGCGTGGATTCAGAAGGGGAGTGTGGAGGAGAACATATTGTTTGGGGGGGAGATGGAGAGAGAGAGGTACGAGAGGGTGGTGAGAGGGTGCGGGTTGTTGAGTTGGGGAGAGTTGGGGGGAGGAGAGTGGGAGTGGGAGTGGGGGGCAGGAGAGCGAGGGGCCAATTTGAGTGGGGGCCAGAAGCAGAGGGTTCAGATGGCCAGGGCCGTCTACGCTGACGCCGACTTGTACCTTCTCGATGATCCCTTCAGCGCCTTGGATGCGCACACGGCCGCTCATCTCTTCAAGGTGCTTCCACTCTCCCCTTTATTTTCTACCTCATTGCTTTCATTCTATTGCGCCGGGCCCGGCCCGGCCCTAAAATATCAGGGCTTCAGAAGCCCGAACAACAGCCTTCGGGGGAAAGGCATGGTCTTCAACTGGCCCGGACCCCTCCAGGCCCATCATGTTGTTGGCCCGCCCGAGGCCCCTCCTTTTGTTAGCCCTAATTGTATAATTTCTCTTCTAAGAACAATCTTGATTTTCTGCCCTAATATGGTTGCAAATGGCATCATTTTAGTCCATGTTTGTTCAAATTCCCAAAGCATATTTGCTCTTTATAAGCTTCATACTTTCATAGCATTTGTCATTATTTATTTTAGAAAATTGGTCAAAATTATAGAAACAAAATGGAAAATAGGAAAATACATATCACAAGAAAGGAAAGAGATATTGCTCTTTCTTTTTGAGAGGAGAATATAACAAGATAAGAAAGTATATATTTTGTGATTATATTACCATATTATATACAATAAAAGAATCACCACAAGAGTTGTGTAGGGGACAATTATTTTTCTCAAAGAGTTTTTTTCTCTCTCTAAAATTCTTTATCTCTTTGCTATCTTGTAATATTAATATGTATTTTCCTATTTTGGATTTTGTTTCTATTAAAAATAGATCCTAGTTTTCAATTGTTTATCAACTCATCTATTTTTTATCAAATAAAAGATTTCATTAAGAAGCACATGTCATGACTCAAAATGGTTCATATCTTAAGCAGGGTTGATAAACAGGTGAAATTTTAAATGGTTGATATTTTTAAGGGTGTTTTAATGAACTTTTAAGCATGTTGTTATTAGATTAGAGCTTAGGGCTCGTATGGATCTAGGGTAAACAAAACCATGTTTGGATGGTTATGCAAACCCTAGTTATGCCAAAACCTGGTTATTGACAAATTATTGTTTGGATATCTTGCAAATAATACTTAGGTTATGCAAATCCCTCGTTTTGGGTCATTTACTTGCGTAATTTGTGTTTACACTATTTAGGACACATTTGGTAGGTATGAAACATTTTCATGTAAAACATTTTCATGTGAAAATTACGTTACACATATTTGATATGCAACACTACATATAAAAAAATTTATCATTATAAAAAATTTTATCAAAATTTTAAATAGAGAAACTACCTAAAAATGTTTAGAGTGAGAAACTATTTCAACATTTTTAGAGTGAAAACTGTCTAAAACTTTAAATTTGATATAGTTTCTCTCTAAATATTTTGATATAGTTTCTCTCTCTAAAATTTTGAAATTTCATATAGTTGAAAATTTCTCTCTAAAATTTTTGAGATAGTTTCTATCTCAAAATTTTATCAGGTAGTTCCTCTTTCTAAAATTTGATATAATTTCTCTCATTAAACTTTTAAGATACTTTCCCTCTCTAAACCTTAAAATTTGATAAAGTTTTTCTAAAAATTTTGAGATAGTTTCTCTCTCTAAAATTTTTTAAGTAATTTGTTTCTTTAGAATTTGATATAGTTTGAGTATCTAAAGTTTTCAGATACTTTCTCTCTTAAATTTGAAATTTGATATAATTTCTCTCTAAAAGTTTTGAGATAGTTCTCTCTTTGAAAAGTTTCACGTTGCTTATCTCTAAATTTTGATGTAGTTTCTCTCTCTAAAGCTTAAAATTTGAGTTAGTTTCTCCATCTAAAAATTTTAAGATAGTTCTCCATCTAAAAATTTTAAGATAGTTATTCTCTAAAAAAAGTTTAGGTAGTTCTCTCTCTAAAATTTGATATACTTTTTCTTTCTAAAATTTCAAGATACTCTATCTCTCTAAAACTTAAAATTTGAGATAATTTCCCTTCGAAAATTTTGAGATAGTCTCTCTCTAAAAATTTTGGTATTTCTCTCAAAAGTTTTAAGATACTTTCTCTCCCTAGAACTTGAAATTTAAGATAATTTTTCTCTCTAAAAATTTTGAGATAGTTTCTCTCCCTAAAAGTTTTTAAATAGTCTATCTCTAAAATTTGATATAGTTTATATCTCCAAAATTTAAAATACTCTCTCTTTTTAAAACTTGAAATTAAATATAGTTTCTCTTACTAAAAATTTTCATATATTTCTCTCTCTAAAATTTTACGTAGTTTCTCTCTCTAAAATTTGATATAGTTTTACTCTTTAAAATGTTACAATATTTTTTCTTTAAAACTTGAAATTTGAAATAGTTTCGCTTCAAATTTTTTTGGCAATTTCTCTCTCTAAAATTTGATATAGTTTCTCTCTCTAAAATTTTAAGATTTGTTTTCTCTCTAAAACTTGAAATTTGAGGTAGTTTCTCTATCTAAAATTTTAAGGTCGTTTCTCTCTCTTAAATTTGAGATACTTTTTTTATTTAAAAATTAATATTTGAGATACTTTCTCTCTCTAAAATTTTGAGATAGTTTCGCTGTCTAAAAATTTGTAAGTAGTTTATCTCTCTAGAACTTGATTAGTTGCGCTCTCTAAAGTTTTAAGATACTTTAACTCTCTATAAAAATTCAAATTTGATATAGTTCTGATTTCTAAAATTCTTGAAATAGTTTCTCTCTAAAAAATTCAGGTAGTTTCTCTCTAGAAGTTGATATATTTTATATCTTTAAAATTTTAAAATACTTTATTCATCTAAAATTTATAATTGAGCAACTATATCATGCTCTCTTTAAAATTTTTGATAAGGGTTCTCTCTCTAAAGTTTTTAAGTAATTTCTCTCTCCAAAATGTGATATAATCTTTGTCTAATATTTTAAGATACTTTTTCTCTCTAAAACTTAAAATTTGATTTAGTTTCTTTTTCTCGACAATTTGAGATAGTTTATCTCTTTAAATTTTTTAAGTAGTTTCTCTCTTTAAAATTTGATATAGCTTCTCTTTTTAAAATTTTAAAATAAAAAATAAATTCGGTATATGAAAAATTTTTCCTTTTAGATAGTTTTCCTTTTGAGATGGTTTTCTTTTTTTTTTTTGGAAAAGATAAAACTCGTATATGATATAGTGAAAAAGTTTATGTAAAGATGCAACCTTAGAACTACGGATGCACCTCAAAAATGTATTAGAAAATGTAGTTTAAAATTGAAAAATCCTTTGATTGATCATCTCGACATCGAGATTTATGACCATGGAAAATAAAAAAGATTTTAAGTTTAAAAAATAGTGCATGTTACAACATATTATCTACACCGTTCATTTTCAAGATTTTCATATATTTATAGATTTATTTGATTTTAACTAATTTTAAATTTTAAAATTTTATAATTAAATATAAAAATAAATTTTAAAATAATCTTAAAAATATTTTACATCAAAATTATATAACATAATAAAATTTAAAAGTGCACTTTACGACATAATAAAATTTGAAAGTGCACCTTACCTCGACACCAACGGCTGCATGCCAACTGCACCCAATAACAGAATCTTCCAAAAGAAAAGGGCAAAAACAAGGTACACGTTCTCAAACAATAAAAGGGCATGCGACAACTCACTGCTGCTGTGCCCCACCCACCCAAATTTTACGGTTCCTTCTAACAACTGTTAGAGACTCACCATCACATCTGCAAATTCATAAATTCGTGGTCCCACTTTGGGACCTCGTGTTGAATTGTTAGATTCTAAGACATTGGAGTGTTCCTGCGGATTCAGAGGTCTAAAAGGAGAAGGACTAGGTTCGTGTTGGCAGCATCCCTACAGTCACCGACACCTTTAATTAACGCTTTTAAAATGTAACTTTTTAATCTATCGAAAAAAGATGAGTTGGGATTCATTTTGCCCAGAGAATTATCCAAAAAAAACAAAAAAAAACTTAATTTTTGTGAGTATTTTGGTTATTTTATTTTTTAAAACATATTTTTTTTATATATTTTTTACTAATGCAAGTTTAAAAGAGAAATGGATGTGCAAAATTTGGTGCTAAAATATCTTGTAGAAAAAAATATTTAAAATAAAATAGTGTAGGGACGTAACAATGTGATTGGGGCCATCTCAGTGATCCATTTAGAATGAATGGTTAGATATGGTAAAGTTTAAAAATTTTATGCAGTAGGGGAAGCAACAAAGCCTTGCCCTATATTATTTGTATTATCATTCTGCCATTTTTTGAGTGTTTACGGCGGTGCTAGCCGATTGTTCATATAAGGTTTACATTAAAGAAGAAAAGACCTCATAAATGCCATTTCTTCCTTATTTTACTATTTATGATGGGCCATGCTTCCTTAGAATTGGGAGTTCTTATCTAATGAAAATCCAAATAGTTTTAATGTTCTTTTATGCACTCCATTGGGTAATCAGTTAGCAAGGGCTTATCAAAAATTAAGGACCCTTAAATATGTAAAAGGTGAGGTTAGTGTTTTATAAACATGAATTTTTAATAAACATATGTTTTTAATTAAAGGGAAATTTATCAACACGCCCGTATGAGCTATTTAATATTTTACCGATATAGTTTGATTTAGTTTCAAAATACCTACCAAAAGGCACATAGCATGATTTGGAATAGTCGTAAATATATATTAAATAGTATATCACTCATAGGTAGTTTCATAAATTAACTTTTATTAAATTAACAGCAAACTACTTACAAACATGGACTTTTTACCCTAAAGTGACTCTCATCACGCTATTTGAAAGGTAGTCAAAATAAATCATTGCATTTAGTAATTAATAAAAAATCAGCAAGACAAAAATTTACTCATAGGCAAATTGTTGATTTTGAGTTGGTGCAGGAGTGCGTTTTGGGACTGCTAGCGGAGAAAACTGTTATCTACGTCACCCATCAATTGGACTTCTTGTCTTATGCAGACCTTGTTTTGGTAAGAAACACCACATAACTCAATGTTTTCGAAATTCGGAGCTTTGAACAGGTTCGCATTGTCGGGGTCTAAACACTACTGTGTTATATGATGTACACACATTCTAAAATTTCGATCATTCGATTAGTAAATAAACAAAAAAAAATTGAAACAATACAAGACAACTGTGATCGTGCGATAAAGTTTGGATATTGATAAGGATAGGCGAAATCACTGTTCATTTTCGCCTATATATATAGGTTTGCCTAGAGTTAACAACCCCTCAAAATACAAAGGTTGTAGGTTTTTCTAGAGTTAATAATATCTTAAAATACAAAGGTTAAAGTTAGAAGGGGTTGTGATGAATGTATATATAAAAAAGATAATTACTTTTTGTTTAAAAAATTATTTTAATAGGTAACTTAACTATTAAGTAAGTACAAATTTGAAATTTTTATAAAAGTACTATGGTATTTTAGAAGTTAGTGTATTGTAATTTTATTTATAGAGTGCTATTGTTTTTTAGTAAAAATTTCAACTTTACTCTTTTTGGAGACGACAAAAATACTCCTTGTCCTGTAGTAATATTTATAAAATTGCCCTTACTTAATGATGTAGATATTACAAAAAAATAATTTTTTTTAAAAAATAGATTACAAAGTTAGTAAATCCACCCTTCACAACTCTCTCTATCTTTAATCTTTGTAATTTAAAGGGTTGTGAAATTTAGATTATTCCATATATATATATATATATATATATATAATGATCCTGTGAGCCAGTGGGCTCACAAATTAAAAAGAGCTCAACGGTTTAGGTTGAATCTAGTTCGATCTGACGATCACAGATGCCCCGATAGTGTCTTAATTTTAAATTTTTTCTAGAAATCCAAATTATTTGAAATTTTAAGCGTGTTTTCATAAAAAATAGGTTAACTTTTGAAAAATATCAAAAAAATATTTTATATGAAACAAATTGACCAAAATACCTCGGGGGTATTTTGGTCAATATTTATTTGTGGATTATTATTTTTATATATTTCTATTAGGTGCGGATTGATGAGAAGAACACGCTCTTAAAATTTCAAGTGATTTGGATTTGTAGAAAAAAAATTAAAATTCAAACATTATCGGACATCCGTGATCGTCAGATCGGCCCAATTCAATCTGGGCCATTGGGTTTTTTTTTTTGTGAGCCCACTTCAATCTAGGCCATTATAGAAAGTAATGATCTTATAAGACCCTCCTCCACCTATGTATGTAGAACCTCAAATGATCACTATTAAAGTTGGTACGGATCTTTAGAAAAGTTATCACATGGGTATGGGTATAGGACTTGGCTTTTCTATAGATCCGTGCCAAATTTCATGGCGATCCTTTGAGGTCCTACATACATGGGTGGGGAGGGTCCTATAGGATCATTTCTTATATATATATTGTCTAGAGTTAACAACCCCTTAAAATACAAAGGTTGAAGTTAGAAGGGGTGGTGATGGGTATATTTATCAAAATAATCGTTTCTTTTTTATTAAAAAATTATTTAAATAGGTAACTTTACCATTAAGCAAGGGCAAATTTGAAATTTTTAGAAAAGTACAATAGCATTTTAGAAGTTAGTGTCCTGAAACCTCACAAAAGTATTTTTTTTTAAAAATAGACTACAAAATTAATAAATCCACCATTCACTACTCTCTTTATCTTGAACCTTTGTAATTTTAAGGGTTGTGAAGTTTATAATATCCCATATATATATATATATATATATATATATATATATATATATATATATATATATATATATATATATATCGACAAATAGCATCGGCATCAAGAACACTGTGCTCCATTATAGCAATAATGTAATATGGCCAAAAGTGCCACTGTACAGAGATGCTCTTTACTTTTCTTTTAATTTTTTGTCTTCTTGCTTTTTGGACATCTGTCGTCTAGTAAGAGGCGAATCTCTTTACGCCTCCACCTTCTCACCCTCTTTTGTCGTCTGCACCGACAAATCTCCACTCACCTTTGTCTTCTTCTACCGACAAACCTTTTCGTTTGTCATCTTCTACTCTCCCTTTATTCCTTTCTTCATGAGGAAGGAACTCTTCCTCTCTATATAAGGAAGACAGACCCTCTTCATTCGATAGGGCCTCACTCTTCCAAGTACAACGGTTTGTTGTTCACATACTTATTATAAATTAAAATATATTTACACTCTGAAGCTAGATAACAATAAAAATAAGCAAAAGTGACAGTGCTGTAGATCCTGGCGAAAGTGGTATCAGAGCCATAACAGTGAAACACTTTCAACAAATCACAACAGTAGAACTGTTCAACAATGGAACTGTGTAAACAGTTACAACTGGAGAATTTGTAAAGCACAGAAGTGTTCAACCCTAGACGGGTCAAAGGTTTCACGGCTATTTGAATAAGGCCAATGTGTAAATATTTGTAATGAGTTTCTTTATGTTTTTCAATTACTTTCTTTGAAAGTAGGTGAAAGTCTTCTTGGTTTTGCGTTACTGATAGACTTTTTTCTACAGTCTTGATGGCATAACCCATCCTAAGTTTAAATGATCCTTTATTATAAACATCATGAATTGGTACCTTAGGAATGTTCCAATTTTGAATATTTTCCTCAATATCATTTATAATAATTTGTTCTTTATTTTTTACTCTAAGTTTTGAAGATGAAGTTACAGTTTTTCCTATAAGATTCCTTATGAGATTAACCATCCGTAGGTTGCGGATAATGACAATCTGGACATTCAGTGGCCTTAGCTTTTTTCCCTAAGCGGCTCTTCTGGCCTTGGCGGTACTTTTCGCATCGGCTTTCACTTGTCTCTTGTCTTAACTCTCGGACCAACTTTCTTGGTGGTCAATCTCACTTAGTATCTTTTGGTAAAATGTAACTTTATCACTAACTTATTGAGTTAAAAGAACAATTTTACAAATTTTCCAGTTGTAACTGTTTACACAGTTCCATTGTTGAACAGTTCTACTGTTGTGATTTGTTGACAGTGTTTCACTGTTATGGCTCTGATACCACTTTCGCCAGGATCTACAGCACTGTCACTTTTGCTTATTTTTATTGTTATCTAGCTTCAGAGTGTAAATATTTAATTTATAATAAGTATGTGAACAACAAACCGTTGTACTTGATTATTGATTGTAAAATTCTATAATAGTTAAGACAGAACAAGATTATTCCTAATAAAGGGACTATTGATATATCTAATACTATCCACTGAGCAGAACTATTTTCTCCGATCTTAATATTAAACAAAATCTTAAATTGCATAATTATAACATGTACGCAAACATATATTTATTACACATGTGCTTTTTACATAAGAGATGCTACAGAACTGTATATTACAAAAAGAGAAAAAGATATATAAGATAAGGAAGAGAAAAGAAAAGAGTATGTTTCAGAGAGAGGTCAAACTGAGAATAGGGAAGAGATAAGAGAACTTACTGTGTACACAAACAGTAACTGGAAAATAACTTCCAGTGATGAGGGCAGTATGAGGGTAAATCGTTGATATTACAATCACACATAATTAAACAAAGTAAGGTAAGAAAGAACCTGATTATGTCGAGCTATGAGGGCGAAGATAGCTTCAAATTCTTGAAAAGTATTTCAGAAGGTAGGTTCGACTGTAACAGGTAGGTTGCAGGTTGTGGGTAGCAGGTTACAGGTAGGTTGCAGGTTGTAGGTAGTAGGTTATAGGTTGTAGGTTGCAGGTTTACAGAGATAGGTTGCAGAGGTAAGTTGTAGAGGTAGGTTGCAGAGGTAGGTTGCAGAGGTAGGTTACAGAGGTAGGTTGCAGAGGTAGGTTGCAGAGTGAGACCTTGAAGATCTGAGTAAAAGAAGAAGAGATGAGAGGAGAACTGTAAATACCAGCTGTTTGTATTATTGGGGTTTTGGTAATAGAAGAATTTGTGCCAAGCTTCTATATACTCAGCATATTTAAAATATTTATAAGAAAACTCTGGGTTTTGTAATTTCTTTCCCTGTGCGGGATTGGAACCCCACTCATCATAAGAAAGAAGTTTCTTTATTTGAACTTTAGAATAAGCTATTATTCTAGTATTTTGTTGGAAGTAATGGACAACAGAGATGGACCCTGTTTCCATGAGTATGGCTTCATAATATTTGATATATCTAATACTATCCACTGAGCATAACTATTTTCTCCGATCTTAATATTAAACAAAATCTTAAATTACATAATTATAACATGTACGCAAACATATATTTATTACACATGTGCTTTTTACATAAGAGATGCTACAAATCTGTATATTACAAAAAGAGAAAAAGATATATAAGATAAAGAAGAGAAAGGAAAAGAGTATGTTTCAGAGAGCGGTCAAACTGAGAATAGGGAAGAGATAGGAGAACTTACTGTGTACACAAACAGTAACTGGAAAATAACTTCCAGTGATGAGGGCAGTATGAGGGTAAATCGTTGATATTACAATCACACATAATTAAACAAAGTAAGGTAAGAAAGAACCTGATTATGTCGAGCTATGAGGGCGAAGATAGCTTCAAATTCTTGAAAAGTATTTCAGAAGTTAGGTTCGACTGTAACAGGTAGGTTGCAGGTTGTGGGTAGCAGGTTACAGGTAGGTTGCAGGTTGCAGGTAGGTTGCAGGTTTACAGAGATAGGGTTGCAGAGGTAGGTTACAGAGTGAGACCTTGAAGGTCTGAGTAAAGGAAGAGAAGAAGAGATGAGAGGAGGAGATGAGACCCTTGGAGTAAGGTCTTAGAGGAGTGAGGCCCTATCGAATGAAGAGGGTCTGTCTTCCTTATATAGAGAGGAAGAGTTCCTTCCTCATGAAGAAAGGAATAAAGGGAGAGTAGAAGATGACAAACGAAAAGGTTTGCCGGTAGAAGACGACAAAGGTGAGTGGAGATTTGTCGGTGCAAGACGACAAAAGAGGGTGAGAAGGTGGAGGCGTAAAGAGATTCGCCTCTTACTAGACGACAGATATCCAAAAAGCAAGAAGACAAAAAATTAAAAGAAAAGTAAAGAGCATCTCTGTACAGTGGCACTTTTGGCCATATTACATTATTGCTATAATGGAGCACAGTGTTCTTGATGCCGATGCTATTTGTCGGTGATGGAATCTTGGAATAGTTTGTCTTTTTGTGTTATGGATGATGACGTTATGGTCTCTGGCTGAATTCGTCTGGATCATCTTCTTCCGGATCTGTTTCTTCCGGATCTGTTTCTTCTGGATCATTTTGGTTAAGTTGGAGATACCTATTCGTATGTAGTGGAGAGGACTGTACGGTTTCTTCGGAAGAGGTTGGCTTTCTTCTGGCTTCGGCAAAAATTTCTTTCATTTGTTTTTTCAGTTCTTCTTTGGATGCCTGGGGATTGGTTTGTAACATATTTCGGAGATAAGTTGGAAAGTCAAATGAGGTGTTTGCAGTATTTGGGTTTTCCTGGTATTTAGGTGCTTTTGGAGGTATTCTCTTTGGAGTGGCTTTGGTGAGATCCATTTGGAAGATATCCCAAACTGTTCTTTTAACTCAATAAGTTAGTGATAAAGTTACATTTTACCAAAAGATACTAAGTGAGAATGACCACCAAGAAAGTTGGTCCGAGAGTTAAGACAAGAGACAAGTGAAAGCCGATGCGAAAAGTACCGCCAAGGCCAGGAGAGCCGCTTAGGGAAAAAAGCTAAGGCCACTGAATGTCCAGATTGTCATTATCTGCAACCTACGGATGGCTAATCTCATAAGGAATCTTACAGGAAAAACTGTAGCTTCATCTTCAAAACTTAGAGTAAAAAATAAAGAACAAATTATTATAAATGATATTGAGGAAAATATTCAAAATTGGAACATTCTTAAGGTACCAATTCATGATGTTTATAATAAAGGATCATTTAAACTCAAGATGGGTTATGCCATCAAGACTGTAGAAGAAAGTCTATCAGTAACGCAAAACCAAGAAGACTTTCACCTACTCTCAAAGAAAGTAATTGAAAAACATAAAGAAAATCATTACAAATATTTACACATTGGCCTTATTCAAATAGCCGTGAAACCTTTGACCCGTCTAGGGTTGAACACTTCTATGCTTGTATGCCTAAGAGATACAAGACACAATATATTCACAGACTCTCTACTTGGCATGGTCGAATCCAGCCTTTGTAGTGGTCCAATATATTTTAACTGTTTTCCTAATTTTTCTGTTTCTTTGACCGACCTAAATATTTTAGACATATTAACAATAAATCTAAAAACACATGGATTCAATATGATCCATGGTTCACAAAATTTGGCCATAGTATATCGAATATATTATAAAGTCATGAATACTTTAAGTCCAAATACTTTACAACTTGATCAAAAAGATCAAACAATATTGTTTCAAACAAATATAGAAAAATCTAATATGATTGTCCCAAAAACCATAAAATAGTCAGATATTATATTACCCCAATCATGGGCATTACAAAATGCCAATCAACCACAAGAAATTCCTCAAAATCATATTCCTAATCAAATACTAGAACATACAGATGGTAATATTGAAATTAAATTCCAACAACCACAAGTACAGGATGATATTAATATTAATAGGAAAAGAAATATTAAAAATAGAATACCAAGTAGAAAATCTTATTCTCACAATCCAACTGTTATTATATTACTTCCTCCTAATCAACCTTCTTCATCCAATTCAGATATTCAATTTCACGGAACACAAAGAACCACAGATAATGTTGTGATTCCCACATACACATCTAAATCTCATACCACAACATCTAATACTGAACCCAGTATAGAAGAATGTAGTGAACATCCTAATGCTTTTTGGGAAAGAAAAAAGCATAGTATAAGTTTACCATATGAACAAGGATTTGATGAAAAACAAATCCCTACTAAAGCTAGACCAATACAAATGAATATTATTCTATTAGATATGTGCCAAAAAGAAATAACTGAACTCCAACAAAGAAAGCTCATAAGACCAAGCTCTTCACCTTGGAGTTGTGCAGCTTTTTATGTCAACAAAAATGCCGAAAAGGAACGAGGAGTTCCAAGACTTGTTATAAATTATAAACCATTGAATAAAGTTTTAAAATGGATAAGATACCCTATTCCCAATAAAAAAGATTTATTAGATAAAGTTGCTCAATCATGTATATTTTCAAAATTTGATATGAAATCAGGATACTGGCAAATACAAATCCAGGAGCAGGATAAATATAAAACTGCATTCAATGTTCCATTTGGTCAATACGAATGGAATGTTATGCCCTTTGGATTAAAAAATGCTCCATCAGAATTTCAAAAAATAATGAATGAAGTATTCAATGCTTATTACCATTTCATGATAGTAAAGGATCATTTAAACTCAGGATGGGTTATGCCATCAAGACTGTAGAAGAAAGTCTATCAGTAACACAAAACCAAGAAGACTTTCACCTACTCTCAAAGAAAGTAATTGAAAAACATAAAGAAAATCATTACAAATATTTACACATTGGCTTTATTCAAATAGCCGTGAAACCTTTGACCCGTCTAGGGTTGAACACTTCTATGCTTGTATGCTTAAGAGATACAAGACACAATATATTCACAGACTCTCTACTTGGCATGGTCGAATCCAGCATTTGTAGTGGTCCAATATATTTTAACTGTTTTTCTAATTTTTCTGTTTCTTTGACCGACCCAAATATTTTAGACATATTAACAATAAATCTAAAAACACATGGATTCAATATGATCCATGGTTCACAAAATTTGGCCATAGTATATCGAATATATTATAAAGTCATGAATACTTTAAGTCCAAATACTTTACAACTTGATCAAAAAGATCAAACAATATTGTTTCAAACAAATATAGAAAAATCTAATATGATTGTCCCAAAAACCATAAAATGGTCAGATATTATATTACCCCAATCATGGGCATTACAAAATGCCAATCAACCACAAGAAATTCCTCAAAGTTATATTCCTAATCAAATAATAGAACATACAGATGGTAATATTGAAATTAAATTCCAACAACCACAAGTACAGGATGATATTAATATTAATAGGAAAAGAAATATTAAAAATAGAATACCAAGTAGAAAATCTTATTCTCACAATCCAAATGTTATTATATTACCTCCTCCTAATCAACCTTCTTCATCGAATTCAGATATTCAATTTCACGGAACACAAAGAACCACAGATAATGTTGTGATTTCCACATACACATCTAAATCTCATACCACAACATCTAATATTGAACCCAGTATAGAAGAATGTAGTGAACATCCTAATGCTTTTTGGGAAAGAAAAAAGCATAGTATAAGTTTACCATATGAACAAGGATTTGATGAAAAACAAATCCCTACTAAAGCTAGACCAATACAAATGAATACTATTCTATTAGATATGTGCCAAAAAGAAATAACTGAACTCCAACAAAGAAAGCTCATAAGACCAAGCTCTTCACCTTGGAGTTGTGCAGCTTTTTATGTCAACAAAAATGCCGAAAAGGAACGAGGAGTTCTAAGACTTGTTATAAATTATAAACCATTGAATACAGTTTTAAAATGGATAAGATACCCTATTCTCAATAAAAAAGATTTATTAGATAAAGTTGCTCAATCATGTATATTTTCAAAATTTGATATGAAATCAGGATACTGGCAAATACAAATCCAAGAGCAGGATAAATATAAAACTGCATTCAATGTTCCATTTGGTCAATACGAATGGAATGTTATGCCCTTTGGATTAAAAAATGCTCCATCAGAATTTCAGAAAATAATGAATGAAGTATTCAATGCTTATTACCATTTCATGATATTAAAGGATCATTTAAACTCAGGATGGGTTATGCCATCAAGACTGTAGAAGAAAGTCTATCAGTAACACAAAACCAAGAAGACTTTCACCTACTCTCAAAGAAAGATATTGAAAAACATAAAGAAAATCATTACAAATATTTACACATTGGCCTTATTCAAATAACCGTGAAACCTTTGACCCGTCTAGGGTTGAGCACTTCTGTGCTTGTATGCCTAAGAGAGACAAGACACATCATATTCACAGACTCTCTACTTGGCATGGTCGAATCCAGCCTTTGTAGTGGTCCAATATATTTTAACTGTTTTCCTATATTTTCTGTTTCTTTGACCGACCCAAATATTTTAGACATATTAACAATAAATCTAAAAACACATGGATTCAATATGATCCATGGTTCACAAAATTTGGCCATAGTATATCGAATATATTATAAAGTCATGAATACTTTAAGTCCAAATACTTTACAACTTGATCAAAAAGATCAAACAATATTGTTTCAAACAAATATAGAAAAATCTAATATGATTGTCCCAAAAACCATAAAATGGTCAGATATTATATTACCCCAATCATGGGCATTACAAAATGCCAATCAACCACAAGAAATTCCTCAAAATCATATTCCCAATCAAATAATAGAACATACAGATGGTAATATTGAAATTAAATTCCTCCTCCAACCATTATATCTCAACCACCTGAGACTTCGGACAAAGGAAAAGCCATAGCAATACCTGAGCCTGAAACAATGATGCTTGCAGAAGAAGAACCAATTATAGAAGATACTATCCAAAACCAAGAAAAAGCTTTTATGGATACTACACCTATAACTGACACCATCAATAAGATAGCTTATGGAAAATATTGGAAACCCATAACAGCCTTACCCTATCATAAGAGACCTACCCCTGTTGATATTCAAATGGAAGAAGATCCTATACAACAGGCAGTATCCTATTCAGGGAGATCAATAGTTAATTGGCAAATTGATGGGTTATCTGAATTAAAAATATTAGATGTTATGGGACATATGACAATGTATGCCTCTGCAAATAAAATGACAGGCAACCATGATCAAGAGGTTGCTAAAGCAATAGTTAATGGATTCACAGGATGGTTAAGAGGATGGTGGGATTTTTATGTAGATGATGATACAAAACAAAGGATTCTTAATAATACAAGACAATGGACAGGAAGAAATGAACAAAATCAAGAAGTCATATATACAGAGAGTGATGCGGTTAACACTCTCATATATACAATTACTCTACACTTTGTAGGCAGTACATCATTGCTAGCAGCAAGATTAGAAGATCTGCTCTCTAACTTACGCTGTCCTACTTTATCTCATTATAAATGGTATAAAGATGTATTTTTCTCAAGATTGTTAATAAGAGAAGATTGTCAGCTAGATCATTAGAAGGAAAAATTCATAGCTGGTCTTCCATACCTATTCGCAGAAAAAGTCAAAGAAAGACTGCGAAAGAAACATAATGGACTAATTGTATATTCATCATATACACTCGGAGAACTCTCCGCAGAAATATGTGCTGAAGGCTTAGCCTTATGCACTGATATGAAATTAAAAAGACAACTAGATAAACAAAAGATCACAAAAAGAAAGGAATTAGGTGATTTTTGTGAACAATTTGAATATTACCTTGATAAGAAAACTATGCCTGACAATTTATATAAGAAAAAGAAAAAATACAAAAAGGAAAAATATAAATCCAAAAATAAGGAAAAAGATAGAAAGTATTATAAATAAAAAAGAAAACTAATAAATAATTTTTCTCCTAATACAAAGAAAAAGAAAAAACTACCAGTATGTTATAAGTGTGGCAAAATAGGACATTATAAACACCAATGTAAATTAAAAAAGAAAATAGAATCATTAAATCTAGATGATACAATAAAATCAAAATTGTATAACATAATTTCTTATGATTCTTCTTCTACTTTTAGTACTTCTCACCTAGACCAAATAGATGATGATGATCTTATATGGACAGAAACTTGTGATTCTACCACTGATACAGAATCTTCTAATTCAATAGAAGACAATGATTGTAGTTGTCCCTTACCCCAACATAATGTTCACACACTTACTCAGGAAGATAATTTCATCTTAGATATTATTGACAAAATTAATGACCCCAATGAAAAAAGAGCTGTCATTACTTAATTTATTAATATTACCAAAAACAAATCAAAACCATTACCTATCAATAAAAATCCAGATGAATATAATTTTTCTGCCATAATAAAAAGAGTAAGTGATCAACACACTTCTCAACAAAAGGAACCTACAATCGCAGATCTCAAAAAAGAGATTAAAGAAATAAAAACAGAAATAGGGCAGTTAAAAAGTAGAATTCAATCACTTGAATTACAACAAATGTCTCAGCAAGAGTCTGATACAGATGAAATAGAATTCAATGACTTAATAAATTTGGATCCAAATCAAGTAATAGATACTCCTGAATCCTCAGAAGTACCTACAGTCCCAATTCCTTCTGTCAACTTAATAAACAAAATAGTTGTACAAAAATGGTTTGTTCAAGTCAAAATTATAGTTGCAAAAAATTATAGTTTTGAAACCACAGCTCTGATAGACTCAGGAGCTGACTTAAATTGTATAAATGAAGGACTCGTACCTTCCAAATATTTTGACAAAACCACTCAAATATTAAATACAGCAGATGACAGTAGATTATTTATTAAATATAAATTATCTAATGCTTCTGTATGCAACAATCACCAGTGTATTGATACACCATTTATCATGGTTAAAGGATTAAGCCAATCAGTAATCTTAGGAGTCCCATTCTTAACCTTGCTCTATCCTATAACCATAGATGAAACAAGAATCTCATCAACAATTCAAAATATTCCCATACAATTTAATTTTATTCATAAACCAAAATTAAAAGAATTAAATAATGTCAAAAGCCAATTAAAGGATAAAGAAAGATTTCTTTGTACACTCAAACAAGAAATTAAATATAAAGCCATTGAAGAACAATTACAAACTTCTTCAATACAACAAACATATATATATATATATATATATATATATGGTGCAGTTTGTATAGAGCCCAGGCTCTAAATAATCAATTTATGGCCTACTTTCAAATAGTGTCGAGAAATGTGGTTTCAATATTAGAATTCCTTGTGATAGCTTTAAAATATATTTTTATCTTTATTTATAAAGATTAAAGCTTCAAAAATAGTGTAGATTGACAGATTTATAAAAACTTGAAAATTGACGGTCCAAAAATGCATTACAAAATCCACTATTTCCAAAACTTGAAATCCATTTTTTTCTCATGTCCATGCATCTTGATGTCGAGATGATAAATTTGAGGATACTTGGGTATCACAACAACCTCTTCTAGTAAATGTTTTGAGGTAAGCTCTAATTTATTTGCTTAGAGTTAACAACCCCTCAAAATACAAAAGTTAAAGTTAGAAAGGGTTATAACCCCCTAGGGTAATGTAAACCTTGGTTTTTAAGCCAAACAAATCTATAAAGACATGCTTTTTCTAAAATTCATACTCTCAAATTTATCTCTCTATCCTCGAACCTCTTCTAGCTTTATCTTTTCCCTCTCCCTCCCCTCATTTTTTTCTCTCTTCACTTTTTTAGAGAGAGTAAGAGACATAGGAAGAGAGAGAAAGAGAGATGTTTGGGGTATATAAGTGAAGAGAAAGAAAAGATTGGGGTAGATTTCACGAAAGTGAAAGGTTATAGGGAGGAGAGAGAGGCATTTGGAGAAAATGGGAGGGGAGAGAGAGTGAGAGACGTAGGAAAAGAGAGAAAGAGAAAAGTTTGGGGTATATAATTGAAGAGAGAAATGATTTGGTTTAGAAAGAGCATGTCCTTCTCACATTTGTTTAGGTTAAAAAATAGGTTTAAAGTGGCAAGGGTAGAAGACATTTTTTGAAACCTTAGGTTTATCAAGAAATGAAATTTCAAAATAGGGGATATGTAGATATTTTCCCTATTTTTTTATATTTTTATTAGGTGTACTTTGATGAGTAGAATGTACGTCAAAATTTTCAAGTGATTTAGATTTGTAAAATAAAAATAAAAATTTAAATATGAAATAAGGCTGTGACTGTCAGATCGGCCCATAGTCAATCTGAGCCATTGGCTAACACTGTAGCAATCAGGCTATGGGCTGACAACATCCATTCCATATATATATACGTACGTACATATATATATATATATATATATATATATATATATATATATATATATATATATATATATATATATATATATATATATATATATATATATATATATAGGAAAAAGCTCTTATCGGCTCATGGGCTCTTAGAACAATTTAAGCCCAACAGCCTAGATTGAATCTGGACCGATCAAATAATCACTATTATATTTCGTAATTGAAATTTTAATTTTTTTTTACAATTCCAAATTATTTGAAATTTGGAGCGTCTATTCTTCAAGAATAGTAAAATCTAATAAAAATATAAAAAAATAATTCGCATAAATTAAATTAACCAAAATACCCTTGAAAAAGTTATAGGGGTATTCTGGTCAATTTATTTTATGTGAATTATTTTTTTAATATTTTTATTAGGTGCATTTTGATGAGAAAGTTTATATTCCAAATTTCATACTATATGGATTTATATAAAAAATATTAAAATTATATTATCGATATACAGTCCTGACCATCAGATCGACTCATATTCAATCTGGGCCCTTGGGCTTATACTATTCCTTCAGTTAGTGGATTCACCGTAGCATTGATATATATATATATATATATATATATATATATATATATATATATAAATGGAAGATACTACAAAACACATATGGCAAAAATAAACAGTGATTTCGATACCCTCATCACCGTCCAAAGTTTTCGCACGGTCACGATTGTCTAGTAGTGTTTCATTTTTCATTTTTTTTTCTACAAATCGGAATGATCTGAAATTTGGAGTATGTGTTAATAAAAAATAGGAGAATCTACAAAAAATATAAAAAAAGAAATTTTACATAAAATAAATTGACCAAAATACCATAGAAAACTTTCAGGGGTATTTTGGTCAATTTATTTTCTACAAATTATTCTTTTTATATTTTTATTATGTGTGCCTTCCTAAGATGTACACATGCTCCAAATTTTCGATCATTCCGATTTGTAGAAAAAAATAAAAAATAAAACACTACTAGACAATCGTGATCGTACAATGAACTTTGGACGGTTATGAGGGTAGGCGTCTATAGGTGTTGGGAAAACTTAAAATGTAGAATTAAATATGCACCTCAAAAATCCATCGGAAAATGTTGTGTTAAGGTTGAAAAAATATCTAATTGGTCATCTTGACATTGAGATGCATGAATATGGAAAAAAAAAAGATTTTGAGTCTAAAAAATAGTGCATCTTGCAATACATTATCTAGACCATCCATTTTCAAGATTTTCTTAGGTTTATAGATCTACTTGATTTTAAAATTTTTTTAAGTTTCAACTGTTACAATAGATATGAAATAGATTTTGAGATAATCCTAATAATTTTTTACACAAAAATTACATGTTATGATACAATTTGGAGGTGCACCTTAATTGGATTGTTGAACGTTGCAACCTTATAGAAACCACACCCACATATATATATATATATATATATATATATATATATATATATATATATATATATATATATATATATATATATATATATATATATATATATATATATATATATATATATATATATATATATATATATATATATATATATATATATATATATATAGAGAGAGAGAGAGAGAGAGAGAGAGAGAGAGGGAAACACTACAAAACGCCTATAGGTGAAGTTTGGCTTTATCACCATTCAAAGTTTATCACCCGGTCATAAATGTATGATAGTGTTTGAATTTTAATATTTTTTTCACAAATCATGATGATTTGAAATTTTGTAAGTATGTGTGCCTTAGTGAGATGCACATGAATAAAATATATAACAAATAATTTGAATGATAAAACTTACGTAAATACCCTTATAAAGTTACAAGGGATCTTTATGTCTATTATTTTTTAATATTTTATTTTGGTGCGACTTGGTCATATGTACACATGGCCTAAATTTTAGATAAATCTGATTAGTACAATAATTATAAAAATTTAAATACTACCGAAAATCTATGATTGTGTGATGAACTTTAGACGGTGATGAGGTGTAGGTGAAGTACTGTGGAATTTCACCTATAGACGTTTTGTAGTGTTTTCCCTATAGTATCTACAAAACCCCTATAGGTAAAGTTCTACAGTACTTCACCTATGACTTTATCACCGTTCAAAGTTTATCACACGGTTACAAATGCCAGATAGTGTTTGAATTTTAATATTGTTTTTACAAATCATAATGACCTGAAATTATGTAGGTGTGTGCACCTTAGTGAGATGCACATGAATAAAATATAAAACAAATAATTTGAATGATAAAAATTATGCAAAATACCCTAATAAAGTTTTAAGAGTAATTTAATCATTTTATTATATGACATAACTTTTTAAATATTTTATTTTGGTGCGACTTGGTCATATGTACACACGCCTTAAATTTTAGATAAATCTGATGAGTACAATAATTATAAAAATTCAAGTACTATCGGACAACTGTGATCGTGTGATGAACTTTGAATGGTAATGAGCTGTAGGTGAAGTATTGTAGAACTTCACCTATAGGCATTTTATATATATATATATATAAGCTTGTATAAGGTTGCAACCTTAAAATGTATTGAGAAAGGTTTATATGCTTCCCCTACAACAAGAAGTTCTATCCTCCCCTTAGTATCCAACCGTCCAATTTTGATCAAGAGAGCCACATACCGATCGATCTTAGATCCGACATCTCAAAGTATTTTATTTTTAATTTTTTTTATACAAATTGTATAAATATGAAATTTGGTATATGCCATCTTCTCATTGGGATGCACCTATGAAAATATTTAAAATGATTTTTCGATAAAATATAATGACCAAAATACTCTTGAAACTTTTAGGGGTATTTTGGTCATTTTATTTTGTTGAATCTTTTTTTTTATATATTTTTTGTTAGTGCCAGTTTAATAGATGAATGGACGTCCAAAATTTGGTGTCAAAATAGTTTATTGAAAAAAATTAAAAATAAAATAGTCTAGAGACGTGACATTGTGATTGGGGCATTCTTAGCCCTCCATTCAGAATGGACGGTTGGATAAGGGGGAAGATAGACCTTCTATGCTATAAGGGAAGCATAGAAAGCTTGCCCAAATGTATAATTACATGTGCACCTCAAAAATGTATTTGAAATGTTGTTAAATTGTTGAAAACCCCTCTAATTAATCATCTCGACATCGACATGCATGAATATGAAAAAAAAAAAAAAAGCGATTTTGAAGCATCTTGCAACACATTATCTAAATTGTCCATTTTCAAAATTTTCATATATTTATAGATCTACTTGATTTTAACCATTTTTGGAATTTAAAATTTTCTAATTAGATATGAAAATAGATTTTAAGATAATCTTAATATTTTATAACAAAATTACATGCTATGAAAAAATATGAAAGTGCGACTTATCTATATATATAAATATATATATATATACATATATATATATATATATATATATATATATATATATATATATTAACATCTACAAAACACATATTGGTGAAGTTCTACAGTACTTCACCTACACTTTATCACCGTCCAAAGTTCTTCATACGGTCACAGTTATCGGGTAGTATTTAAATTTTTATAATTATGGTACTAATCAGATTTATCTAAAATTTGAGACTTGTGTACATATGACTAAGTCGTACCAAAATAAAATATTTTATAGGGGTACTTTTCATAATTTTTATCATTCAAATTATTTGTTTTATATTTTATTCATGTGCATCTCACTAAGTCGCACACACTTACAAAAATTCAAATCATTATGGTTTGTAAAAAAAAAATATTAAAATTAAAACACTATCAGACATCTTTGACCGTGTGATAAATTTTGAACGGTGATAAGGCCGTAGGTGAAGTACTGTAGAACTTCCACCTATAGGTGTTTTGTAGTATGTGTGTGTATGTGGGTTCTAAACAATCAAATTAGAGCCTACCTTCAAATAGTGTCAAGAAATGTGGTTTCAATACTAAAAATCTTTAAGATAGCCTTAAAAATATATTTTCATCTTTATTTATAAAGTTTAAAGCTTCAAAAATATTGTAGATCGACTGATCTATGAAAATTTGAAAATATTGAAAATTGACGGTCCAAAAATGCCTTACAAAATACACTATTCAAAAACTTAAAATCTATTTTTTTCTCATGTCCATGCATCTTGATGTTGAGATGATCAATTTGAGGATATTTGAGCATCAAAACAACTTCTTCTAGTGAAATTTTTGATGTACGCCCTAATTTGATTGTTTAGAGTTAAATTTTGAACACTTATATACTCTAAAAATTCAAATTTGAGCCTACCTAAAAAATTTCACTAGAAGAGGTTGTTTTGATGCCAAAATATCTTCAAATTGGTCATCTGAACATCAAGATGCATTGACATGAGAAAAAAATAGGTTGCAAGTTTTGAAAATAGTGTATTTTGTAACGCATTTTGGATCGTCAATTTTTACTATTTTTAAGTTTTCATAGATATGTCGATCCACATTATTTTTGAAGCTTTAAACTTTATAAATAGATATGAAAATAGATTTTATGGCTATCACAAAGATTCCATTATTGAAACCACATTTCTCGACATTATTTGAAGGTAGCCTCTAATTTGATTGATTAGAGCCTAGGCTCCATACAAACCGTACTCACATATATATATATATATATATATATATATATATATATATATATATATATATATATATATATAGGTTAAATTTTGGACACTTATATATACTCTTATCTTATAATGCGATATTTTTTTAGTAAGGTTATTTTTGGTTATTAGGTGGGGTGTGACATTATCCACATGAGATGCGATATCACTCACATGAAGCATACTAGTGACATTTAATGCTCTATGTGAGTGATGTCACATCCTTATAAAGTCCATCAAATAGCCATAATTGTCTAATAGTATTTGAATTTTTATTACTTTTTTATAAATCAAATTTATCAAAATGTTGGGGCTTGTTTGCATCTAACCAACTCAAACCTCAATAAAGTATTTAGGAATAATTATAAAAATAAAATGACAAAAATATCCCTAAAATATTTATGGAGGCAATATAGTTATTTTTATTACTTGAATTATTTTTTATATATTATTTAGCTGCACACCACTAAGGTGCACACACACATAAAATTTGAGGTTAATCAAAGGTGCACACACACATAAAATTTGAGGTTAATCATATTTGTAAATAAATTATTAAAATTTAAATACTATCAGACAATTATGACTGTTTAATAGACTTTGGATGGTGATGAGCCATAAGTGAAATTCAATAAAACTTGAGTGAGTATTTTTTTTAAAAAATAAAAAGACAACAAAAATAATTAAAAGAAAAGCACAAATTACATACCGGACAAAAGGACGACAAAAAACCCTAGAGCTTGATGCAAATGAAATAAGGTAGTGGCTTTGTTTATAGAACATGTTTGTTAAGGCATGAGCACTCAAGAGTTTGAGGAAATTTAACAGGTGATGAGAGATGGAAAGATCGTAGAGGTAGGCAGGTTGGAAGAATTGGTGAGTAAGGGTGACAGTGGCGAGCTAAACCAACTCATGCTGGCACACAATCTCTTTATACGAGATATGGCCGCACCGGTCGACCAAAATCGCCCCCATCACCTTCCAAACCAGCTCTTAACGGATGAAGTGATTGAAGAGAGAGAAGTAGCAGCAGCAGAAGGAGAAGAGAGTGAAAGAGGGAGTGTGAAATGGAGAGTGTACAAGGCTTTTGTGACAGCAGCTTATGGGGGAGCCCTGGTGCCTTTGATACTAGGCTCTCACGTGATGTTCCAATGCCTTCAGATGGGAGGTAATTATTGGATGGCTTGGTGCACCCGACCAGACGGTGATGGTGTGGGTGCAACAGCGCCCGTTGCTCGACGGATGATGGTGGGGTATGCGGTGCTATCTGCTGGGAGCTGCCTGTGCGTGTTGGCACGTGCATTACTCCTCGCTACGGCTGCAGTTGAGACGGCACAACGTCTCTTCCACAGGATGCTACACTCTGTCTTTCGAGCCCCACTCTCCTTCTTTCACTCCACGCCCTCGACTTGCATTCTTTCACGAGTAAGAAGGAGCTTCTCTCTTATTTGTGAACTATTCTCCTGTGTGTGCAAAAATTGTGAACTCTTATGTTTTGACCACTTGCATCCAAATTTCAAACTATTCGTATAACATGGCTCAGTATAGTAAAACTATTTCTTCACTAGTCAAGGTTATCACGGGACGCCACAACATGTCATCTTGAGTTTCATCCTTATTGTAGAGAAAGAACCTATTAAGTCGGGTGAGATATTACAACATGACGTCTTAAATTTTATTCCTATCATAAAGAGGGCACCCACCACCACTGAACTAACTAGAAAATAGAAAGAAATTGAATTGGCTCATCACTCTCCATTGACGTGATGTGAGCGAGAGAGTGGATTTAAGAAACAATGATCTACTTAAAAATGATATGGTCTCTCAATCTCTCTTCATCATCATCCATGATCTTAATGGAGGGTGATGACCTTACGGCCTGTGGTTTTTCAATATTCTACTAAAAAATAGCATACTTTCATGGTTTTCACATATTATATTATGAATGGAATTGAATTGAAATGAACAGGCATCAACGGACCAGAGCACAGTGGACACAGATATTCCCTACAGAGTGGCAGGCCTGGCCTTTGCTCTCATTCAGCTCCTGGCCCTTGTCACTCTTGCTTCGTTCCTTTCTCTCTCTCTCTTCTTCATCTTCCTCTTAGTCATTTCACTCTCTGCGTGGTATCAGGCAAGCATCATTCCATTCTCCATCATTCTATCAATTCCTCAGAATTTTATTTCATTTTCAAACCTTCTTCTGGGAAAGAATAAACTGATAAATTTTGTGGCTCCAGGTATATTACATCTCCACTGCTAGAGAGCTAGCAAGAAACGTTGGGTCGAGAAGGGCTCCAATTCTCCACCACTTGTCTGAGACAATCTCTGGTGTCACTACCATCCGATGCTTTGGGCAGGAGCACCGCTTCCTAACTACTAACTTCCGTCTTATCGATAATTACTCTCGTCTTGCCTTCCACAACTCAGCTGCCATGGAGTGGCTCTGCCTTCGCATCAACTTCCTCTTCAACATGGCCTTCTTTTGTCTCCTCCTTGTCATACTTCGCTTGCCAACTAATGTAATTCATACAAGTAAGTCTCTCTCTCTGTGAACATTTTCTCCCCTCAACTTACAAGAGTTCGTCTCATCCTTTCTTGCTATTTGCCCATTGTTATGTTGCTTTAACTAATCTCTGCCTTTCTATTTAGAAAAATGGTCTGCATAAAATAAAAGTGTCCTTTGGAATTGTTTCTTCCTTTTCAACATTTGTGACTTATGGAATTCTTTTGAATTGGGCTTCCGACATTGATATGCTCAGCCAGTGTTGAATGATGAACTAACTTGAATTTCTCTGTTCTTTGGAATTTACTTTTATCCGCTATCAAAATTTTGGCACAGTTATGAGGCACCTGATCTGCATTGAGCGAGAGGTCTATGGCTCCTCTCTTATACAAACCAAGCAAACCTACCCAAAAGAAAAGGACTTCAATCTTATTGATTTTTTATTTTTTTCATAAATTGACTGTCTAATAAATTAACTGCATCTCATTAAAGTAGTAGGGTATACATGCATCATGAAAATGTCTCAATCTTGAGCTGCCAAAAATGGCTCACTGTTTGAAGTAAAATTTGCCAACATACTGTTGTGGAAAGATTTATATGAAATTTTGGGGAATTCAATTCTATAATTAACATGGGATGTTGTTCTTTCAGGCCTTTCTGGTTTGGTAGCAACATATGGCCTGAACCTGAACGTGTTACAGGCCTGGATTATATGGAACTTATGCAATGTTGAAAACAAGATGATCTCTGTAGAAAGAATTTTTCAATTCACCAAATTACCCAGCGAAGCCCCATTGATGATTGAGGATTCAATACTGAGTCCAGATTGGCCTAAAACAGGCACAGTTGAAATCGAAAATCTCCAAGTCAAGTACAAGCCACACCTTCCTCTCGTTTTAAGTGGGATTTCTTGTAAGTTTCCTGGAGGCAAGAAAATAGGAATTGTTGGAAGAACAGGGAGTGGAAAATCTACACTCATACAGGCCTTGTTTCGTGTAGTCGAACCTTTAGAAGGAAGGATTCTGATTGATGGAGTGGACATATCATCTTTGGGTTTGCATGATCTGAGGTCTAGACTCAGTATCATTCCACAAGACCCCACTTTGTTTCAAGGGAGCGTGAGAATCAATTTGGACCCACTTCAGCAGCACTCTGATCCTGAAATTTGGGCAGTAAGCGACTAACAACTCTTTCTTTTATACTTTTCTACTTTTTCTTATAGATCAAAAGTTATGCTTGGGAAGGCTAATAAATTCTTGGGTTTTGAACCTTACAGGCTCTTAAGAAGTGTCAATTGGTGGACGTAATAAGGCGTGATCAACGCTTGCTCGATGCACCTGGTGAATATATTTATCATAATGATCTCATTCCTTCGTTTGAATTTTTATATTTTCTTTTTTAGTTTTTGTAACAACCACATGTATAACTTAGCCAAAGAAAAAACTAAAAGTATTACTTGGGGCAACTGATTACAAGATTCATATTCCCTAACATCTATTACTGCTGTCTGTGTGTGTGTGGAATATCAGACGTGCATAACATGTACTAATTTAATGTTGATTAACTAGTGTTGAAAGTGATGAGATGTGGTGGGATGCAGTTGGTGAAGATGGAAATAACTGGAGTTTGGGACAGCGGCAATTGGTGTGTTTAGCAAGGGCACTATTGAAAGAGAGCCAAATTCTTGTGTTGGATGAGGCGACTGCTTCAGTTGACAGTGTGACTGACAGAACCATTCAAAAGACCATTAGAGAAGAGACATCCAAATGCACTGTGATCACGATAGCCCATCGGATACCCACTATAATTGACAGTGACCTTGTGCTAGTTCTCCACCAAGGTATGATTGACTCGAATGAGACACAAATTAGGAAATTAATTAGGAAAATGTTTAGGTTAAATTGCATGATTTCTATTTCAACAAATCGCCAGGCACATTTGCTTCTGTAAGGAATTGGTACATTAACTTTTCAAATACAACTAATTATTTACTTTTTGTACAAAGAGATTATTTACTTTTTGTACAAAGAGGTCACAATCATTCTTGTCCCTTAAATTTTAAAATTGGAGGTTGTAAGAGCGTCAATAGATATAAAGTTCCGAAAAATATTTCTCGATATAAAGTTCTGAAAAATATTTCATGGACTTCATGACTCACCCCAAGCCATCCAGTTTGACATCTAATGAGTGAGAATAGTTGTGACCTCCTTGTAATAAAGATAAATGGTCTCTTCATAGACAATCCAAAAATATTTCTATGGAGTTATCAGGAAAGAATAACTGATATGATCTAGTATTCAGTTAGTGTCCGCTTCCATAGAAGATATTGGTTCATGAATTGCTGCCATGGGCTGCTTTGTTACTCTCAAAACAACATAGTTTTTAATTAGCTTACAAGAAATGTTTGTTGTATATTGTACTTAAAATCTCTCCAGCTGCATTTTTTTTTAATCTTGTAACTTGATGATCGCAAGCGGGTTTTGCAGCCAACCAATCCCTTGAGGTTTTCTTATTGGCTCTACGTTCTGCTTGCTTTGCCTGGGAGCAGCAAACATTTATTTATTCCTTTAACATGAATCTATGTTATATTTACTTGGGATACATGGGCAAGACATTTATGTTGTTGGCTCGTCGGGATACTTATAGGGCACATTGTGGAGTACGATTCACCAACGAGTTTACTAGCTAATGCGTCCTCCGCATTCTATCATCTGGTGATGGAATTGTTGAGGAGGTGAACATGACATCACCCCTTCGTATGCTCTCTAATGATTCTAGTGACCTAACATGTTGGCTATCTGGTTCACATTCCCTAAGTGAGGCTCGTCATGTCACAATTCTAAACAGAAGCTAAGGCACAAGGAAAAAGGTGGAACAGTTTACGCGTGGAAAGCGACACTGTAGATAATTGCTCCTCCACTGACAAGTTAATAACCCTGGTTCTCATGTCAATCCTTCACCATTTTTCTGTTCATGAGGTGGTTGTATCATTCCTGTATCTCCTTCTATAACCTTCTTGTTTCATCTACTAATCATTCTGTAATTGAATATAAACTCTTGAGATTGGCAATAAAATACCTTTACTGAAAATGGTTTCACACTACCCCAGGACTAATAGCTTATAGAGGAGATTTATTTGGTCAAATGTTAACACCCCATTCATCTATTCCCTTCACTCCTCCCTCTCTCTAATAAACTTGTGCATATATGTATCTCATCTATGTTGAACTTTGTGTTTTTGGATGCTCAAACTTTTCAATTTCTAGAGATTCAGTGATTGTCAAACCTTGTTCACATTCCATTTAATTGTTTATTTGGCAATTCCATGTGATTGTGTATTTCTTAGTTCAGCCTGAGTTCACTATGACTGATTGATCTGCAACTCGGAGATGCATTTGATAAAGTGGGTTTCAGCTAAATGTTTGTGTGTGAAGTTTGAGGAAAGAAAATAGAAACTCCAAATTCATGAAACAATGAGCAGATGATGTATAAGTAGGGATGGCATGCTATAAGACGATTTCTCTTTGGGAAATGGTTTGATAGGGCTACATCCCGATTGAAATAAGTAAACCCTCACTTTATAACTCATCCAAAATTGTAATTCAAGCATTAGAAAACTTTTACATCAATCATCTTTGCTTGAACATTACGGTTGTGGAAAAAAAGATTTCAAGCCCTAAAAATATAGTTATTGTAATAAATTATCTCCCCAAAAATAATTGTTCATAGATCTGCAAGATCTGTACTATTTTTTGAGTTTTGAATTTCATTATCGGTGTTGAAAATTGATTTTAGAGCCATCATGGAGATTTCTATTGCCAAAAGTACTTTATGGACGAGGATTTGAGGTGATGCTTTATTATGTTTTCATAAATCCTAAGCCTTAAAGAAACCTAATCCTTTATCACTCCTGGCAGTCCTAAAAGAAACCTAATCCTTTATCACTCCTGGCAGTCCTAAGCCCTGAAATCAAGCAACTAAAGGTGAGTTGCCAAGCTTGAGAAAAGGTTTTTGAACTATGAGCATATTCAGTTACACAAAACCAAGTATCTAATTACAAGTCTGACGGCTATTGTTACCTTTTGTTCCAAAGGTAAAGAAAAGTACAAACAATCTGTTCCCTGATTGTGTTGCATCAAGCATAAAAAAGTGAAAACGAATGGCTAAACTACACCTGAACTTGAGTGGCAGTTTGTTTAGCATAATGTTAAAAAGAAAAAATGGATTAGTGACCTGCATTGCCAATCTAATTGTTTATTTGGTGATTCCATGTGATTGTATATTTCTTAGTTCAGCCTGAGTTCACTATGACCTATTGATCTGCAACTCGGAGATGCATTTGATAAAGTGGGTTTTCCGCTAAATGTTTGTGTGTGAAGTTTGAGGAAAGAAAATAGAAACTTCAACTTCATGAAACAATGAGCAGATGATGTGTAAGTAAGGATTGCATGCTATAAGACGATTTCTCTTTGGAAAATGGTTTGATAGGGCTACATCCCGATGGAAATAAGTAAAGCCTTACTTTATAATTCATCCAAAATTGCAATTCAAGCATTAGAAAAATTTTACAGCGATCATCTTGCCTTGAACATTATGGTTGTGAAAAAAAAGGATTGCAAGCCCTAAAAATATAGTTATTGTAATAAATTATCGCCCCAAAAATAATTGTTCATAGATCCACAAGATCTGCACTATTTTTTGAGTTTTGACTTTCATTATTGGTGTTGGAAATTGATTTTAGAGAGATTTTTATTGCCAAAAGTGCTTTTTGGATGAGGATTTGAAGTGATGCTGTATTACGTTTTCATAAAGCCTAGGCCCTAAAGAAACCTAATCCTTTATCTTTTGCCCATGAATGATTATCAGTCTTGGCAGTCCTAAGCCCTAAAATCAAGCAAATAAAGTGAGTTACCAAGCTTGAGAAAAAGCTTTTGAACTATGAGCATATTGAGTTACACATAACCATGTATCTAATTACAAGTCTAACAACTAAGGGTGATTTGTTACCTTTTGTTCCAAAGGTAAAGAAAAGTACAAACCATCTATTCCCTGATTGTGTTGCATCAAGCATCAAAAATTGAAAACGAATGGCTAAACTACACCTGAACTTGAATGGCTGTTTGTTTAGAAAAATGTTAAAAAGAAAAACTGGATTAGTGACCCACATGGCCAATCTTAAAAACTGGTTTGGATCGGCCATTGCATCGTTCGGTGGATTGATGGATTGGCCTAATATGGCCAATTTTTTTTTAAAAAGTATAAAAATCCTTGTACTACTTTTTTTTTTTTTTTTTTTTTTTTTTTTTCGGTGTTTCCCAAAAATTGAGAGTAGTGCATTATGGACTCTCAACATTTTGCAAAAATGTGAGACGTTGTTTTTATTGATATTAATTTTTATATTGATTTTGATACAATACTGTTATAAAGTTTTAAATTCTTATTATGTGAATTTAGTGAAGAAATGAGGGAAAATGTGATTTTTGATACTATTTTCATGGTACCAACATGCATTTCGAGAGAGAGAGAGAGAGAGAGAGAGAGAGAGAGAGGGGGCAGTCGACTTCATAATATTGATGTGTTTTATCGAGAGATGAGGTTCAATTATGTGCTTGGTTGGATAGGATGAAATTGCGCAAAACTATGTTACAAATGCATATTCCCTAAAAATTATTCGTATATTTTTTGGAAAGATTATCTAAAGGGTGTGGTTTTTATACAACCTAGGCTCTAAACAATCAAATTAGAGCCTACCTTCAAATAATGTTGAGAAATGTGGTTTAAATATTGGAAATCTTTGTGATAGCCTTAAAGTATATTTTTATATTTATTTATATAGTTTAAAGCTTCAAAAATAGTATAGATCCGACATATATATGAAAATTTGAAAATCTTGAAAATTAATAGTAAAAAAATACGTTACAAAATACACTATTTCCAAAACTTGTAATCTATTTTTTTCTCATGTCCTTGCATCTTGATGTCGAAATTATCAATTTGAAGATATTAGGGCATCAAAACAACCGCTTCTAGTGAAATGTTTGAGGTAGGCTCAAATTTGATTGTTAGAGCCTCGGCTCTATATAAACTTTTTCCTCATCTAAATGGTGTATTTTTCAAAAAGATTGTCTACAAAGAGACCATTTATCTTTTCCACAAGAAGGTCACAATCATTCACACTCATTAGATGTTAAATTGGATGGCTTGGGGTAAGTCACGAAGTCCGAGAATTTTTTTTGAAATTTGTGTCTATTTACTGACACACTTACAACCACCCATTTTTAAATTTAAGAGATAAGAATGATAGTGACTTCCATGTCCAAAAAGATAAATAGACTCTTTGTAGACAATGCTTTTTTTTTAAATAGCTTAAAAAAATAATTTTATTGAAGAACATGAAAGATTATTCACAGTTTATCATTTGTTAGATTAATGATTAAAATTAAGTTTGAAAAGTTGCTTTGAATTCAATTTTATCTATTATGTCAAATTAGTCATCGCTGATTGTGATATAGGTTATTAATATTGCTCATTTAGTTGTTTACTTGCACTGTGAACTGAAATTTTGACTTTAAGATGCATTTAAACTCAATTTTGTTTGTTATTTTTCTCAAATAACAAACACAGAATGGTAGATGGTAATGCGAAAACAAGCATAAAACTAAAAAAATAACAAACCAAATGCAAACCATAGGCTTGATATGGTTTGAACATTTTTTTTTTGCTAGGTTTGTTTTATCCCGCATTGAGGATGTAGGTTAAATATGGGGGAGTTTGCTCTATAAAAGACAACCTAATTAGGGGCTTCCTACCCCATCACGCCAATGGGCCATTCACATGGATGTCTTGGCCCTTTGGTAAATAAAAAAATTTGAATAATAACTATTTGAAAATTATTTATAAACAAAGAAATTGCCCGATTGGAAAGGGAGGGGTGATTCACTTGACCATCCCTCTCTAAATTAAAAAAAATTCAAATATATGAAATGTGTAAGGATGAAAAAGAAATACTTCTCTCTAAATTAAAAAAAATTCAAATAAATGAAATGTGTAAGGATGCAAAAAGAAAAACTTTCTAAATTTAAAAAAACACATGTGGGTATTGGGCTGCCTAGCAGCCAATTCTTAGCGAAACGGGAATTCTTAGCGAAATCAAACGGTTCCTACTGGTCGAATTGATACTCGATAATCAGACTTGATATATGGTGGGAATCGGACTGGTCCCGTCGGTTACTGATCTAGACTCAATATATGGTGGGAATCGGACTGGTCCCACCGGCTACCGAACTATATTGGGTGATTCCAATCAAACATATGGTGGGAATTGGATTGGTCCCTCCGGTTACCGATTTAGACTTGATATATGGTGGGAATCGAATTGGTCCCACCGGTTATCGATCTAGATCAGGTGATTCCAATCAGAGTTTTAAAATGGTTTAGCATCTTGGAAGGAACCGTCCTATACTCGATATATGGTGGCAATCAGACTGGTGCCATTGGTTATCGATCTAGACTCGATATATGGTGGGAATCGGACTGGTCCCACCGGTTACCAATTTAGATTGGGTGATTCCGATCAGAGTTTTAAAACCCTGGTTTAGCATTTTGGAGTCCAATAATGACACAAATTCCACTAAATTTTCTGGCAAATGGGAGATCCTTTCTTTCATTTCATATTTTTCATTTCAAACGCGAGGCTTGTAGACCAATCCCTAGGCGTTACGTTTGCTGGTAAAGTGGTGCAAAACAGGCACCGAAAAGTATAAGATCTGAGGCCGATTGTACAACAATGACTTGGCTTCCTTGATCTCGATCGAGAGAATGAATAGAGAGGGAATTTTCTGTCCCTAACTCTTGCCAAACTCAAGGTATTACAAGGAGTGGATCTGCCTAACTCAAGGCTGATAAATAAGTTTTTAGGAATCTTTTGACAAGATAATTATCCTGGTAAGCTTGGCTCCAGTCTTCTGGGCTGGGTAGCCATTCTCCCTCATTAGGGTCTTCAGGATCTAAGTTTTGAGAAAAATCTTCATTTTGATCTTCACTTTCTTTATAAGTATCGTTCAATATCATGTTTTTCATACCAACGAGCTTCAATAATTCTTGCTAAAGTTGCGGGTTGATAGTCATTTTTTATAATATATCTCCATCTTATTATCCAGGGAATGTGCTTTTCAGCTATAAAGTGAAGTAACAACGTTTCATCATATCCACATCTTTAATAAAAATAATTAATAAGTCTATCTGGTAATATGTCATGCCTTGCACCAAAGTGATTCCACAAAATTAAAAACCATTTAGGGAATTTTATCTAAATACAATCATCAGTAAACCATAACAACCAAGTACGAGTAATCTTTTATTTTGTATGCATAAAACATAAGTCAAAGCTTCGATATAACCGAAATAATTAAATCGAGTATTAGAACCTTCATTATGTTCTAATCTTTTAAAGAAATAGGGTGGTTTATCATTAAAATCTTCTGCAGACAACACTTTAAATTATCCAAGAATAAGCATAATCGTCTTGAATTCCTCGGTATTGATGGTTTACATGAACACTATTTGTTTGAATCAAAACTTGTTCATGAATGATCCTCTTTTGGAGTTTTTATAGGGACATGAGTATTAGGACCAAAATATTTTTTTCTCTAGATCTGGGGGAAGAATTTGCAATTCTTTTTCTTCAATGGATATGAGTTGAAGATAAACTTTTTTAAAGAAATTTATTCCGCTGCTCAAAGGAGAATTAGTTGTTAATGCTTTGCTATCAGCATACAGTTTGGCTTTGCCCTTGGGATTGTACCACGCCATTTTGCATAAATTTACAAGTTAGGAAGTCATGAAGAGAATTACTTTTTCCTTTAATATACTCAATAGCAAACTCAAATATTGACAAAATAGCTTGTCATTTGGCAAATATTTGCTTAGATGTCAAATTTTGTAACATCTTTTTCTAAGACTTCTTTAGCGGAATTATAATCAATTATGAGTAAACACTTTTGATTTAAGATATCACTTTGGAATTTAATATAACTTTTACTATGGCTGAAATTTTTTTTTTAATAGTAGAATAATTATGATGAGCCTTATTCCAAACTCCGGAAGTAAATCTTACTAATTGTTCTTTATTTTTAATTTATTGTTTAAGTATACCACCATGTCCCCCCTCAGATGCATTTGTTTCAATTATTTTGAAAGCAGATAGATCTAGGATGGCAGGACAAGGCATGTTTTAACTTTTTGTTTAATTTGTGGAGCCGCTTTAGTCATCTATTCAGTTTATTTAGAGAGACCCAATATTATGAGTAATTGAGTGCCGCTTTTCATTACATTCATTTGTTTCCCTGCTTTATTTGGATTCCAAATTAAATCATGAGAAACACAAGTTGAAAGACCAAACTCCAAGGCTACGCATTTGGTGGTTAAAAGCCCTCAATTTGCTTTTCTTAAAGACAACCATATACTGGATATCATCTTAGTAGCGTAGGAATGCATACACACTGGGTTGACAGACCAAACTCCAAGGCTTCTTTGCAAAATGGACTTTGGAAAAGCTTATGATAAAATGGATTTTCAAATTTTACATGGAATTTTGGGGAAGATGGGCTTTAGATCTAGATGGTCGTTGTGGGATACATGGTTGTTTGAATTCAACACACTTCCCTATCCTTTTTAATGGAAAATCTTGTAAATATTTTAAAGCCTCAAGAGATATTCGACAGGGGGACCTACTTTCTCCATACTTGTACACTATAATAACTAAAAGCTTTAGAATTATGTTGAATTCAGTGGTAAATAAAGGCCTCATCTCTGGTATTAAAGTTGGAAGCTTGGTTGTCTTTCATTTACAATATGAAAATGATACTATCTTCTTTTGTAACGCAGAGGAACATGAAGTAAAAAACTTATTGGTTTATCTAAAATGTATGGAGTTAGCCACTGGTCTAAAGGTGAACTTGGAAAAGACAAATTTGATAGGGATTTGGTGTCCTGAGGCTAGGGTAGCTGCTTTGGCTAAAATTCTTGGATGTGGGATAAGCATTTTACGTTGTAAATACTTGGGCATCACTTTAATTGGAGGAAATCAGTAGAGAGCTATATGGGAACCTATTGCTGAAAGATTTAATAGGGAGCTAGATCTTTGAAAATTAGAACTTTTGTCATTTGGAGGGAGAGCTACTCTTATTAAATCTGCATTATCCAATTTACTTGTCTATTTTATATCCAATTTTTGGAGGCCGAAGCATGCTGTCAAACAACTTGAATATATTATGAGAACTTTTTTGTGGGGCAATGTGAGAAGTGAGAAACAAACTTAAGCTTGTGAAATGGGAGAGGGTGTATGTGCCTCCCTGAAAGATGGTGGGGCGGGGACCAAGAAACTAAGGTTGATGAATATTAGTTTATTGATGAAATGGTGGTGGTGTTTCCATTCTATGCAAGAAGGGTTATGAGGTGAAGTATTAAAAGAGAAATATGGTATGAATGTGTTGATTGGCTTAATCAAAAGTCCTAGATCAAAAGTTGGCTTCTCAATTATTTGAAGAGGAATTGATCTTTGCCGACCTATTTAACTTCGACATTGTCATATGGTTGTTGGTAAGGGTGACCACACTTTATTTTGGTTCGACAAGTGGCTGGGGGATTTCGTTAATTGATAATTTTTCCCTAAGGTCTTCACCAAAGTTCTTAATCCTTTGGCCTCAATGAAAGATTTAGAAACTACTAACTCTTCTTGGAACATTGTTTGCAGTCACATGAGAGTCACAAATACTTCCTCTCATGAGTTTCAGTTGCTCATGGATTTGCTGCATAACTTCTACTATGCATTCGCCAAAGATGATTGTTTGGTCTGGGACCTCACACCCTCGGGTGATTTCTCAGTACAATCAGTTTATAGACTGTTACATGATGATCACCGTAGACTCCTTGATCAAAATCTTTCTAATGTTTGGAAATTGCAGTTGCCGTTAAAGATCCAATTATTCTTATGGGTGGCATTTCAAAAAACGTTGCCTACTGTTGATAATCACCGATAGAGGGAAATAATAATAATTAATGATTGTCGACTATGCCTAAGAGGCTACGAAAGTGTGGATCACCTTCTGTTACACTGCCCTTTTACTCAAGAGTTATGGGCTTGGTGTAGGAGATTGCTGAATTTGCAAAGATTCCACATACAAGAAATATGATCCTTCAACAATGGATGTACCTGGCTTATCGATGATTGGGACTATACTATGGAGATCTTTAAGGGATAGCACCTTGTGGAACATTTCGAGAGTGAGAGAAATAGGAGGACATTCGAAGATGCATAATCTTAGGCTGATATTCGACATTCCAAGATGCACAATGTGAGGCTGATATTGTAAAATCAAATATCTTAGCCATGGCAGCTGAATGGTTCTCAATTTATAAGAATTGCAGGTTTATTCCCTAATCACAGATCTTTGAGAATCCATTTGAAGTTCTAAGATAAATACTTGTACACGAGAAAGAAAGGTAAATTGGTATCCTCCACCTGAAAACTGTGTGAAATTGAATTTTGATGGAAGCTCGTATGGAAACCCATGCCCTGCATGTCTTGGTGGGGCCATTAGAGATCATATGGGCAACTATATCTATACTTATTTGGGGCCATGTGGGAATATAATACTGAATGAAGTGGACGGCCTAAAATTACTAAAAGATCATGGTGGTCATAAGGTGATTGAAAGAGATTCAAATAATGCCATTGCTTGGGCAAAAAGAGAATCAAAGCTACTGTAGAGATTAGGCAGCATTTTTATGAAGTTTTTTCAATTTTAACAAGTGGATCTTTTTGAGTTATTTCAGAAGGCTAATGCTAAAGTTGATTTATTAGCAAAGGGTGGTATACAACAATCATTGTTGGTGGTTACACCCTTATTTTGATACTCCCTTATAATCTTCTTTAGTGAATGAAATTCATCGTAACCATTTTTTAAAAAGGAAAAGCATGAGAAACACTCGGACATGATACATATTCTCAGTATTTATATATTTTTGTTAAAATAATAAAAAAAAGTATAGTACAATACTACATTTTTTATTGAAAACCTAAAAAAACAAGATTTTAAAGAAATTTTATTTATCTTTCTTAAAATTTTCGTTAAAATAATGAAAAACTATGATACAATACTACTTTTATTGGAAACCTAAAAAATTTAATTTTAAATAAATTTTAGTGATTTTTTTTTTTTTAATTTTTTTTAGGCCAAATCCAGCGGATCCAGATTGGTTTTCTTGATGGACAATCTAGGTCCCCAATCTAGTTTTTTAAGATTTGTACCAATAATGCTCAAGTGATTGTATGCTACTGGGAGTTAAGGGAATAGAAGAGCACATTTGCTCACTCTAGCACTAACACGCTAAAAAGATTATCCTTTTTCGCATGGGAAAAATGATAGAAGCATGAAAATCCCAAAAACCGTGAAAAAAAATCTGGCGCAACATATTCTTATGGTTGGCAGCCTGGCCCTAAAACTAGGGCCTGGCCCACAAAATGTGGCCCAATGGTAGGGCTGGCCTAGTTTGGCCTGGTCAACCCTCATATGTTTTTATTTTTTCTTTGAAACTTTATTTAGCCTAGCTGGCCTTGAGAAGGCTAGGTTTGGGCTTGAGCCAAGGCCTCTTTGACCCGGTTAGGATTGAGCTAGGCATGGGCCGACCCTATAGGGACTAGGGTCAAAGCTAGCCCAACCCAATCCTGGCCCCGATTGGCAGCCCTCGATATTCTATCACAAAAACCTATTTCTCTCAAGTCATTTATATGTTGTTCCCTCGACCAAAATAAATGGTTACAACAAACTTTATAAACCACCCAAGGTGACCAAATCTTTGTCCTTAATTTGGTTTGGCAAGGCCCATGTCCTACTGTTGAGGTTGCCATGTGGTTCATGGCCCTCGTCGCCAAGACCAATTGCTTAGCCTATTTAAGGGCAAGTAATTGGACTTTTTGACTGGTCATGAAGCCCCGTAAGTCCCATTCTCGTGTTATAAATTGTTACTCCTAAAATTTGGAGTGGAACACAAGGTAGGGAGGACGAATAGGGTGGAGAAGAATTAATACAAACCACTTGATGTGGTCAACCACTTGCCCCCCACACTCTCTCAAAAAAGGGCCTTTCCTCTATGAAAGGGTGGGGGCCGAGGTCCGGAGGGAAGAGAGAGAGAGGAGGAGATCCGATCGTAAGTGGCCTGTCCCTTTCTCTTTGTTTCTGTGTCTCTCTGTCTTTGTGCACCTTTGGCAATGGCTTCTTCCACCTTTAGCCGATGGTTGAGGCCAGAGGTACTCTTTCTCTTCTTTTTACTATGTTGTTTCATGTTGCGCAGAGTGCATTTCAAAATCTCATGCTAGGAACATTGTTTTAGAACTTAGGACTAGGTTTTGAGCCGACACTTGCTGAATCGGTTCTGATCATCGAGTCGGACAAGTTTGTTAGGTTAGATTGCAGTAAGATGATAACTAAAGATTAACAAGGAAAAATAAGAACCGGGGAATAGGCGATTCTAGCTTTTCTTAGAACTAGATTTTCCCTCTGCTAGTTTTAGGTTGAAGCAGATGATTATGGTTCGATTTCGATCCACTGATTTTTCAAACATTGCTCGTATGAGTCCTTGCAAAACAAGTTTCAATGCTCTGCTTTAAAGAAAGGAAACTAAATCGATCCTCAATCCATTCCCAGTTTTTTTGAAGAATTTTTTGAAGAGTAAAGCTACTAAAGAAATTCAGGTCGACAGGGTCTTCAAAGACATCCGACAAAATTAGAATGATACAAGAAGGAATTCAGGTCCATAGTCTTCTTCAAGACAAAAGTATATTGCAAGTGATGGGAAAATGAACTGGCAATCCAAAAAGATTCAATCCGTTGAGGTTGGACATGACCAACATGCCGTCTTTATAAATCTCTACATGATAAACATAACTTAGTTTGATTATTATAAAAAAGCTTCAGCTCATTCTTTGTTCTTTTTTTTGGTGTTGAAAATTATTAGGATGGTGTGATAATATATTTTTATCTCTAATTGTAACATTTTAAACTCCAATTAATTCAAATCGAGCAGATCTATAAACACATAAAAATCTTAAAAAAAACAGTCCAATTAATGTGTTGCAAGGTGTATAATTTTTAGGACTTGATATCTTTCTTTTCTTCACTTCCATACATGTCAATCTTGAGATAAATAATTGGGTTTTTTTTTTTTTGTTTTTTTTTCCAACATTAAAATAGCCTTTTATTTAAGGGATTTTTTAAATGAACTTTAATTCTACATTTTAAAATGTCAAACCTAAATAAACTCTTTTCTTTTCTAAATCTTTCTTTAAGCTCTTGAAGTCATGAAGTACAACTACGACATTAGCTATTGACAAGAGGTTCTGACATGCTTAGAGAGAAAATATTATGGCACCTATTTGCTCTCTCTCTCTCTCTATATATATATATATATATATATAGGTGTAATATATTAAGTGAGTTCAATGCTGGTGTTTGTTTGAGCAGGTGTACCCAATCTTTGCAGTCGTTGGGACAGCAGTTGGTATATGTGGCCTCCAACTTGTAAGGAACATACGCACTAACCCAGATGTCAGGTATAATACCATTCAACGCTTAAATTCACAACTAGAAGAACTACTTCTATTTCCAAAATTGGAGAAAAATGTAATTTGCATGGCTGCAAATCTCAAGTTTGATATGACAACCTTTTTTATCATATTACTCATGGAGCCACCTATCTATATTACTTTCTTCAGAGAGTAAAAGAGTAAAAAATAGTTCCATCACCAAATTATACCACATATTACATTTTAATTGTATGACACCCCCACATATTATTCTTGCCAGAGTACCATGGCTTTAACCTAATTCAAGTCAATTGGAAGTTTGAAAAATAATAGGAGAGAGATAAACATGTCCTTTGGGCTCAATTAACATATCCGTTCTGGTGAGGGAGGTCAAGGGCTCAAATCATAAAAGTTTGTCCCAAAGAACCATACAAAATGACTTATCTTTTATTAAATGTAAAAAAAACATAAATTGCTTACGATAACAAAAGAAAATGACTTAGATTTTTTCAAAATTATCATTAATATAATTTTTTTCTAATTAATTGGGGTCGGCTATACCATTCTACTCTATTAAATGCCATACCCTTGGTGAAGCCATAAGTCCCTATACTTCGATCCACATGCCTTTGCCCTTGTCCTCTCAAGTCCTTTTACTTGAAACTCACGCCTCCTAATAGGTGTAATACTTGGTAGGCGCCACATGTGACCAGCCCACCTAAGTCTATTTTCTTTTATATTATCGCTTAACCTAAATTCTCCTGAATGGATTCATTTCGAATTCTATATCTTCTTGTCTTTCCACTTAGATTTTTTTAAAGATAATAAAAAGTATATTTTATATACTTGGAAAAGAATGGAGCATGAACTCATATTGGATCTGTTTGCATTGATGGGCGGCAGGGTTACCAAGGAGAAGAGAAGTGCGGGAGTGCTAGAGAACTTTGCAGAGGGAGAGAGATATGCCCAACACAGCCTCAGAAAGTTTGTGCGTAACAAATCTCCTGAAATCATGCCATCCATCAACAAATTCTTCACTGATCCGAAATAAAAAAGACACCCACCCTTTTGTGTATGGATTCATTGCTAATCATTCATTCTTTCTCTTGAGAGAGCACAATTGAGTCTCATAGGCGTAGTAATAGCTTTGTTTTCTTGTTTGTTGACATGATCTTATGTTGCTTGTACCATCTCAACCTTTTTTGAAATAAATCTTTTAGTCTTGAGGATGCAATGGGTTCATTCACAAAAAAAAGAAAAAGAAAATCTGCAGCAAAAGAGAGATGCTTGTGGGTCCGCGATGGGGATCACATCTCTATAGCAATGCGGCCTGTATTGCTATACCTTTTGAGCATTCGAAAGTCTCGAAAGAGTCAGTGTTGAATTTTGGAATTTTCTTCTCTTCGAGGTCTTTTTCGGGTTTTGATATGTTCCGTTCTATTCTAGGACCAAATAAACTCAATTCAACCCCATAAAGATTTAATCCCAACTGAACTCGAATTTCCTAACCCCATTGAGCTAGAGGTTATAAAAGGCCTACATAAATACCCCTCTAGTGCGTTTTAGAACCTAGTGAAAGTTGGACAAATGTGATATAGCATGGTGCATATAATTTTTTATTTTTATTTTCTTATCGACTAAAATACTTACAATGATTCAATTACAATAAATTCAACTCGAAAAGAATAAATAAATGAATCGGTGCTCACTTACTGCCTACATTTACAACTTTCTTTTATTGAATAAAACCAACACAATGGTTTATAAGAATAAGAAATAACCCATAAATTGTCCTCAGTTTTATTATATGCACAGATATTTAAGAGTTTTCCAACTCGACTGGCCTAGCTCGTCAAGCTAAGTCCGAGTATCGAAACATAGAATTTGCATATCATGGTCCACAAACGACCACACTCCCACTGAGTTTATGTTCCACTATATCATATATTGATTACATGCTCTCATAAGACTTTTAATGGCTACAGAAGCCCAACACCTACAAACCTTAGGATTTGAAATCCTAATTTCCCACCTAGAGAGCCATAACCTAAGCGTCAAAGCCCTAAAATTAGAATCTCATAATCTCAGAACCCTAATTCCATTCACAATCTATTCCATCATTCCATAAGTCATTCATCCAATCTCTATTCATCCCTTAGGTTAGAAAAACCTTGGACGCCTTAAATTCATTTTTTTCCCTAATCTTTGGCCAAAACATGCAATTTCAAACTTTAATTCAATTCAATTCATTATCATCAATACTTTGAGCAAGGGGAAGGGGAGCTTGTAAGAACAGCTCGATCCAAGCCCCCAACTCTACCTGCAGGGCCATGGGTCCAGACATGCAAATAAGAATTCTCCTCTTTTTGTTTTAATTTTAGTTTATTTCAGTTTGGTTTATCTTTCCTAGTCTTTTTCCTTGGTTTTTGCACGATTGCATTTTTTGAAGCTGGCCTTGCCGATGGTGTATGAGGATAAACATGTTCCCATAGATCTATCTTCTCTTTCATCAGATCCCACATATTTCTACCGATTTTTTAATTTTTTTTGTTGAAAGCATAAATAGGAGAGGATTTTTTCCGAGATCTCCTGAATTTGGCTATGACTAATAAAATTGAAAGAAGAGGTTGGTTAGGACATTTGTGAGGGATATTTTATTATTGAAATGTACAGGGCATTTGAGCTCTTGGTAAATTTGGGTACTTCCATGGTAGTTTACATTAAACTGATTGATTTTGTGAAATCTAAACTGCATAAACAATTTGAAGGGAGTCTTTTTCACGATTTGTTGATTTCCTGATGAAGAGATACTCCTTTGCTATCTAGAGGACCCTCTCCAACCAAATGTGACTAGTTTCTAACTTTAATCACTAAAATAAATATTGGATGCAAAAATACGGTTTCCTGGCTCTAATACATTGCTAGAAACTCCATCAGAGTTTAGTCGTCCTGCAAGATTCAAATTGGTGTATGACACTAACAATGTTTCTTGCATAAAACTCCATCGAAGGTGAGGTCTTCAATTTTAAAATGATATATGCCTCTAAATTTACATTTGAAAATCTTGTGGGTTGTGGTAGAATGTTTTTCGCACTTTTGACTTGACTCAAGTTTCAATCTCATTAGTGGAATACAAAAAGCTTTTACCACAAACCAATCAAGCTTTTCAAGGACTTCGCATTTACTCACATTTTGGTTTTTCAAGTTGGGGACAAATTTCAAATTTCTGATCACTATTTCTAATCTAGCAATTGTATGTGCCACGACGTTCTGATCACTATGTCCAGGTTGGTATGTGCCACGAAGTTTGAGAAACTCTTCTTTGGACTTAGAGTCTGGTTAAAGATACACTTACAGCCACGTTGTTTGAAATTTGATAGACAATAATGATTGTGACATCTATATATTAAAAATAAATAGTTTCTTTACATATGTTTTCGAAAAAAAAATCCATGCCCCTCAATACGAAAAAAAAAAAAAAAAAAACTATTTAACATCGATTTGACTCGCAGAAAGTTCAACCTAATAATGCTCCTTAGAGGAAAGGAGGTGCAATTCATTTAGAGATAGATTTCTTAAAAAACATAAACTATCATTGAACCAGGTCAAAGTCGTGCAATTTTTGAGGTTAGTCATCATATCCGACACCCCGTTGGATCTGAGCGACTAAAGCAAGTTCGAGCCCAAATCAGCCACTATAACTACCAATATATAACTATGGGTGTGGTTTCTATAATGTTACAATCCTAAACAATCCAATTAAGGCACACCTCCAAATTTTATCATAATGCGTAATTTTGGTTTAAAATTCTTAGGATTATCTCAAAATCTATTTTAATATGTAATTACAAAATTTTAAATTTCAAAAATGGTTAAAAATCAAGTAGATCTATAAACATATGACAATCTTGAAAATGGACGGTCTAAATAATGTGTTGCAAAATGCGCTATTTTTGGATTTCAAAAAATATATATATTTTTTCTTGATATTCATACATCTCGATGTCGAGATGATCAATTAGAGGGTGTTTTAATATTAAAACAACCCTTCCCAATAGATTTTTGAGATCCATCTTTAATTCTACATTTTAAGGTTGCAACCTTATATAAGCTTTTTTCTATAACTATGATAGATACTCATACGTCTTATTCATATCGACAACCATACGACTCTTCCGCATTGTGTTCCATAAACACATCATCTTTCATGTTGTATCGTGTGTTGTTACTTAAATGGGCCATCCAAACAGGTCGTGACATATAATTTTATTGAACTACAATACGCATTGATACTTGGTAGGAGTATCGTTGCTCGTTTTACAACTAAGGACTCATGGCCCATATATAAGATTCGATGTTTTCAAATCTAAATATTAGGGACGGGATTGCAACATGTGATGTTTGGGAAGCACCATGTGGAGGGAACAAGCGTGTTTGAGTATTAGTAAATTACTAATTATATAAGATATAAAGAGGTATTTAATGTAATTTTAGAATTTATTATTTAATTGGAAAAAAAAGAATGTCAAAGTTCTTATGCAATATTAATTGAAATTTAAAAATCTTTCCATATTCTGAATTATATATTATACTTCGCGGATGTTTGCATAGAGTTTGGAAGCATCACCGCCCCTTGGCATAATTAAATAAGCAATGGAAGCAACCACAACTTTTTGGCACCAGATATGTCTGAAAGACTGCCCGTGTATATTTATGGAGACAGGTTTCGTAGTAGGAAAATACAAGAAAATTAAGATTTGGGAAACCATACACAGCCCGTGTATATTTATGGAGAGATAACTTACAAAAAAACGGTTGATTTTGAGATCATGCATAATTTTGTAGTTCTGGTAACTTTACGGAACTATAACTTAGCCTAACAGGGGTATTTTTCCTGTGATGCTTGATGCAAAATGATCGAGACGGATTCCCCATCTTTTTTTGGTTGGAAAATAACAAGAAGCCGCAACATCTCAGAGAAATCGATCAAAATGTGCTTATAGAAAAGTGCATGAAACCCAAAATCGGAAAAATGGCTGAAAATTCGTCGACCCTTGAGGTTTTCGTATAAAACTTGTCTTAAAATTATTGCAGCAAGTCTGATCTAAATTTTCTTGGTGATAGATCAATTATTCTGGCACCCAAACATGCAAAACAAAGGCCCCTAGCATGTGGGTGGGAAGAGGCTCTTTTATAGACTAGATCATATTTTGGATGCTGTTCATATCTTTTTTTTTTTTTTTATCCACCCCTGAATGGGGGTGTCTATATAAACCCCGGCTTTAGGCCGATTTTTTCTTGCTTGATTAGAAAGAGAAATTCTATGACTAAAGCTTGAAGATTTCTCTCCTAGTGAGAGAAAATCCTACTCTTGCCCTTAATCCTAGTTAGGCATCCTAACCCACATTCCCAATCCTAGTTAAACCCCAATTAGGTCTCTTCATCTAACCCATTCCCCTCAAATCTTCAAACCCGAACCCAAACTCGAACCCCATCCCAACCTCAATTAGGTCTCTACACCCAAGCCACTCTCCTATACCTTGTATCAAACCAATAACTCAAACTCTACCCTCACCTCAACCTTGGTTAAGTCCCTAAACTTAATTGAGTCTACTTTTTCCTCAATCCTAGCTTTAAAAAAACGGATTGGTAACTCGAGTCGGTCACACTCATACCCGTTACGGATCGGAAGAATAGGTAATTTTTGTTTCGATTTTTTTTTAAAATAATCATCGGAATCGGCGGTTCCACGAAAAAATCGACGATTCTACTATTTGAAGCCGCCCGAATTCCCTTTTTTAGCCTAATCTAAAGCGTCTTGAGAATTCTGAACCCGAATTGCCTAATTCCAAATCGGATCACGAATTTTTTAAAGCCCGCTAGCCCCGATGACCAACTTCCCCAACTCTACCCCATATCCTAACCTCAAGCTTAAATCCTTACCCCAACTTTGGTTAAGTCTCTGCACTTAACCACACCACAACTTCCCTGACTCAACGCCAAGCCGACCATAGTAGGCCCATAAATAGGGCATCCCTTGTTTAAAACTCAAGGGAAGTCGAACCTGATTACGCAATTCTAAATTCATCTCATGACAATTAACACCTGCTCTGAGGTTTTTGGGTCACGCGGATCGGACTTAGGCTCCCCCTTCAGCAACTTTAGCGTGTTTGGCCCAAGGGCTCACCTTCAGAAGAAATTGAGACGAGTGCTCACCTCTCGAAGATATTTCCAGAGCACTCGCATTCTCGCTACCCGACCGCTGATCGGGTGGCGGAAGAATTCCCACGTATCATATGCACCAGGAGGACTAAGGGGACTCCAATCCCGGACTCGTCTGAACCATAGTTAGTAAATCTCTGCTTACAACACAATTTTTTTAAAAAAATCTTTGATTATTTGAAATAAGTTTAGAACCCCGAGTTTTTCAAAAGATATTAAAGAAGTCTTTGTTTTTTTTTAATTGAACTGATATAAGGGCAAGGTTTATATGCTTCTCCTATAGCATAGAAGTTCTATCTTTCCCTTTATCCAACCGTCCATTCTGAATGAAAGGTTAAGATTGTCTCAATCATAATGTCGTGTCTCTATACTATTTTATTTTAAATTTTTTTTCTATAAACTATTTTGACACCAAAGTTTGGACGTCAATTCCTCTATTAAACTTGCACTAGTGAAAAATATAAAAACAATATTTTCAATAAAATAAAATAACCAAAATACCCCTGAAATTTTTAAGGGGTATTTTGGTCATTATATTTTATCGAAAAATTATTTTTAATATTTTTTATAGGTGACCCCAATGAGAATATGACACGTACCAAATTTTATATTCATACAATTTGTATAAAAAAAACTAAAAATAAAATACTTTGAGACGTTGGATCTAAGATCAAACGGTGAGTGACTCTCTTGATCAAAATTGGACTGCTGGATGGTAGGAAGAGGATAGAACTTCTATGCTGTAGGGGAAGAATAGAAACCTTTCCCCTAATATAAATCTATGTTTTATCTTTTTTCAAAAAAAACTTTTCAAAAAAACTTCTTTCCTATAACTTTATTTTTTCATTAATTTAATATTATTGAATTTTTGTTTAAATATATGTACAATCGTGGGAGTAAATTAAGAATCTTGATTTAAAAAAAAATTCCATAAAAAATTTCTTCAACGAGTTCTTTTAAAAAAAGTGTACGAAAAAATACAAATAATATATTCCTAAAAAAAAATAATTTAAACAATCGTATGTTTTAAAATAGTAGGCAGAATTAGAAGAAGAGTAACCTAATGAAAAATCTATTTTTTTTCCTCTTTTAACCCGTAGCGTTCTTATAAGGAACAAAAGAGAGATTTAATAATATTAACGATTTAGGTAGCTAGGAATTTACTGCAAGATTCAAATTTTCTTAAGCATGGTTGTTGTTTTTTCTGCATAGAGAAGTTTGATTAATTTTATATTTTATTGCTATATACAACATAAAATTTTGGATGGACCACTTCTTTGAAAAATAATCCTATACGGTTCACAAATTCTTGTTATTTGCTAATTAGTTCGTGTATTGCTGTTGTTTCATTTTGTGCTCCCAATAAATCTATGATATATTTTGTAATGTGAAACAGATTAAGCATTGTTACTGGATTTATTGAAAGTTTCAACAAAATGTTTTAAGTATTACTCTAATGACACTAATAAGCTATAAAATTATTGTTTAATGGCTTCAATATATTTATACAATAAGCTATAAAATTATTGTTTAATGGCTTCAATATATTTACACAATAACTGCAAATTATAATCCTATAATGTGTCATCTTTACATATCCATTTTTTTCACTACGTTTTTTTTAACCAAATCCGAAATATTCACAATTCTATAGCTTTCCTTATTTTTTGACGATCTGTATTTTTGACCCGATTTTTTCTCCGACTTTTTAAAATAAAGCAAATTTGTTACCGATGTATTGGTATGCAATATTTATAATTATCAAACTTGCTAACTACGGTCCAAACCCCAACTCCAAAACTATAGCGTGCCTATTTTATATAAATTTGTTGGTCGTTTGTGCATTGCTTTATCTACTATACTTTTAAGGGAAAAGTTTATATAGAGTTAGAGGCTCTAAACAATCAAATTTGAGCTTACCTCAAAAATTTTACTAGAAAAGATTGTTTTGATTCCCAAATATTTTCAAATTGATCATCTCAACATCAAGATGCATGTCCATGAAAAAAAAATGGATTGCAAGTTTTAGAAATAATGTATTTTGTAACGCATTTTTAGACCGTCAATTTTCAAGATTTTCAAGTTCTCATAAATATATCGATCTACACTATTTTTGAAGATTTAAACTTTATAAATAACTATAAAAATATATTTTAAGGCCATCACAAAAAATTCCAATATTAAAACCACATTTCTCGATACTATTTGAATGTACGCTCTAATTTGATTGTTTAGAGCCTAGGCTCTATACAAACCGCACCCTACTTTTAATCCTTGCACATGGGTTCACATACACACATGCGGGCACACGCCTGTGCACGCACGAGCACACAACACGGCCACCCGAATTGAGCTTGGAACATTTTAGGGAAATATTAATAGTATTAGTTTGCTCTCAAAAAAATAATATTAATAGCATTAGTAACACAATCATAAAATTATTGACGATATTAAGAAAAATATTATAAGTATTACTAATAAGGTTTTAAAAGCATCATTTTGAAAATGAAAAATAGAAATAAGTATGTCTTTTATCTTTTTTTCTGTAAAATAGTTTTATATGTTCAAGTTTGATACTTGTTATATTTAAATTTCGATCAATTATCTTGATTCCTCGTGATTCTTTTGGCATGAGCCATAGCAATTGCCCCAACCAAGGCAACATTGGCATTGGTTTAGGTTGGCAGCGGATCACAAAATCTTGGTGATCTTAATCACAAAATCTTGGTGATCTTCGCTATCTAATCAATGGAAATTAATTGAATAAACAATTTAAAAAAAGAAAATTGCTTCATGCGGGCTGGACCGCATTTCTACACATGCGGTCTAGAAAGTGTAAAACATCCATATTAAAGATGATGCAAGTAGGTGGTCCATCTAAAAACAATGTAAACTAAAGGTCCAAGTATTTTCTTACTAGAATTATTATTTCTAATTTTTAAAATTATTTATTTTTTCATATTCATGATATCCATGTTAGAGATTACATGTCCTTCAAAATTAAATCTTAAAATCCATCTCAAAAATAGATTTATTAAGAGGCCTGCATTTCTACGTATGCAAGCATGGCCGGATAGATACCGGGTCCTTAGAAAAATCCAGATTCCTGTGAGATTCCTGGTATTCTATGATAGGTAATTTCAGTTTCTTCTAATAATGGAGAGTTTAACATACTATGTAGAATCAAAGACATTATAATGACATAATTTCCTATGCACAACTAAGAAGGTTCACGGAAATGTCACTCACATGGGTATCTTGAGGCAAGGAAAGCCAAAGATATCACACAAACAGGCTTTTATTAAAATAAAGCAGAACAAGAATTTTACAAGTGCATTAGGACACCCATACTTTTCTTTTTTCAGATAAGACTACAGCAGTTTAGAACACATTAAATCTACAGATGCTTACACAAGTAGGATCACTACTTCTAGAAATCGAGTTCCAGGACAGAAATAAGTTACCTCAATACACAATCAGATAGTGCTAGAAGTCGGTGCAAAGTTCCAGGACAGATAAAAACCTTAAACACACTTTCATAGTACTGATACCCTAATTGTCAGATGCAAAATCAACCCCCTCCTCGAGTCATTCTCCAAAACTAGAACTTCGATTCATTAAGCCTCTGAAAGGATTGAGCGCTTATAAAATCGGTTAGCACGGTGACCACCCACCATCTGGCTTTCATCATCATAAGAAAGCCCATGCGCTCCAAAACAAAAGTAATGGTTCATCAACCCATGAGTTGATTTACGGCCAGAATCCTCCTTTCCGTCCTTACTTGCAAACATAGTAGTAGTAATGGTAGTAGCACTAGAAGCAGCAGGAGCAGTGGATGGTGTTCTTTCAGAATCCGAAGTGAGCCCCTGGGTTTTATCTGAAGAAGGTGGAGACGATAACATTGGAGTCCTTGACAATGAGCTCGGTGACGACTGAAATACCAAATGGGGCATTGCCTGTAGGACACCATGAGTTAGCCCAGAAGCAAACTTCTTCTTTGTCATTGGACTTGGTAGAGCACTTCTAACGGAGAGGGTGCGCTTGTTATTGGGTAGTGACGGTGGCTTTGAGAATCGTAACCTCAATGGAGTAGGGATGTTTTCCTCTGGACTACATTTCCCAAATGAATCCAGTGAGGAGTCATCATCTCTGAACTTAAGAGACTTCTTAGCTTTGTCTCTTATCCTCTCTTTTCCATGAGACCACCCAAGAAGGATCCTCAATCTCCTTGCTGCAGAGTTCACAGGAGTAGATCTCTTGGTTGAGGCAGAACCATGGGTGGCCCCATTGCTTTCCAACAGACTTATCTCACTAGGTCGGCTGCTATTTGAGCATGAGCTTGGCCTTGCACTGCCTCTTTCATATAATTCAGATGGGTTTTCTGTGCCTGTGTACAAGAATATCTCTCCATCCGATATTCTAAATGAAGTTCCAGGGCTTCTACTACCAAGAGCCTGCATCTTCAAGTGAGAAACAATAGCACTTCTCATAGCATAATCCTTTGAATTTCCAATTCCTCCTGCCAAAATCAGCTGCCTTATGAGAAGCTCGGATGATGGAGAGCGTGGATGTAGATTAAGAACATCTAAAGGGGTCATTCCATTAGAGTCATGGATGTTGAGATCAATTCCTCGTACACTCATTATTAGTTCCACAAGGTTGGTGAGGATGTTTCCAGAGACTGCCATGTGGAGCACAGTCTTGCCTTCGGCATTCTTGCAATTTATGATGTCAGGCAAATGGAAAAGATTTGTCTCCGAGATCAAGTGTTCTATTAGCTCAATTTGTCGGTCTAACCTATGGAATCCGGGGGCTCGAAAACCAGCCACAGCCATGTGAAGGAAAGTCTCCCTTGCATTATTTGTGAGGGTGGGTAAAGATGGGGATGCACAAACAAGCTCTTCAACGACAGCCAAGTGGCCTCGGAAGGCAGCAAGATGAAGAGCAGTGTTTCCTTCATTATCTCTGGAGGCGATAATATTGAAAGACCCAATTAGATATTTCACTACCTGCAGGATTGAAATATGTGCAGCATTAACATGAATGAACTGAAAGCAGGTTCACTGCAAATAATGAACTCTTGAACATGTTCCAAGAAACATGTTGCAGATTTCCTTTATATATGAAAGAAAATATGGCAATAATATAGCAATGGATGCTCACAACTATTCATCTTTAGTATTTTTTGGTTCATGAACATCATATTTCCCATCAATTATGCACATACTTGTAGAAGCATTTAGTAGTTAGTTCATGAAAAGAATGTGGCTTATTGGTGTGATTTTGCATTAGGCTTGAATCAGCATGTTCATTGCATTTCTGTACTAGAATAGAACATTTGAAGCATTCTCTATGGCAATTAGACAGGGACTCCTCAAGAATACTTAAGGATATCACAAATCATGTTCTCATTGCAAAGTTAACAATTGCAGACAAAGATGAATGATCATGCATTAACATCAGATTTTTTCTCTTTTCATTGAAGTTTCTAATTTTGTCACCGTCAACATGTCACGATACATGCAAAAGTAATATATAAACCTGTAGGGAAAGGAACAAGCTCAAGGAGTATGTGGTATGAAACGAAACAGCACACAGACAATAGATGCATAAGTTTAAATTTGGTGTCTTCGAAAGATCATTTCCAGTAATTGGAAAGCATCAGAGAGCCCATTGCCCTGGAGAAGCAAATAAAATTTAAGACAATTCCTCTGATATCTTGCTTTCAAAGATGGAGATTATTCTGAGTACTTCTCATTGTTGAGCTTCTGTATACATGGAACAGAGTGTAGAGACATAGGAATGACAAATGATCAAAAACACCCCGAGTATAAAGTGAGGGCTACCAGTGGAAATAAACTTCCCTGCATCCAATAAGCTCAGATTTATTTTATAACAGACGCGTTTTCTTAGGCACACTATTTTCTTGTTCTTTCAATCACATGTTTACAGATTGCTTAGCTATAGCTCAGTAAAAAATCATATGTATTTATTGATTTGACATGGATGACCGAAAAGTCATTTTGCTCATTGTCCCAGATATGTACGAGTTGGAGATTGTTCACTCATAATAACATCAGGGGTATTTCGGTCTTCGAGAAGCTGCAATATTAATTTTATATATTCCTCCTAAATTTATTTCAAATTTTGCAGTTCTTGACATTGTCAGATATTACTTGAACTATATACTACTCACCAAGTGCTCTCAACACATTGTCAAGAAGCCTATAGAAGAGCCTCCCCGCTTCATAACCCCTGAGGTATTGACATTGCCACGGAAGATTCTCCCTCATGAGCCATAATCCAAAAAATTAAGAAATGTTTTCCCTACTATGGCCATCTGACATGAGTGTCACCCTTGATCCATGCCTCATGTGCTTGCCAAACCTCAGCCACCTCTGCATCTAAGCAAGGTCCACTAAGATCATATGCAACGGGGGCTTGATTTCAGGTCTTGCATAAACTAGCAAGGTATCATAGGCGTACTTATTGTTGGCTGCATTGAAAGGAATAGCAACATCGTAAAAGAACTATGCAGTCATCTTCTTCACTCGCATCCTTGTTGTCTTAGCAAAGCTGGACTTGAAGGTCATCTGCTTTGATGAAGCTTTGAAAGGAAATGGTCAACTTGACCATGGGCAAGCTGTGTGCATTCATCGGTTAAGTGGACTGAGGAGGTTCTCTGGCTTATTCTTTTCACCCCTGACTCCCCATGGACCTTTCAAAACTAAAGAAACTAATATCATCCTTCCTGTTCCTCCTAACCCCAGACTCCCAAGAAGGAGCCTCTTCTGACTGTGACATACTCCAAACTTGAAAGCTAGAGACCAATGAACAATTGGCAACTAAGTAGTCTTGAAACCTGAACCACACATAAAAATTTCAAAAAAATAGAAAAAAGCATAAAACATTTCAATGCAAAAAAAATTGTATTTTGTTAAAAAGACATTGTTTCTGCCAAATTGAACATGTTTACTTGGGGATTGCTTTATGCGTCAGGGGACATAACTACATTTGCATCTCCCAAGGCATCACTCACCCATCTTAAAGATGAATGTAAAGTGGTGGGCTCCCAAAACGGTTCAAAATTTTTCTTCAAAAAACTATGATTTTGAGTATTAAAATTTATTTATTTTTACATAGCAATTATCTCCATGATAGAGATTATATATACCTAAAAAATTAAGTCCAAAATCTATCTCAAAAATGGATCATGAAAAGGGGACACAGCTCTACATGAGTCATTGGACTCATAAAAACTGTGCAGTAAATAAAAGCAAAAAGCAATGCTCAAAAATTGGGGAATCTCAATTTTTTGAGAAATTATGTTCCTAGAGCTAATCTAAATGCATTTGCACGGATTCACATCCTTAAAAGCATCAAGCACTCAAAGACATGGAAATAAAAAATAAAATGCATCTCAATACTCAAAACATTTAGGGATCTTTTTTTTTTAAAGGAAAAAAAACCATTGTTTGTGCCTAAACTAAATCTATTTAAGTGGGCATTTGCATCCTTAAAAGCATCAAATATCTTAATACACATAAAAAGAATACTATAAAAAATTCCATGCAAAAAATGTAAAAAATACACAAAATTTAAAAAGAGTAGGGGAAAAACATGAAAAATGTAAGAAGTCCTAAAATCATGCAAATTTTAAGATAAATCAAGAATAAAATGGGAAGACCAAAGTATGGCAAAAAAAATAAATATTTACAAACATATTCCATGCTAAAATAAGAAAAAAAACTAACTTTTTGTCCTTTCTACAATGAATTTCTACATAATTTTAAAAAATAAATTACAAATTCAAATAAAGTAGAAATTTGAAGATAAAAATGTTGGGAATTTGTGGTCATTAAAGGCCTTATGAGAACATGCAATCAATTTTTTGATATAGTGGAACAAAGAACTTCTGTGGGAGTATGGTCTAGTGGGACCAAGATTAGTAAATGATGTTTGCCGAGACTCAGACTAAACATAACGAGTTAGGCCAATCGAGTTACAAAACCCTAAATACCTGGGCATAGAGCACATCTGATGAGGGTTAGTAGGGCTATCCCTTGATGAGATTGGAGTAGCTCAAGGTAGTGAGCCAAGGGACTGTGTGACCCTAGTGTGTGATGGTAGGCCTGTAGGGGCAAGAGCGAAAGCCTCATCTTGAACCATCACACAACATGTACATATGATAGCCATATTAGGAAAGTAAATCACCATTGAAGGTGATACGTGTATATGTGCAAGAGATAACCCCCATATGCACCATGGAGTTATGTGTGCATAGGTCTGTGTGACCTTGGATTGTCCTAAAGGGGAACCTGCAATCTATAGACTAGGATTGTGTCCCCTCACCTATTGACTGAATTTAGTAGCCCAATCACGAGTCCCTGCAATGGTCTGTAGGTCATGGGTACTAGTGGGTCAGTTTGAAAAATAGAGTATTGATTATTGTCCTCAATGGAAGATGGAGTGCTTCAGCAAAATTAATAATTCCTCAATATAGTTAGATCCAAATCCCATCAAATTAATTTATAATTAATTAACTTGATCTTAAATTATTTTTAGACTAATAGATTGAATTTTTAGAACTCTTTGGATATTTTATTTTCTCAAAATGAATTTATAAAATTGTTTAAAATTGAATTAATAGTATTTTAATATTAAGAGAGAAATAAAATAATTACCTTATTTTAAAAACCATTTTATATATTATATAAATCATAAAGCAAATGGGGGCCCATTATGGGCTATGGGGCCTACCATAAATATGCATGTTGGAAGTGCGCGGGGCCCACCAATTGGCCACCATTAAAGGCACGCCCCTCTTTTTGCATATAGTTTCTTATTTCGTAATGAGGCCATCAAGGCTCTCAATCAAGTTGAAACAAAAAGGAAAGTAAAATTATATTTTTCATATATTATTTATGTGATGGGATTAGTTTAGAGAAGCTAATGGATAAAGTTCTAGCACCTTCTTTTTAATCATGATGGCTGATCTAAAGATTGTAAGGCTTAGATCTCTCATCCCACCGGTCTCCTATGATCAATGGTCTTGATCTATTCTCTATAAGGATGGCTACCCCTAGAAACCCTAACCCTAAGAGAAAGTTTATAAATAGGCTCTATGGGGCCTCATATTCTCTACACCTTGAGCTCTCTCTCTCTCTCTATCATGAGCCACATGCCAGTCTCTCTTGGATCTCTCATCTCTCTCTAAGCCTCCCAAAATCAGTTAGAAATTTTAGTAAGAAAAATAAGGGGCATGCCCCAAGCATAGTGATAAGGTTCTAACACTTCTTTTTAATCATGATGGCTGATATAAAGAGTGTCAGGCTAAGATCTCTCACCCCGCAGGTCTCCTATGATTAATTGTCTGGATCTATTTTCCATAAGGATGGCTAACCCTAGAAACCCTAACCCTAAGAGAAAGTCTATAAATAGGCTCTTTGGGGTCACATATTCTCTACACCTTGAGCTCTCTCTCTCTTCCTTGAGCCACACACCTCTCTCACGGATCTCTCATCTCTCTCTAAGCCTCCCAAAATCACTTAGAAATTTTAGTAAGAGAAAACTAGGGGCAAGGCACGACCCAAGCATAGTGCTAAGAGAGGGGGCACACCCATGCATAGTGCTAAGAGAGAGGGCACGCCCCATAGAAGGTATTGAGGCCTTCTTGTTTTTGCTTCTAGTTCCACCATTGCTCTTTGATTTGATTAGCCTAAGGTTTCCCATACTTTGACGATCTAAGATAGACCTTGATCCCGTACACTATCGGAGGAGGAGACCTGGAATGGGGTATGAAAAGTTTAGTTGAGAAAATCTTCTAGCAATTTTATTTTATGCTTAGCAATTTATGTTTTCTTGTTCCAAGAGTCTTATGTAATTTTTGGATATTGAATAAAAGAGTTTTATTAGTGGCCGCAAGTGAGAACCTCTTTTGTAATTTATTCTTGTTTATTTTGAGTTGATTTTATTGTATTTGGACCACTGTATGTGTTCTAGCCGGTAAAAAGAAGAAAACTTAAAAAACCGCATATACTGTGCTAGGTCACCCAGTCCATCTTTCATTGGTATCAGAGCATAGGTTTCTTGCTGTCATTAGGTTGATTGATTTATTTTATTTGAGTCTTTTATTCATTTGGGACAAGAGCATATGGCTGCATGCAGTTTTACCTCAGAGATCCTAGGGACAAACTACTCCTCATGGAAGCACAAGCTTAGCGATGTGCTTTATGAGGAGGGCTTGCATGAGATACTTACTGAGCATCTTCCTTCCCATCCTAGAAGCGAAGCATCTCTTGTAGCCTGAGATGCATATGACGAGTGGAAACATAAGAATATGCACACAAGGCATATCTTGTGGGTTTTCAGGAATGAGTCATACATGTCTGAGTATGAGCTAATTAAAACTACTAAAGGCATGCACGATTGGCTCGAGGAGTATGCTAATCCTTCTCTTATGAGAAAATCATTGGCAGTGAAGAAGTACAACGATATGAAATGGTCGTGGGTACAAAAATAGCAAAGCACGTGCACATTTTCAGGATGCTTGTTCGAGAGATGGAGGAGATCAAGAAACGGCCTCTAGAACCCTTGCAAGTGGTTTACTTGCTGAGTACCCTCCCCACTTCTTGGGAGTATTCATCTCATCCCTTGTGGCCCAAGAGATTGCTCCTAGGCTAGAGGAGCTTATCACATTGCTCAAAGCCCAAGAGGAAAGGCAGAACGCACACAGTGCACCGGCACCCAAAGATGCGGTGCACATCATAAACTCTCAACCCTACTTTAAGCCTAATAAAGGGAAGGGTAAAATGAAAAATAAGAAGAGTGGAAAAGAAAAGAGAGAGAAAATAATATTAAGGGAAAGAGAGAGACTAGGGCTTACTACATATGCAAGAAAGTAGGTCATATAGCCAAGGACTATCGGTCAATAAGAACTCTGGGGTCAACAAAGAACTTGCATGTGTGGCATTCGAGAGATTATTAGCCGACCCCAAGGGCACATCTTGGTGTCTTGACTCGGGAGCTACAACCAACGTGTCAAATACCAAGGATAACTTCCGCACCTTTAAACCCATGGGGCCAAGTGAGCAACACGATTACATGGGAGCAACCAAAAGACCGATGTCCTAGGTGTTGGTGATGATTTTTCTCTTGAGATGAAGAATGGAAAAGTCCTGGCTCTGAAACAAACACTTTATGCTCCTGATATGTAGAAGTGTTTGGTTTCAGTCCCAAGGATGGCTAAGGTCGGGTTTATCAACACCTTCTTTGGAAATAAGGTGATCGTGAAAAACCATGATGAAATTGTCGTGAAAAACCATGATGAAATTGTCATAACCGGTCTACTTGTAGACAATCTTAATTCCATTGAAATAAAATAGGTGATTGCTCATGTCTCGTCTTTGAATGATGTTGATGCTTTCCTATGGCATACGAGATTAGACACATAGGATTTAAGATCATGGAAAGATTAAGAAAAGATGGAATTCTGGAAAATTATAAAGGAGATCTATCAAAGGTGTGTGAGTCATGCGTGCAAACAAAATTACTAAGAAAAAATTTCCTCCGGGGCACAAAGAGCTTCTAGCATACTAGAAATCATCCATAGCGACATTTACAGTCCTATCAAAAGCCGCAAGAGATACTTCATCACATTTATTGATTACCACCCGCAATATGGCCATACATATTTCATGCAAACAAAATCCAAAGCCATAGAGAAACTCAAAGAATAAAAAGCCGAGGTAGAGAACCAAAAAAAATCTGAAAATCAAATTCTTAAGAACTGATAGGGGCAGTGAGTACTCCTCACAACTCTTTAGGGACTTGTGTGTGGAGCAAGGTATTATTGACCAATACACCATGCCTTACACACCCAAGCAAAATGAAACTGTCGAGAGATAAAATAGGACCTTGGTAGAAATGGTGATAAGCATGATGGGACATGTGAAGCTCTCTCTAGATTTCTGGGGAGAAGCAATATTGACGACAGGATACATCCTGAATCGTGCACCCACTAAGGCTACCCCTCTTACTCACGAGATTTTCACTGGTCGTACTCATTCCCTTGATCACCTAAGAGTGTGGGGTTGTTCTGCCCATAGATTCCAAGACAATCAAATTTATATCCATTGGTTACCCTAACAATGAAAAGGGGTATCGATTCTTCAACCTTGAAATGGGGCAGTCATAAAAAGTTGTGCGCCCACTTCTTTGAGGATGAATTCCTTGAAACAAAAGCAAGACACAAGCAAGTCAATCTCTATGACATAGCTCGTGACAAGGTTGAGTCTCGAGAACCCGAACCACCACTTAGGAGAAGTAACCGAATTAGGAGACAGCCCGAATTCTTCACCTACCTAGTGGAACACTATGAGAAGGTTGGGGATGAGGCAAATCATGAGCCTTCCACTTACCAAGAAGCCATAACCTATTTTGAAAGAACCATTGGGTAGAAGTCATGAAAGATGAATACAATTCCATATCCCAAAACTAAGTGAGGGAACTAGGACCTCTACCTCAAAACCGTAAGGCAATAGGATGTAAGTGGGTGTTCAATAAAAAGCTAAATTCGGAGGGAAAATTAGAGAAATACAAAGCTAGGATATTAGCCAAGGGATTCACCCAGAAAGAAGGGATAGAATAAGAAGAAACTTTCTCCCCAGTTGCTAAGTTTCCATCTATTAGAATCCTGATGGCTATAGCTGCCCACTTTGACTTTGAGGTCCATCAAATGGACGTAAAGACAACCTTTCTCAATGGGGATTTTACAAGAGGAAATTTTCATGAAACAACATGAGGGGTTTGAAGAGAAAAGAAAGGGGAATTTAGTGTGTAAACTAATGAAATCCCTCTATGGCCTGCAACAAGCATCACGCCAATGGTACATCAAATTTTAGGAGACACTATTTGTGGCAGGGTTTACCTCAAATGAAGAAGACTAATGCATCTATAAAAAGATTAGTGGGAGTGACGTATTTATTTACTTGTATGTGGATGATATGCTGATAGTTAGTAGCTCGATTGCCCTCGTATCGGAAACAAAAAAATTCCTTACACAACACTTTGACATAAAGGATATAGGGGAAGTTTCATATGTGTACTAGAAAAATTTATAAGAAATAGAAAAGAGAAAACCATTCAACTTTCCCAAGAGACTTATTGCAAAAGAATACTAGAAAAGTTTGAGATGGACAAGTGTAAGCCCATATCGACCCCTATAGATAAGAAGACAAAGCTTAGCCTTCAAATGTTCCTTAGTGAAGACGAAGATGAATAAAAAGCCATAGAAAAAGTACTATATGGAAACGCAATAGGGTCCCTTATGTATGCAATGTAAGGAACAAGGCCAAACTCGCCCTTTTCCATGAGCATGATTAGCAGGATCCAATGCAACCTTGGGATTGAGCATTGGAAGGCGGTTAATAGAGTTCTAAGATACTTAAAAGGGACTGAGAACTACGCGCTAACATAAGGAGAAGGATCAAAAATTGCTATCCAAGGATATTCTGATGCGAGTTACCAGGGTGGTCCAGATGATGCAAAATCCACACATGTATATGAATTCATGCTTGGAGGAGGGGCTGTTTCTTGGAAGTCAAAGAAACAGGATGTGGTGGCACTGCCCACCTGTGACATGTTGCATAGCAGCCAAGGAGGCTACATGGATTAAGAAGTTTCTTAATAGGTTTGAGTTTAAGCCCGTACGATGTGTGTAAGAATCTTTTGAAACAACACGGCTACAATATGCGTATCCAAAGAGCGACGATTCTATAAGAAGTCCAAGCACATAAAGCCCTGCTTTTATCATCTGTGCAATGAGGTACAATGTGGACAGATAGAGATCACATACATACCCACAAAGGCAATGTTTGCAGATCTGATTATAAAGGGGTTAGCTGCACATGTTTTTGTGAAACATGTATGTGCGATGGGGCTAGAGAAAATGAGAAAGGGAGATTATAAGACCTTTAAAGGCCAAGTGGGAGATGTTGGATATTTGTGGCCATTAAAGGCCCTATGAGAGCATGTAATAAACTTTTTGATATAGTGGAACAAAGAATTCCAATGGGAGTATGGACTTGTGGGACAGAGATAGCCAAATGATGTTCGTCAAGACTCAAACTAAGCTTAACAAGCTAGGCCAGTAGAGTTTCAAAACCCTAAATACCATGGCATAGAGCTCAAACGATAAGGGTTAGCAGGGTTGTCTCTTGATGAGGTTGGAGTTACCTAGGGTAGTGAGCCAAGGGATTGTATGACCCTTGTGTGTGAAGGTAGTAGACCTGTAGGGACGAGGGCCAAAGCCTCATCTTGACCCATCACACGACATGTACATATGATAGCTATATTGGGAAAGAAAATCACCATTGAGGGTGATATATGTACATGTGCGATAGATAACCCCAATATTCACCATAGAGTTGTGTCTGCACAAGTCTATGTGACTATGGATTTGTCCCTAAGGGGGAACCTAATATCCATAGACTAAGATTGTGTCCCCTCACATATTGGCTGACTTTGGTTGCCCAATCATGAACCCCTGCGATGCTCTAGAGGTCATGGGAACTGCTGGGTCAGTTTGAAAAAAGTGAGTGTGGATTATAGTCCTCAACAGAAGATGAAGTGCTTTAGCAAAATTGATAATTCTTTAACATAATTAGATCCAAATCCCATCAAATTAATTTAAAATTAATTAATTTGATCTTAAATGATTTTTAGATTAAGAGAATGAATTTTTAGAAATTTTTGGATATTTTATTTTCTCAAAATGGATTTATAAATTGTCTAAAACTGAATTTTCAATATTTTAACTTTCAGAGAGAAAAATAAAATAATTACTTTCTTCTAAAAATAATTTTATATGTTTTCTAAATCATAAAACACATGGGGGTCCATTATCAGCTATGGGGCCCACCATAAATATGCATGTGGGAAGTGCATGGGGCCCACCCTTGGCCACCATGAGAGGGATGCCTCTCTTTTTGCATATAGTTTCTTATTTTGTAATAAGGTCATCAAGGCTCTCAATCAAGTTGAAACACAAGGGAAAATTTTGAAAATTAAAGAGATTTGATTTTTAAAAGAAAGCATGTATAAGATATTTATGGAAGAGATAGGAAAGAGAAATTATATTTTTCATATATTATTTATTTAATAGGATTAGGTTAAGGAAGTTGAAGGATACAGTTCTAACACCTTTTTAATCATGATGGTTGATCTAAGGTTTGTACGGCTACGATCTCTCACCCCACAGGTCTCTTATGGTCAATAGTCTAGATCTATTCTCCATAAGGATGGCTAACCCAAGAAATCTTAACCCTAAAAAATGTCTATAAATAGACTCTATGGGTCTCATATACTCTACACCGTGAGCTCTCTCTCCCTCTCTCTTCCTTGAGCCACATGCCCCTCTTTTTGCTCTCTCATCTCTCTCTAAGCCTCCCAAAATTCCTTAGAAATTTTATTAAGAGAAAAATAGGGGGCACGTCCCAAGCATAGTGCTAAGAGAGGGGGCACGCACCATAAAAGGCATCAAGGCCTTCTTGTTTTTGCTTCTAGTTCCACCATTGCTCTCTGATTTGATTAATAGTGACAGCCTAAGGCTTCCCATACATTGAAAATCTGAGGTAGACCTTGATATTGTTCGCCATTGGAGAAGGAGACCCAAAGTGGGGTGTACAAAGTCCAGTTGAGGTAATCTTTTGGCAGTTTTACTTAATGCTTTGCAGTTTATGTTTTCTTGTTCCAAGAGTCTTATATAACTTTTGGATATTGAATAAAACAGTTCTTATCAGCAGCAGCAAGTGAGAACCTCTTTTGTAATTTATTCTTGTTTATTTTGAGTTGATTTTATTGTATTTTGACTTCTGTAAGTGTTCTAGCCGATAAAAAGAAGAAAAATAAAAAACCGCATATGCTGTGCTAGTTCACCTTGTCCTTCTTTCAAAAAATACATATTCTAGTTGTTGCCTGAAAAGAAAGCTAGATCTAGCTGAAATGATACCTAGATTGATGTAAATCTAGAGTATTTTGACGAAACAAACCAAATCTATAATTTTATGGTGACAATTTTACTCTAAGAAACAAAAACATGAAACTTACAAACTATAAATAGTGTAAAAGCAATTAGTAGATACAAATCAGACATTAAAGTCTGCAAAAGCAGAAGCTTGAATAGTTTGGGAGCTAGGCTTCAGATTCCTAGTTCTCTCAAATCTGCAAAATTTTGTCAATCCTTTGCTATTCTTTTAAAAGATTCGATAAGGAGTTGCAAACAGGCCCAAACATGAAATTTGGGGGCTTAATACCCCCCGAAGGTTGCCATGAATACTACATTCATAGCCAGGTGCTGAGGAACTTAAAGATTTTAGGCCCATAAGTCTCATCAATAGTTCCTACAAGATCTTATCCAAGATCCTTGCCACTAGACTGAGAGGTATCTTGGGGTGGGGGATCTCCCCTACACAAGGAGCCATTGTAAAAGATCGGCAAATCCTTGACGGTGCCCTTGCGGTCCACAAATGCATCCACACCCGTCATCTGGCCAAATCCCTGGGGGTGATCATCAAACTTGATTGGGAGAAGGCACAAGACCATTTCGATTGGAACATCCCAGACACTACTTTATCCATAATGGGTTTCAGGCGTCACTGGCGATCTTGGATTAGAGTGTTCATTTCTATCCTTCTTGGTGCTGATCAATGGCTCACCTAAGGGTTTCTTACCTTCCTCTAGGGGTCTCAGGCAAGGAGACCCACTATTCCCCTTCCTCTTCATCATAGTTGCCGAGGATTTCAGCAGGTCGATCTCGGGAATGTACCAAAGTGGCCTCCTCAAGGGGTTCAAGGTCTGTAGAAATGGACCGGAAATTTCCTAGTTTCAGTATGCCAACGATACCCTTACTTTCTGCGACACTAACGCTATCCAATTGGAGTATCTAAGGATGTTTCTCTAAGTGTTTTGAGATGGGCACGGGATTCAGGGTCAATATGACCATAACTAAGATGATGGGTGTCGAATTGTCATCTGAATCACTCTCCTCCCTTGCTGATATATAGGGTCGCATGGTGGAACAACTGCCCTCCACCTATTTGGGCCTCCCTCTCTATGTTGGTAAACCTAAGACCTCTCAACGGAGTCACATTGTAGATAAAGTGGAGTGTAGACTCGTGGTTTGGAAGAATACCTATCCTCGGCGTGGCAGCTTACCCTCATCAAGGCACCCCTCTCCAGCATCCCATAGTTAGGATATGTCTCTATTTCTCATGCTGGCCTCGGTAACCGAACAGTACAACAAATTATGAAGAATTTTCTCTAGGCAGGAGAGGGGGGAAGAAGATTCCATCTCATTTCCTACGCCAAAGTGTGCTTCTCCAAATCGCAAGGGGGATTAGGTGTTTGTAATCTCAAAGCCAATTACTTAGCTCTGCTCGGCAAACGGTGGTGGAGTTTTGCCATGCAGGAGACCCACCTGTGGCAGGATGTAGTGCGACACAAATATTGTTGCCCAAACGACTCCTGGCTTCCTACCAAAAGGGTTGGTCCAAACTGCTCAGGGGTTTGGAGATCCCTCCTTGGCAGCCTGCCCCACTTCACCTCCCGGATCTGCTTCCACTCTCGTGCGTATCATCGTGTCCTCTTCTAGTCTCACTTGTGGCTGCACCAAACCCCGCTCAAAGACAAATTCCCCCTTCTCTTCCTGATTGAGACTAATCATTTGGCCATGGTAGCAGGCTGTTTTCAACTGGTGGGTCAAAGCCATGGCTAGCACCCAAGGTTTAGACATCCCTTGTTAGATCTAGAAATCTCTGAATTTCAGTCCCTTCCTTCCCTCCTCCATTCTACCTTCCTACCTTCTGAAGGGAGCGACAAGATGATTTGGGTCCCTGTCAACTCAGGCATCTTTCCGTATCCTCCTTCAACAAAGCCTTTCAATCCCCCCCCCCCCTTCTAACCTTTCTGTGCCTAAAGCCTGGTGCACCATGACCCCACTTATAATCCAACTATTCAGTTGGATCACTTTCTCCGATAAGAGCCTTGACTGTAGATCAACTCCGTGTAGAGGCCTACAACTACCCAACAGGTGCACTATGTGCATGGAGGAAGAGAGACTAAACCCCAATTGTTCATGCACTGCCTGCTAGCCAGCTCCTTATGGGACACCTTCTCCAGCTCTTTGGTTGGGTTTGGGTGACTCTATCCTCCATTCCCCAATTCATCGTGGCATTCTTTTCCCCTCCACAGCCAAAGCCGGGGAGCTATTTGAGGTGCAGCTGTTGCTGCTACACTGTGGGTCATTTGGTTGGAGCGTAACAACGAGGAGAGCAGATGCACTAGTTGTGCCTTATTAACAAAATCAAATCTCTTGCATTTTCTGGGCCAAGAACCACAAGCTTTTCGAGCATTGCTCACTTTTGGATTTCCAATTCAATTGGAGGAATTCACTTTCCCTACCGACAGTACACATCACCTGTTTCTATCTTTGGAGAGCCCCAGAACAGGGCCAAGTCAAACTTAACTTTGGCAGTTGCTCTCTTGGCAACCCAGGCCCCACTGGTATGGGGGCATATTGAGAGATCCCGAGGGCACCACACTCTCTTCCTTCTCCTTTTTTGCTGGGTACACCGACTGCTAGGCGGCCGAAGCCTTGGCCCTTCTGGTGGGACTCTGCCACCCATCTTGGGGGACAGCACTAGTAGTTGAAGGGGATTCCAAGAGTGTCATGGCTTGGGTATCTAGATCCTCCCCATGTCCCTGGAGATTGGAGCGCATCATTGACAAGATTTTTCACCTTGACAGGGCCATGCACGTGGTTCAGCGGCATACCTGGAGGGTGGCCAATGCTGCAGCAGGCAGCCTCGCTAAGGAAGGTGACTCACGGAAGCATATGCAGGGGATTTTTTAGCATCTTTTCAAGACCTAATCAGCTCTTTTATTTTACTTTACACACCTTATGCTGTATAGCATTTTTTGGACCCCATACGAGGTTTTTGATATATGAACACCCAGGTAGTGGGTGTTCCATTTTTTGTACACTTCCCTTCTCAATACAAAAGTTAAAACTTTGCAAAACAAAAATTATGGCAACTTTTAGCGTTCTTTTTGTCAGTAAAAAAAAAAAGACCTGGCAAGTTCTGGCCAATTCAGCGAGGACCTCAAAGGTTGAGTGCCTGAGTCCGACCAAGAACCAGCTGGTGCCTATCAGTTCTGAACCTAGATACCGAGAATGTTGAATTGGGACCCCCCAAACCAGGTAGGGGGCTGGGTCCGAGTGACTCCAGTGATTCAATGCCCATGGCAATGAGTCTTGAACACTGAAACTAATGATGAAATTATCCCTAACAGAAAACATAGAGATATCTCTTCAAAGCAAAAGAGCTTAAGCAATTATTGACACTAGTAGACACTATTTCCATCCTCTTTACAGAACACAGATATAAACAAGTATAATTAACCACAGAAATAAAACAATCTAGTATTTGGGGTTAGTAGCAGCAGTTTGCCCATTCTAGATCTGATGAAATGAAAGTTATGATAAACTAGTCGAGTGAATCATCCCTTAAAGGAGAGGCAGTGTGTGACTGAGCCTAGCGACCCCAAACACGTGGGTAGCATGGTGTGTCCCATGATTTCACACTTATTTTCAAGAATAGCAAGAAAGATGATAACTTTTGTCCCAAAGAAAGAATTCAAATTGAAAGAGGCAAACAACTAAGCAATTCACGTCACATCTGCTTCTCTTTTGCATTTCATACTTCAATGATGTCACTTCCTATAAAAAGGCCATCCAGCTGAACACTGAGGATCCATAGAAAAAAGCAAGTTTTTAAGAATAAGCCTTTTAATACTTGATTTCAGCAATAGATCTAGCTGATTAACTACTAGGATGAGATCACATAAAGTTCTTAACGACAAAATTAGAATCGGAAGTGGAGATGTACATATATATATGTACTCAAATTACAAAAATTCCAACTTTGATGAGGTTAAAGACTCTGAAGTCTGAACATTTTCAGAGAACTGAAGTAAATACAAGGAACTGTCGAACTCCAACTTTTAACAGCACATACATGAAAGCCAAACCACCTCAAGGTCCATGCAGTGGAAAAAGATCCAAATCATCCATCTATATTCTACATTATATGCAAACCTGCCAGATGTAAATTGAAATCCTGGATGAAGCAGTTAAAGAAGAAGACCTATGTCAAGAAAGAAGAAAGACAAGCTCACCTCAGTCTGGCCTCTCCCAGCTGCCGCATGAAGCAGAGTCGAACCCTGCAAATCCCTATAAACCAAAGGATCAGGGAGATCATTCAGAAGCTCTTTAAGCATCTCGAAATTTCCCCCTCTCGCGGCAGCATGAACCGCCCTATTCATAATCTCCGACCTAAATAGTGGAGAGACACCATTGATCTGTCCTTGCCCCTCCTCAACATCTTCAGTACCCCAAGATCTCGGATTGATGGCAAACTCAAGCAAGAGTCTGAAAACCTCAGAATTCTTGCTCCTTGAAGCCGCATAGAAGATATCGGTGATCCCGTACTCCCCTTCTCCAAAAACCAATCTAGGCTCCCTTCGCAACAACTCCTTCGCAAAATCCAAGTCACCCGCTGAAGCTGCAGTGTAGAGGAGCCAGCCGCCATATCCAGCTCTGATAAGGGCATTCGGGGAGTGTTTGGATTCAAATTCGAAGAGGAGGGCCTTTGCGATGGTGCAGCGGCCGAGAGGTGCAGAGGAGAAATTGTCATCCCAAACTGTCTCCAAGCGGCGCAGCCTGCGCAGGGAAGTCAGCTTTATTAGGAGGTTTGCGTCCACCCGAAGCAGCTCCCGCACCACATCCAGGTGCCCGTTGGCGGCAGCCCAGTCAATAGGGGTGGCATACCACCACTGGTCCCCAGTACTCTCCCATCGCAGAGGAAACAATGGACTGGGGCTGCTGCTCTCCATTTGCTCTCTCCCTTTCCAAATTCCTTGGCTTTTTCCTTCTCCTTCTTTACAAGAGAAGGAAAACTTTGGAAATATGCTGGTCTGAGATGAAATTCAACACTGAAACTACGCACGAGAGAAATGAAGGGAAACCTTTCTTGCTGTAGATTTGGGTAGGCAAATGGCAGTGTTTTGAGAGGGGGAAGAAGTTGCAGAAAGTAATTGATACAAATACACAGAAGTAACTGCACTATGTATGTTTTCCAAGTAATTAGTTAATGGGGTGGATGCTAATTTGGGTGGACAGGGACAGGAGGTTGGTGGAGGATAAAAGAGAGAAAAGGCAAGGAATTGAATACCCACTAACACCCATTGCTTTTTCTTGGTCATACACAAACACTATCCTCTGCAACTACTTAAAACCTCTCCCCCCTGAAACTGAAAATGAGAAAGAGGGATAGATACATAGATAGAGGAGGATCTGAGAGATTGTTTCACAAACAAGCAAAGACTTGAGTAAAACAGTAAAAAAGAGTAAAAAGGAGGATTGAGCTTAGCTTACTGCGAAATATATCCCCTTTCCAAGCCACTCTAAAGCAAAGTCTCTCTGGTTTTTTGTTTTTCTTGAATGTTGCTGGGTTTGTGCAGAGAGATAATATGAGGAGGAATCAGAAAGGGAAATAATACGATGAGGAATAAGAAGAAGTAGAAATGGGTTATTGATATTCCTTTTTTTAAGGCTGACGATGGAAGGCTTTACAGATAAAAACGATGATGAACGAGTCTCTGTGGACTGAGTACACTGTTCAACCAGACCAGTGTGGGGCAGCAGGAGCAAGAGTAAAAAAGAGGACTCGCTCTCTCTTTGTTTCCCTCTCTTCTCTAGAGGGAGAGTGGGATGGAAATGACAAAATACCGAATTGAGTCATTAACCGTCGGTGGTGACTCCAAAGCGAGCCCACTCAACCTCATCCTTTTTTTTCACTATCAATATCGATGAGCCCACCATATTAAGTCATTGCGGCAATGCCCTTCAAATATCTTATAATCAAATGTAAACGGTTTTTTTTGGACTTTTAACACAACTATAAAATTTCATAAACAGTGATAACGGGATGGAAATACCATTTAATCGCATTAGCAAAGCACGCTTCAATTACCAAACAGACATACGGATTATACGTGACCCCACATCTCAGCCATTTGATTTAAATAACCCCATATCTCGGCCATTTGATCTGAATACACTTCTAAAATTGATCATATCATAATGTCGCACATAACCCACATCTCAGCCATTTGATTTAAATAACCCCATATCTCGGCCATTTGATCTGAATACACTTCTAAAATTGATCATATCATAATGTCGCACATAACGTTACTTGATTGTCAGTTTCTTTTATACAAAACCTTTTTAAGTGAAATTTGGGGCATCTCATCTTTTTTTCCCGATAGTTACTAGAGGTAGAAATGAAACTGAAGATTTTATGTTGTGGCGTCGGCCACCCTAACCATCTTCATAGTGGAGCGTATGTAGCAAAAAAAAGAAAGAAATTTTGAAAAATTAATGACCAAAATGCCTCTTAAAGATTTAAGGTATTTTGGTAATTTTTATCAAACAAAATGCTTTTTATGAATTGTTTCATGTGCGCTCTTGATGTATACATCCCCAAATTTTGCTGCAAGAATAGGTATTCAAAATAAAATATTTTGATCCATCACATCAAGATCTGATGCTCCAGAGCCGACTTGTGACATTGTGTCTCAATCCACCCTAACCATCTACTCAAATTTGATGGCTAAGAGCATAATTACGTATACTTTATACATATAAAGCTGATGTTAATCAAATGCAAACTTAGAAATAAAAGTATAGGTGGTGTTAATCAAATACTGTCAAATGGACTTGTTTAGGGAGAAATCTATGCATCCTTTTCCAACGCTCACATGGAGGCGTTTAATTTGTAAACTTATAACGCCTTGATTTGAGCTGTTACCACAGGATTTGGCGTTACCGCTCGCTAGTGCAACGGTCGGCCGTTACAACCTGCACCGCAACTAACTGAAGCGGTTAATAGTGAAATATATATTGGAAAAAGTGTATATAGTGTTTAGACACTTTAAAATGCAGATTTAAGTTGCACTTCTAAAATATTTCAAAATAGGTTATTTTGATGTTGGAAATATTTCTAATGGATCAATTTTATAGATATTAAAAAAATAAAAATAAATTATAGTCTTAACATAGTACATCTTTCAACACATTATCTAGATATCTCGTTTTCAAGATTTTTATATGTTTATATATCAGCTTGATTTGAATCATTTTTAGAATGTAAAAGTTTATAATAAGATATAAAAATAGATTCCAACATTATTTTAAAAAATTTAAACAATTTCTAGAGTGCAAAAGTTTATAATTAGAAATAAAAATAGATTCTAACATAATCTTAAAAACCTCTAACGCCAAAATTACATCTCATAAAAAAGTTTGAAAGTGAACCTCACTTGAATTGTTTGAGGTCGCAACCTTGTACAAATAACACCCATATATTTTCTGTCGAAAATTTGTGGGCTTCCGATGGATTATGAAAAAAAGATTTAGGCAATCCAACGGAAAGAGTTTACTTTAATGGTATTTGGAGCATGTTGGGAAGTTGGGGAAGAGGAAAGCAAAAGAAGAGACAAAGGGCACGGAATGGAGAGATGTGTCATGGGAAAGGAAGAAGGAATGATGAAGTGGCAGGCAGTGGCACGTCAAGCCATGTGTGGAACGCACCCCACATGTATATATTATTAATATACCACATGTCACGTGTCCCACCCACTTATATATCCATCAACACACCAAATTTCCATTGCTTTTTCCTCGAAAAACCTAGAACCTAATGTCTAATTGATATAGCTCTAATGCTCTAATTTCTTCGGGGGAGAAAGGGAAATTATTGATTTTTTCTTTTAATATTTAGTATTCGAAAAAAATTGTATAGGGTGAGGTTTGTATAAAGCTGAGGCTCTAAACAATCAAAGTAAAGCACGTCTTCAAATAGTGGAAATATTTGTGATAGTCTTAAAATATATTTAATTTTTAATTATAAAATTTAAAGCTTCAAAAATAATGTAGATCGAGCAAATTTATGAAAATTTGAAAATCTTGAAAATTGATGATCCAAAAATGCAAAGATGCACTATTTTCAAAACTTGAAATCCATTTTTTTCTCATGTCCATGCATCTTGATATCGAGATGATCAATTTGAAGATATTTGAGCATCAAAGCAACCTCTTCTAATGAAATTTTTCAGGTGTGCTCTAATTTGATTATTTAGAGCATCGACTCCTAAACTTTTTTCAAATGTATATGATGAAACTATTTACTTTTGATACAAGAAGGTCACAATCATTTTCAATTGTTGAATGTGAAATTGGATGGGTTGTGAAATGTCACTAATTGAAAAAAAAGTTCAAAACAAATTTTCTCCAAGGTTGCGATACATTTTAATATGTTAGATTTCACATCTATTGGTTAAGAAAAATTGTGACCTTGTACCCATTATTGTTAAAAAAAAATTCAAATTCACATTCATACCTATTTTTCGTTTTTAAATACCTAAAATGCCTTCATAGGCGCAATAATGTCGCAACAAATTTTCTGTAAAAGTCATGACATTTGGCCTTATGCACCCAAGTGGGTGCTTGGGGCTGTCTTAACATGTCCATAATGGTAGCGAGCATTGAAGTAGTGTTTGGGGCTTTATAGACCTAAAAGACCTGTAAAGTCCCTATTACGTCTGCAATGGTCCCAAGCACCCACTTCGATGCCTCTTGGAATTTCAGGAAGCCAAAGAAGCATGTTGCAATCACTAACCTAGGTCTACGATGATCTTAAGTCACAACTTGGGTGTCCACCCATTTTGTCTTTTATTTCCTTGTCTCTCTTGCCTTTCCTCTATGGTGATCTCTCTCTCTCCACTGGTGCCCTAATCTCTTTTCTCTCTCTACATCACTCTTTCTCTCTCTCGCTTTCCCTTATCCCCTTCTATCTTCTTCTCCTTCTCTCGTTCGAAATTGCATGACAAACTTGAACAACTGCAAATCAACGGTACCCCCGCTCCCGCAACCTTTCCTCTCTCTCCCTCTCTCTTTCTTGATTAATACATTTTTTTGGTTTTTATTGGTTTAGGGCTTCTAATTTAAGTACTGATCTATTTTTATTTTTTTGCAATCTATTGATTTATACTGATCCAGTTCTTTACATATAGTAATAGTTGATATTTTTAATATGATTTTGGCATCTAACGTTACAAGTAATTTTTTTTTCCTATTTTTTACCGTATTCTCTTTGCTTCCTCTTATGTATATTGGTCTCTATTATTTGCATTTGATATTTGTTTCCTTTTGGGAATTGAAATTTCTTAGAAGTTATTCAGTTTGTAAGCATAACAATGGGTGATGAGAGACTAAAACTAGCATTATTAAAAACTTCATTAGGAGGAGAAGATCAAGCAATAGATAAACACATGTACATAACACCCAAAATATCTGCTTAACGTCGCCCTCACATCGGCTTTGGTGTTCGTGCAACATTCATTTGTTATGTGGGGGGGGGGGGAAGGTTATGGCATATCATTTGTTATGTTGGGGGGGGGGGGGGGGGGAGGGGGGGGGAAGGTTATGGCATATCATTTGTTATGTGGAAGGGGGGGGGGTGTTATGGCATATCATTGTGTTTTGTGATGCCCACTATGGCAACATTCATTAGGTTTGTTATGAGGGGGGGGGGGGGAGGTTATGGCATATCATTTGTTATGTGTGGGGGACGGGCGGGGGGGGGGGGGGGGGGGGGTGGGGGGGGTGTTATGGCATATCATTGTGTTTTGTGATGCCCACTATGGCAACATTCATTAGGAGGAGAAGATCGTTGTGTTTTGTGATGCCCACTATGGCATATCATAATGACATTAAGACTCATATTGGTGAGCTTGAAGCTTTTAGCGCGGTCAGTGACGATTGCAAGAAGGTTAGTCTGCATTGGAGAATATAACAAGTCTTGAACATGGCAAGTATCCCTTTTTTGAAAGAGTGTGATCATTTCATTGAGGTAATGAAGGGCAATTACAGCGAAGGAAATAAAGGAAGCAAGCAACAGGAAAGAAATACACAGAAGAAAAGAAAAGAAAAGAACAAAAACAGAAACGGCATCAGGTAGCAGTTACCATCTTAGCCAGCAAATCAGCGTCCGAGTTGAAGCCTCGATCAACATGGACCAAGGAGATATCATGACCACTCAGCAAAATGAGGATCTCATCCGTTATAGCGCCAAGCCTCCATGGTGTGAGATCTGGATGCAAGCACCACCTGATAACGATGGCAGAATCTCCTTTGATAATGACCTTGTGCTGTGCCAAATCAAGCTTTGAAACTCCCATCTTTAAAGCCCAAAGCTTTGCCTCATTGATTTTACAGTCATGTAACTTGCTAGAGTAGGACTAAATCATCTCTCTACTATGATCTCTGAGCAAACCCCCATAACCAGAGATCTAACGTCTAACACTCCCATCAAAGTTAAGTTTAAACCATCCCTCCAGCGGCTTAGCCCAAGCATAGATGCACCGATTAGTTCTAATCTTGAAGGATAGAAATTCTCCGAAATGGGTGAAAAGTTCTTTTGGCACCGAAGAAAGGGGGAGAGAAGAAAAAGCCCAAGTAATGAACAAATGCTTAATTGCTACGCCTATATATATATATATATATATATATATATATATGGGAAAAGTCTTTCCAACCTCTATAGGTGAAAATGAATAGTGATTTTGCCTATCTTCATCATCATCCGAATTTCATCGCGCGGTCACGATTGTCCGATAGTGTTTTATTTTTCATTTTTTTTTCTATAAATTGGAATGACTTGAAATTTGAATGATATGTACATCTTACTGAGGCGCATCTAATAAAAATATAAAAAAAATTATCCGTAAAAGAAATTGACCAAAATACCCCCAAAACCTTTTGGGAGTATTTTGGTCAATTTATTTCATATAAAATATTTTTTTTATAAATTTTGAAGATTCCCCTATTTTTGATAAATACGTGCTCTAAATTTCAGGTCATTCCAATTTGTAGAAAAAAAATGAAAAATAAAACACTACCGGACAATCGTGATCGCGCGATGAACTTTGGACGGTGATTGGGGTAGGCAAAATCACTGTTCATTTTTGCCTATAGGCATTACGTAGTGTTTTCCACACACACACACACACACACACACACACACACACACACACACACACATATATATATATATATATATATATATATATATATATATATATATATATATATATATATATATATATATATATATATATATATATATATATATATATATATATATATATATATATATATATATGCGTAATGATCCTACGAGATCCTCCCACACCTATGTGTGTAGGACCTCAAAGGATCACCATTAAATTTAGTACAGATCTCTATAAAAGTTATTAAATGGGTGTGAAACTTGACTTTTCTAGATATTTTTGCCAAATTTAATGGTGATCCTTTGGGGTCCTATACACATGGATGTGTGAGGATGATCATCTGGGGTCCTACACACATGGGTGGGTGTGGGAGGGTCTCATAGGTTCATTACTCCCTCTCTCTCTCTCTCTATATATATATATATATATATATATATATATATATATATATATATATATATATATATAAGATATTACGGAACACCGACGGGTGTACCTTTAAGAATATGCCCAACGGCTCAGATTGAATTTGGTTCGATCTGACGGTCACGAGACGGCCATGACCTCAATTTGTGTTTGAATTTTAAATTATTTTCTACAAATCCATATCACTGAAAATTTTAGGCATGTGTTATTCTCATCAAGGTGCACCTAATAAAAGTATTACAAAAATAATTCGTAAACATAAATTGATCAAAATACCCCCCGAAATGTTTTGGGGGTATTTTGGTCAATTTATTTCATGTAAAATATGTTTTTGATATTTTTATTACATTATTCTATTTTTAAAGAACATACATATAAAATTTCAAGTGATTTAGATTTCTAGAAAAAAAATTCAAATTCAAACACGAAATAAGACCATGACCGTCAGATCGGCCCAGATTCAATCTGGGCCGTTGGGCGTTTACTGTAGTAGTACGCACATGATCTTTTTCCTATATATATATATATATATATATATATATATATATATATATATATATATGAGTAATGATCCAATGCAACGGTTGTATCATAGTATAATGCAACGACACTTCTAAAAAACCATATTTGTGGTATTTGTATGACCCCAAATTTTGCACACAGACTCTCTTCATCTCAATAATCAATTGTCCCCCAAAACAAAGTTCAATTTGAACCCTAGGTATGGTCAAAATGAGTCCCCTTTAAAAATGAATCTAGATTATTCATTTTGTGAATTTCAAGATCTTGGCCTTTATAAACTCAAAATCAATTTTTTTTTTCTTTTTTAACATTGTTCATCTAATGATAATAAAGCCATCCAAAAAAATTGGAAATGGAAACATTCTTCTAAGGCCTAGATCTAAGCATCTCACTAAAATGAACGTCCTATGTTAATTGGGATAAAAATATACTTTCTAAGTTGTGTTTTCAATTTTTTCTTTTTTTGTGATTGTTCATTAGAATGAAAAGAATGTTCATTAGAATGAAAATAATATATATTTCAAAATTTGGATCAAACAAATGGCTATAAGATGGTTTTTTAAGGTTGTTGGATCATATTACTATACAACGGTTGTATGGAATCATTCTTATATATATATATATATATATATATATATATATATATATATATATATATATATATATATATATATATATATATATATATATATATATATATATATATATATATATATATATTCTAGAGTTAACAATCCCTCAAAATACAAAGGTTCAAGTTAGAAGGGGTTGTGATGGGTGTATTTATCAAAACAATCATTACTTTTTTATTAAAAAAATATTTAAATAGGTAACTTTACTATTAAACAAGGGTAAATATGAAATTTTCACAAAAGTACAATGGCATTTTGGAAGTTAGTGTCCTAGAACTTTATTAGTAGAGCGCCCTTGTCCTTTAATTAAAATTTAAATTTAACCCCTTATGAAGATGACAAAAGTACCATTTATCTTGTTGTAATATTTACAAAATTGCCCCACAAAAGTAACTTTTTTAAAGAATAAACTACAAAATTAATAAATCCATCTTTCACAACTCTCTCTATCATGAACCTTTGTAATTTGAAGGGTTGCGACGTTTAGAGTATCCCACATATATATATATATATATATATATATATATATATATATATATATATGGATATATGGGAATGATTTCATGCAACGATTGTATAATAACATAATACAACTACACATCTAGAAAATCATGTTTTTGGCATTTGTGTAACCCTAAATTTTGCTCACACATTCTTTTCATCCTCATTATCAATGTTTGGGAAAAAATTCAATTTGTACTCTAGATACGGTCAAAATTAGTACCCTCTAACAATGAATCTCGACCGTCTATTTGGTGAATTTCATGATCTAGGCCTTAACAAATTGAAAATCACTTTTTTTCTTTTTTAGTATTTTTAATCTAATGATGATAATACCATATAACAATTTTGGGAATAAAAGAATCCTTATGAGGCCTATATCTAACTATCTCACTAAAATGGACGGGTTATATTAATTGGGCTAGAAAAACACTTTCTACGAAAAATTTTTCAAATCTTTTTTTTTGTTGTGATTGTTCTTTAGGGTTAAAAGAATGTAAATTTAAAAATTTGTGTCAAACAAATGTCTTTAACATGGCTTTTGAAGATGGTTGAATTATACAATTATACGACCGTTGCATGAAATCATTCCCCATATATATATATATATATATATATATATATATATATATATGGAAAATACTATAAAACGCTTATAGGTGAAAATGAGCAATGATTTTGCCTACCCTCATAACCATTCAAAGTTCATTGCACAGTCACGACTGTCCAGTAGTATTGCAGTTTTCATTTTTTTTCTACAAATCAGAATAATATGAAATATAGAGGTGTATTCATATAAAATAGAAGAATCTACGAAAAATATCAAAAAAATATTTTACATGAAATAAATTGACCAAAATACCCCCAAAAAGATTCAGGGGTATTTTGGTCAATTTTATTTGAACGAATTATTTTTTTAATATTTTTATTAGGTGTGCCTCACTAAGATGTACACATGCTCTAAATTTTCGATCATTTTGATTTTTAGAAAAAAAAATGAAAAATGAAATACTACTGGATAATCGTGACCGTTCGATGAACTTTGGACGGTGAAAAGGGTAGGAAAATCACCGTTCATTTTCGCCAATAGACGTTAAGAAAAATTTTCATATATATATATATATATATATATATATATATATATATATATATATATATATATATATATATATATATATATATATATATATATATATATATATATATATATATTTATACATATATGAAAAGTCTTCCCAACGCTTATAGGGTGAATACTGATTTTGCCTACTCTCATCACCGTCCAAAGTTCATTTCAAGGTCATGATTGTTCGGTAGTGTTTCATTTTTTATTTTTTCTATAAATTGAAATGTTCTAAAATTTTGAGTGTATGTACATCTTAGTGAGGCGCACGCAATAAAAATATAAAAAAAATAATTCGCAAAAAAATATATAGACAAAATACCCCCAAAACATTTTGGGGGTATTTTGATTAATGTTTTTCATGTAAACTATTTTTTTGATATTTTTCATAGATCCGCCTATTTTTTATGAACATACGCTCCAAATTTCAGGTTATTCCGATTTGTAGAAAAAAAAATGAAAAAAATAAAATACTACCAGATAATCGTGACTGTGCGATGAACTTTGGATGGTGATGAGGGTAGGCAAAATCACTCTTTATTTTCGCCTATAGGCATTTTGTAGTATCTTCCATATATATATATATATATATATATATATATATATATATATATATATATATATATATATATATATATATATATATATATATATATATATAAAATATGTTATGCTTCCCCCCCCTTTTTCTCTATCAAAAATAGGCAATATGTCTCTTTAAATCTCTTGATATTCTTTACTATTTCTAGTACCAAACATGTTGCCCTCACATACATATACTAAAGTATATCTTGATAACATCTCTTAATTTTCCATCTTTGTTTGTATTCCTCACATAAGAATCGTTCTTCACTAACAACTTTGGATAGAGTTGCCAATCATGAAAAGAGATAAATAAGGAACTCCAATTAAGAGTTTCCATAAACTAGATAATTATTAAGAAATTTGTCATTCAAATAAAATTTATTTATTTTTATATATTTTCAAGATTTGTTTACATTTATTGTATATTTATTTATTTAATCAACTCTCTATTATCAAGGAAAATTATCTCCCACGATCTATCTTCCTTTTACATCTATCTTCAGTATAATATTTATCAAAGTATTTAATCTTCTCCCACGATCTACCCTCTCTCTATATCTATCTTCAATATAGAAATAGAGCTCTCTTCCCTTGGCGTGCGTACTTTGATTAAGATATAGGATATCACAACTCTCCCCCTTAAATATGAGAATGTCTCTTACAACCTCTATAGAGTTAGGGCCCCTTCTTATTCTCATGACATATGTCCACCCCTTAACTCTTGCTTAATAATGAAGTATCGATAAACTTAATATTTCCTAAAATCTCTTCATTCCCGTGATGACGAAAGTTCTTTTCTTATCCAATTTTAAGGGAGAAAAATTTCAAAAGATAAAGAATAATAAAAAGGGTACATACCAATTTTAAGAGGTCCTACAATTTTATTTTAAAAGTCACATGCTCTACATCCTCTCTAAAGCTAGGGTCCTCCTTTATTCTTATGACATGTATATACCCATTAACTCAGCCTTAACAATGTACTTTAAAGTTGAGAAAACATGACAATGAACAATCTCCATTTTTTACAAGGATTAGCATGCCCCTTATGTTGGCTTGCCTAAAGAGAGAAATAGATCAAAGATGAGCTCCCCAAAATGAGAGAGAGAGAGAGGGAGAGAGAGAGATTTACAGTAAACCCAAAACATTGGCAAATCATGCATATACTAGAAAAGAGTAAGAACAGTGTTATGGGTTTCCAGTGAAGAGCATAGGGCTCTCACAAGAGTGAGAGGCACAACCATGTGAGTTGGTTCAAGCATAATAAAGAGAGAGTTTTGAGATAAAATACTTGTGGCAAGGGGCTTTGCTTTCTCCATACCTCTTCTACATTTGAGACCTGTTCTCTTCTGAAGACCAATCTCGAAGGATGACAAGTCCTTGCTTATATTTACAGGTATATGGGCCGATATTCCCTCGATGTCATCTTTTCCCTTTAACATGTTTGTAGTTTCTTCTTTAGAAATGAATTTATAGGTTTCAAAGTCAGAATAAAAAGTATTTGGCTTATTTTAATTCTTCAAGTCGATGTAAATGTAACAAAAGATTAAACCTCTGGAATTGCTCAGTACCCAGTATAAATAATAAAGCATGTGTTTTTTATATGAAGTGCACGGGTAAATTTTGCCCTAAATGCGATGTCCTCTGGTTTTCCGTCTAGAGTCTAATATTTGTCTAAACATTCCGCATTTCTTCAATGTATCCACGTTTCGAAGCAACCAAATATATGACGAGTCCACTGGGGAGTAATTTATCTTTCATCTCTGACAGATTTTAGGAAGTTGAATCTCTTTCTCTGAATATGTCTTGATTCATGGTCTTTCTTACTTTGCTCTAGTGTCTTTATTTACCCTGACGAGCGGACCCCTACATTAATCACAGGTCGTCAGAGGTAACCATGGCTGTAATAATGATATCCTTCGAACAATGGAGGTTCCACTGCATGCCTCCCAACCTTCTTGTCCTAATGTGCAGCTACCCCTCATGTTGAGAAAGCAACGACTGGGGCGTAAGAAGCCAAGCCACGAACCTTGAAGGCTGGGGTAATGAGGAAATCTAGCCCTCAAGTAGATTTATTCATGGGCAGCAAACCTTTGAGGATGATTTTGACTAACCCCAAATGGTGCCTGCAAGCAAAGCCTAATAACAACACCATCACTCGCAATATCCCAAAAGAAGCACAACCACTACGATATGTGAACCTAGCTATCCATGTGCTAAAGAAGAGAGGTCGGACTATTTCTGCAATGGCTAAGTCCCAATCTAAGTCATCTTGGCACCTCGTTTCTATGCCCTCGGGTTCTCGTTTACCTTTAATCATACGAGTTCCACGCTCAGCTGTCAAGGACACTTGTAAGCTGTCGGTTAGGTGTTCCTATGGAGCTAACTCGCCCAACTCACTCGACACTCATCGACTGGTAGTAAGAAATCCTCGCGATGCAAACCTGCCTAAATTGTCATATGCAGCCCAGATGCCGGCAGTTAGACATTCCTATGGAGCTAACTCGCCCGACTCACATCACTCATCTACTGGCAGTCAGAAATCCTTGCGATGCTAACGTTCCTAGATTGCCGTATGTAGCCCAAACGTCGACGGTTAGACTTTCCTATGGAGCTAACTCGCCCGACTCACGGAACACTCACCGACTAGTAGTTAGAAATCCTCGTGATGCTAACCTGCATAGATTGCCGTATGTAGCCTAGATGCTGGCAGTTAGATGTTCCTATGGAGCTAACTCGCCCGACTCATGTGTCACTCATCGGCTGGTGGTTAGAAATCCTCATGATGCTAACCTTACTATATTGCCATATGCAACCTAGATGCCGGCGGTTAGACTTTTCTACGACGCTAACTCACTCAACGCAGTAGAATGGGTGGGATATGGGGCAAGGAAATTACAAGCCTCCTCGTGTTCCCAAGGCGGAGTCCAAAAAGTACAAACAAGCCCACAAGGCGCATGTTAAGATAGTCGTCAAGCATTCACATGAAGTCTTTACTTAGTACGTCCTGGACAAATCAAGGGAAGTCATTCGAGTAGATCAATGTCATATACGACCACAACAAGGCCACAGATCGGGATAGATCTGGAAGGAGATCTCGCATGACCTAAGAGACGAGTTTCTCGAGATATGGCCTTGTGACATGATCAGAGCAACCACCCAAGGCCATTAAAAAAGACAAGGCTTGTCCCATTCTAGAAGAGGTATACAATCGACTTCTAAACCCTAAGCCTAAGAAGAAGTCTCAATGGCCTACAAAGCCTAACTTGGGGGAACTGTGGAAGAACTCCAAGGGAGAAAGTTCTTCAAATTATGAAGCATGTCACATGCTGGTGTTTCATGAGGGAAGCACAACGGCTGTAGTTGATCGAATGAGGTTGAGATCAGGAAAGAGACTCAAACCAATCCAAATACCAACCCTGCCTAAAATCCTAAAGTACCTTGGACGACCACTGGTTCCCTATCCAAATACACTGCCTCCATTCAAGAAACACCCCCTTTTTTAAATATCTGAGACCACCACCAGTCTCTTACCCAAATCCTTCACCTTCCTTCTTCAAAACCCCCGAACCATCACCGCCTTAGTCTTGTCCTGTCTTACCTACACCCACTCCAGCTGCGCAACCCAACTTGCATTCTCTTCCTCCTCCCACAACTACAACCAACCCTTCCTTAGTGGCTGTAGAAAATCCTTCCCCTTAAAAGCCCACTCCATTACGACCTGTCCATCAAAAACTAGTGGTCAACCAAGGAGCTATCTTTCTTGAAGCTGACAAAGTCAAATAAGATGTGATTGTGCACTTGAGGAGACTTCCAACTCTCTTGAGTGTCTATCATGCCCTCATGCTATCAAATGAATTTCACATGGCTCTTGTACAAGCTCTCTCTCGGCCTTAAGTCTATGAAACTGAGATTGAGTGGATTGAGGTAGACCTTGCAATTATTAACAGTTGCATGACTATCACTGCCTCTGATGATGACCTTCAGTTGGGTGAGAGATTTCATAATTGGCCTCTTTTTGTGACTAGTGAACTACATGCTTGCCAAATTAATCGGATCATGTTGGATGGGGGATCTACAGTGAACCTTATGCCAAAGAGGATTCTTACACGAATTGTGATAGGTGTTGAGCAGCTTGAGCCAACAAGCTTGACAACACTTCGGATTCGCGTTGTGAGGCTTCAATTCCCCAACATTCAAGGTCTTGCAAGAGACCTTTGAACCAATCAAAAGTCTCCTTGTCATAATTGACCACCCTCAAAGTACAGTCCTTGACTACATTTATCTATGCTATAAGTTCAGAGAGGGAGCATTCATTTATCCCCTGGAGACTTGACGTAACAAGTTTCTCACTAGCAAAGCCTTCTTGCTCGTTATTGAAGAAGGCAAAGATGAAGGGTCATCACTTAAATTGGACCGAATCATGTAGTTTTTGGGGTTATCACTTGAATTGGACTCAAAGAGGCTTTTAATGTCTTCACTCTCATTGGATGTATTCCAGGACCTTTTAATGTCGTAACCCTTATTGGACGATTGCAGGGGATCTTTAAGGTCTTTACCCTGCATGGACCGTTGATGGGTGCTTTTAGAGTCTTCACATTTATTAGACTGTTCTGGGGTGATTTTAATGTCCTCACCCATATTGGATGGGTTTGGGAATGTTTCCATGGTAATGTACTGACCACCCTCAGCAAAAAGGACTTGCCCTGGCATGAAGTCATACAAAGTAGGAAGAGGGGGAATAGGGGAAAGGAATGCCATTTCAAGTGGAAATTGGGGGAGTTTTGCTTTGCGACGTTGAGCTTTCGAAGGCCATTTGTTCTTCTTCCTTCTCATAACAGGTACGATCTTGTAAGTTTATGGGGTTGAGGGCCACGTCCAAGAGTGAGAGAGAGAGAGACGAGAGAGAAAAATATGCTCGATACGCCTAGGTCAAGGTAATTCTCTCTCCTCCTCTCTTCTCTCTCCTCTTCTTCTTTTTCTTTCTTTTTCTTCTTTCTTCCTCTCTCTTTTCTTCTTCTTTCTTTCTCTTTCTTCTTCTTCCTTCTCTCTTCTTCTCTCTCTTCTTTTCTGTTGACATGTATAGTTATTCATGTCTATCTTTCTATCTACCTTTCTCTTTCACCTTCTCTCTCTTGATATGCATGATAGTCGCAATGTTGTGCATGCTTCTCTCTCTCTTTCTCCCTCTCGTTCTTCTTTCTCTCTCTTCATTTTCCTTCTTTTCTCCCGCTGGCTTCTTTCTCTCTATGCTCTCTTTCTTTACTCACTGTCTCTCTCTGCTCACTCTCAACATGCACGGTAGTGGTAGTGCTGTGCATGCTTCTTTTTGTTTCTTTCTCTACTCTTTGTCTCTTTCTGCTTACTCGAAACATGCACGGCAGTGACAGCGCTGTGCATGCTTCTTTTATCTCTTTCTCTCTCTTCTTTTCTCTCTTGATATGCACCGCAGTGGCAGCGCTGTGCATACCTCCTTTTCCTCTCCTTCCCAGTCTTTTCTTCTCTCTTTCCTAATCTTCTTCTCTCTTTCCTAATCTCTTCTCTCTCTTTCCTAATTTTGCCTCTCTTTCTTGATCTTCTTTTCTAAACTCTCTTTCTTTCTCTCTCTACTTTCCTTTCTTATTATCCCTCTTTCATAAACTCTATTTCTTTCTCTCTAGTTTCCTTTCTCTTTCTTTCTCTCTCTACTTCCCTTTCTTCTTTATCGACTTCCTTTCTTATCTCTCTTCTTTCCTATTCTCACTCTATTCTATCTTTTCTCTCTCTCCCAGTCATGCACAATGTTACCCCATCACCTCGCACGACATTCCCCTTCTTTTCTTATCTTCTGGAATGTATACAGTGAGCCGGGCCTTAACCCGAGTGGCGGGCCAAGCCTCTGTATAACTTTCTCTTTCCCATGTCGTGCACGACATTCCTCGTCGCTGCGCATGACATTTCCTCTCTTCTCCTCTGACAAAGGCACAAAACCGGGCCCTTTCCCAAGTGGAGGGTTGGGTTGTTTCTGAGTCTCTTTTTATACACACAGCGATACCTAAAGATGTGTGTCCTTTCTTTTCTCTCTCCTATCTCTCTCTTCTTTGTCGTGGATGGCAAAACCCATCGCAATCTATGCTCTCTCTCTCTTGTCATGGGTAGCAAAACCCATTATCGTCCATGTTCTTCCCCCTATCCTCTTTTTTTCCTCTGTCATGGACAACGGAACCCCATCGTCGGCCATGCTTCTCTCCCCTTTCTCTCTCTTCTGTCATGGACAGCGGAACCATCATCGTCCATGCTTCTTTCCCTTTTCTCTCTCCTCTGTCATGAACAACGGAACGCCATCGCCATTCATGTTTTTTTTCTCTTATTCTTCATCCCTATTTCTTTCTTCTCTCTCTCTTCTCCTTCCTTCTCTTCTTCTCTCTTCACTGTTCATTTTTGTCATCCTCTTCTCTCTATTATGTTCTCCTTTTCCCTTCTTCTTCTCTCTGCTCTCTTCTCACTTCTCTCTCTTCTTTCTTCTTTCTTCTTTGTTCTGTCTTCTCTCTTCTCTCTCTTCTTTCTTCTCTCTTCTCTCTCTTCTTTCTTCTCTCTTTTCTCTTTTCTCTGCTCTTCTCTTACTCTCTTTTGTCCTCTCTATTTCCTCTTCCCTGCTCTTCTCTTTTCTTCTAATCTCTCTCTTTCTCTCTCTTTCTTGTTTATTCTTCTTTCATTCTTTTCTCCTTCTCTCTCTCCTCTCGTTTGACCAAGGGATAGGCTAAGTCTAACATTGTCATGACGGTCTTGTCGTCAAGTAGTTTAGCCGTCGTGTCAGTCAAATTTACCTTACTCCATCTTGCTACCACGTTAGATTAGTCTTTATGCCAGGCCAATCTGTATTGATTCTGTCGTCGAGTAGTTAAGTTGTCGTGCCGATCACCGTGCCTGCCTTGCTACCACCCCAAGTCAGTCACCGTACTGGTCTAGCCACTATGTCAGTCTAACCACTTGGTCAAATTTCTCTTTCTTCTCTTTTCTTTCTTCTATTATATTTCTTCCTTCTCCTTTTATCACCAAAATTTTCATCTCGTTATTCTTCTCTATCTTCTTTTGAATGTGCAGGCCTGTGTGTAATCGCCCAAAGACAAGGTGGGATCCCTTAGCTCACTTGTCTTATAAATGAACCATGTACGTGTGATTACAGAAACATGAGAGTACAGGTTAAGGGAGGCGATTTCGAACCAGTTGTAGGACTGAGGTCTTTTCCACTGTGATCTAAGAAAGCGCCCGTGCGAGTTAGCCCGAGTGAGTCACAGACCCAGGTGAGGTGTGTCCCGCCTCATATCAAATTCCTCTCTCATTGATTAGTGTACCTGCCCTTGTTTCTTAACAAGGTTCCTGAGAGAGCGGTCTCAAGTCTCAAGTTTTCCTTGAATCTCGCGATACGTGCCACCAGATCATCTAGATCCAGGGGCGAGATCGAGGCATTTGACCAGTGATAACTTTGTGGTTACCCACTAAAGTGATGGTTTTAGAATAACCAACCATATGAAGAGAGGGAGTGGTGTTAGAACCACTCTTGAGCTTATGACTGGTAGGGAGTCTACTAGTAGCAATGTGAGCATGAAGAGCGGCATGTTTAGAACCGCTCATGCAATTAACACCAATAGACTTGCCTTTGATGCTGGTAGAGAGGGAGTAAGGGATTTTGGTTCCCTTTCTCGAGTTTCCCTAAGCCTGAGCTTAGGTGATAGATTCAGAGAGACCACTCAAAAGATACATGGGAGTAGTAGATTCAAGAATCTTACTTCCCAGAGGTACATTCACAATTATTGGGATGATGAAATCCTCAATTCGGATGAGAGAGCAGTAATTAGACTCCATAACAATTTTTAAGAAAGAGTGAGATGAAATATCAGTTTGAGAGCGAACCGAACCAACTATAGGGTGGCTTATCCCCAGTGGAGTCGCCAATTGGAAGGGCTTGGATCTACCCCGCTTGGGCTCCCTTGGGGACTCGGGTTCGATTGACCCCCTCTCGAACAACTACCTTGACCTCACGAGCGCATGTGCGACTCGTGTGTCATGCGTGTATATGTATGTCAAACAACGAGAGGATTTTAATGGGATGAAGAGATGGACTTGAGCACCTACCTCACTGCAGTTTTGCATTTGTGGGATAAGATTGGGCTATTGCCATCTTAGGTCAATAAACAAAAGCCCTCTGGTTGTCCGGCAGCGCGGTTTGGATATGCCCCCGTCTCTAAACTCAACACCTCACCTGGACTCTCACTTGAAAACTACTAATGAAATCCAAATATACTCCTCTTTGATGGGCTTTATGGGTGAATGGTTCTAGTTTTGGGGATAGAGTTGTTAAAGAAGTAGGAAAGAGAGGGAAGACAGTAGAGGATAAGAATGAGTTAATGTGAACTTGGTTTAGGAGAGAAAAGAAGAAGAAGATGAAATAGAAGGAGTGACAGACCTACCTAAAGAAATTTGAGCAGCCTCCCGACGTTACCTCTCCTAAGAGGTATTAACAGAGACAAGAAAAAGCACCAGGCTTGAAGGCTTGGTACCGGAGGCTTTGGAAAGTCGAGTTATAGAACTGAGCCTATAACTATGTCACTAAACCAAAGAAACCCCCTAAAAGTGATCAAAGGAGAGAATTACAAATGACTTCAGTTCCGTATATAGAACAACCCCTTAAAAAGGGTGGAATGATAAAAAACACCCAAAATTGTCCAAAAATACCCATTTTATGAATTTAATTATTGATCCCATTTTTAGACCAAATGACCAAAATACCCCTAGGCTGTATTCAACAAATGACAAAAGCATCCCTCCATGAGGGGTCTTCTTCCATTGCTAGACCTCATGAGCTTTTTCGGATGTTTACGATGGTAATTCGTGCGATCAATCATTGTAGAATCAATGCTTGAACTATTACGCACGTTTTGATACCCTTTGATCGTTTTGAAACATATTTTTAAGGTAGAACCCAAAATCCGGCGAAGTTTCATAAACTTATGATTCTTCGATGACCAATTTGGAACGTTCTGTGACGTTCAAAGTCTTCATTTTGATAACAAATTGAAGTAGATATATCACAATCATTTTGCAATAAATTTCATCCATTTTGGTCTCCTTTGGAGCATGTTCCAATTTTGGGCAGTCGTCGGAAAATGGTATTTCGACGACGGGAAAAGTATGTCATTTTCAACCTCAAAATTTTTGTCATCCGGCCTTCGATCATACATAAAAATTATATCAAACTATAACTCTTCGAAGCACGGTCGCAACAGACCAATACTTGCGATGATCCGACATTGGGATCTTGAGCTATGACCTCTCAAAGAATTGGATGTTCTTCTTTATAAACTCTAAATTTTCATGTTTTGAGCCCATATTCTCTCTAGAAATTCTCTCGTTTTGAGCCACGCCATGATGCATGCCATACGTCAAATTGAGCAGGTCGTCGAGATCTAGCTCGTGTCTGAATTTGAACTTAATTGAACTCAAAACGAGCGAGTTATGAGCATATGAAAATTATCTCGAAATGAGAAAGCGTCGTTTCCATAAATGGAAACTGGTTCACCGCGGTTGCACCACAATAGTATAAAACCCACACACACACACACAGTCTCTCTCTCTCTTATGCATTAAAAAATCATGAAGGTGCGGGTCCGTCTCTCTTTTTCTCATACTCTATTTCTCTCTCTCTCTCCTACTTGGACGAAAGGACCCGCGTTTAGGGCGGGTCCATCACTCTTTCCTCTTTATCTTCTCTCCACTGTCAAATGCCTGGATCCATGCCTTCATCTCTCTTTCTCCTCTCGCCTTGCTCTTCCCTCACAATGAAAGTTTTGGGCTCATGCCTGAGGCGGGCCCGTTATCATTCACTACTTGCCACCCTCATGTCCACATGATGAATCTTTTGGGCACGCACTTAGGTGCGTGCCCGTCATCCTCTAATCTCTTTTTCTATTCTCTCCTCATTAAAAAGTCTCGGGCCTGTGCCTAGGGCAAACTGATCATCTCATCATCAATTTCATCTCTCTCTTCTCTCTTTTAATAGGTGTAGACCTCCAACTAAAGGGCAGGTCTATTGCTTTCTTTCACTTCATTCCTTTGTCGAGAATCTCTCTCATCTATCAACTCAGCTTATCACCAGCAGTCTGTTCAGGGTTCCAAACTCAATGGTGGCAACTAAACATGAGGGTTGCGCTCACTGCGGGACTTAACCCAACACGTTACGACAGGAGTTGTCGACAACCATGCACCACCTGTGTCCGAGTTCCCAAAGGCACCCCTCTCTTTCAAGAGGATTCATGGCCTGTCAAGCCCTAGTATGGTTCTTCACTTTGTATCGAATTCAACTACATGCTCCACCGCTTGTGTCGGCCCCCATCAATTCCTTTGAGTTTCATTCTTGATAACATACTCCCTATGAGTTAACCATGAGCTCAGCACACACTTGTGCACATTAACACTAGGTGAACAAAGGAGTTATGCTTTCTGCTCTACCTACACACACTAGTCCCCCAGTGGGTAACCTTGAGCTATGTCTTGCCCATAGCCTCATCTTTTCAAACCCTTTTAGTTCAAACCTTGAACCTATTAGCCCAATATAACCCTAGGTTTAGTCTAATGAGTTTTGATGGATATATATATATATATATATATATTATCCTTAATGAACTTAATCCCCAGCAGAGTCATAACCTTAATATGCTTGATCCCCAACGAAAATAAATTGAGCATTTTTGCAAGGATAATTTTTGTCCCTAGCATGATCAAACACTACTAGAGATGAACCTTTGCATAAAATTCCAAATTTGTGGTCAGCCTTCTCATTTGGTTGATGCATGGCTCACAAAACCATGACTACCACTGTAAACTCTGATGACTCACAAAAACCATGGGAGTCCCAATCATCCCATCAACTAAACCTTTTATCCTTAAAAATCATAAATTACTCTTTGCCAGCTCAGCCATTATCATGAATCATCCTAGAAACCCATGTTTACTTAGGCTTCACCTCAGAACTCCATTACTCATTGAACCTTCATGAGACCCCATAAGTGATACCATGCTCAAAGAGTCATAAGAACCCTTGATGGTCTATCATCCCCAATGGGTCACTACTTCAAGTGGACTATCAACCTCAATGGTCCATCAACCCAAGTGGTCCATCAACCCAGTGATCCATCACTCAAATGGTCTCCATTAGTCAATGATACTCAGTGATGAGTTATCATCCTCAGTAAGTCGCTACCCCCAGTTATATAGATACACTATGACTAGTCTTTAAAACAGATTGTACCCTCATAACCCAAGGGAGCCTTTCAAACCCCAAGGAGGTAACCACTTCTTTACTTTGAAAACACATTTTACCCCCTGGGAGCTTTTTCATGCATTAATTATCTACTGAGTCATTTAAAACCCCTATACCTAGCAAGTGTGAATCATTCATCACCTTGCAAAAAACCAAAAACATCTTCAGTGGGGTTCACCTCCCTAATAAAAGCCTCACATATGATATTTGTTACCCGAGCCTTGTACAGTTATAACCCCTCTATCCTATGCATTGTCAAGGAGGGGGTTTTTCTCTTAAAAAGAAAGAAGTCAAGGATGATGAGCATCCAATAAGGATCATCATGAGTAAAAGTGAGAACTTCAGCCGAACATAGCCATGAGGCTATGGGTAAGATTTCCAAAAATAATAAGTTGGACATGGTGAAAACCCGAAAGGGCACCATGAGTAAAAATGAAAGACGGGCATGGCCATGAAGCCAAGAGTAAAAATGTTCTAAAAATAGAAAATCGTGCATAATGAAACCCGAAAGGTGCCATGAGTAAAAATGGAAATAAAAAGGTGGATGTGACCTCGAAGTCACGGGTAAAAGATCCTCAATAAAAAAATAAGTTGGTAAAAACCGTTCTATGACGCTAGTTCTATCCAGTTTAAATGAAAACCCGAAAGGGTGACTAGACTAATAAACAGGTTGATGCAACATTCAACCAAGGCGGCTTCAAACAATTACAACAAAATTTTGGTGGTTTAGGAATCAATACCCTTGATAGGTTACCTTACCATCAAGACAAAAAAGAAAATATCTTACGAAATTCCAGCAATTCGGGTCATCCTTGTTGAAAGACCCCTACAGATCAGAAGATTTATCAAGATGGCAAAACAAGATAGCCATTTGTTGATGAGATTGTCCAATCCAAGACGTCAACCAAAACCAGGAAGAGCACATTACCAATTCGAGATAGAAGTTCTTATAAGAAAATTGATTGCCTAGCCTGGATCGATGCCCTGGTTCTAAGGGTAACCAACTTACTAAGGCTCCCATTGTCGATAGGTTTAGACTTTCAGGACGTCCACCAAAAAACCCCTGACTAAGCTCAGTATATTGAGTGTAAGTCCACCAAGAGACTATCCTACTGAGGCTCTCATTGCCGATAGGTTTAGACTTTCAAGATAGCCACCAAAGCACACTTGACTAAGCCCGGTATATTGGGTGTAAGCCCACCCCTTGTGCCATCAGTCCAAGTCCTAGTAAAGCAGTTCATATGCCCCATTAAAGGCCCTCCTCGGTTGTCTATCTAAAGCAACATAGGCTGACAAAATGTTCAATGTAAAAGGGGAAGGAATCTCTTAAGCAAAGAAAAGATCAAAGGTTCTGTGTAAAAGGGGAAGGAAGCCCTTAAAAAAAGCACCCCGCCACTAGCCTTTCAAAGAAAAAATAAATTGATTGGGAAAAAAGTCTCCAAGCGAGGCCCTCGACTGTCTGACACATATGAATTATGATAATATTGGGAAGGAAGCCCTAAAGCAAGGCCTCAGTTGTTGGAAAAAAAAAAGAAATACCACTGGATTGGGATCAAGACCCAAGGGCACCCACTAGTTGGCTCATTAGGAGGTATTGTTGAGTAGGGAAATTAATCCCTTCCACAAGGCACTCGGTCAGCATGCTCCCCCAGAAAACGAATTCTAGTAGTATTGGGTTATCAAGCCCTTAAAAGGCCCCCAATCGCTAGGATCCACTTAAGTCAACCCTCAGGGAAGAAGCTTGACATGGTCTCATCCTCAAGGATTGTGTTGATGTCGATAATCGAGAAGAAAAAAATTGTTGAGAGACAATAAAAGTGCCTTAGTAAGGATTCGAAAGATGAGCTTTGACGAGGTTTTGTTTCGAATGTTACACTTCTCGCTGCTCTCGAAGAGTGACATTCAGTTGGGCAAGTTGTTATACGTTATTTTTGACATACTTCTATTTCTGAGGCGAATAAGCGGAGAACCAGTAGTAATCTGGTCTCGTTGTTTCCCAAGACACCGCCAGACCAAGAGAGCACTGTAGCAATAAGCCTAAAATTGGGTGAGCTTCGAAGAAGCGTCAGAATGGCCTCAAATTTCATGAGAGAGTAGGTTTAGATACCCTAAGGACACTCACAAAGTTTCTTCATGTTCTGACGAGTTTTGATATGATCAGGATGGAACTTGATTTCAAATCCAGTTCCTTTCATGCTGAAATGGACCCTATACTATAGCCATAGTTTCTATATCTCAAAATAGTATCAGATCACCGCCATTGGATTCAAAACATTGAAAAACCCCCAGGTACCAAATTTTGGCTCAATCGGACAGCCCGGGACTATTTTGGGCCTAACTTTCCATAAAAGGGTGGGTTTTACACTATTGCAGTGCAACCTTGGTGAACCAGATTCTATTTATGGAAACTGTGTTTTCTGACTTTGAGATTATTTTAAAATTTTCATAACTCACTCTTTTTTATTCCAATTAAGCTCAAATTCAAACACGAGCTAGATCTCGACGACCTGCTCGTTTTGACATATGGCATGTGTCATGGCGTGGCTTGAAACTAGAAAATTTCTAGAGAGAAGATGGGCTCAAAACATGAAAATTCAGATTTTATAAAGAAGAACATCCAACTCTTTGAGTGGCCATACTCAAGATCTCTATGTCGGATCATTACAAATATGGGTCCGTTGCTACAGTGCTTCGAATAGCTACAATTTGATATAATTTTTATGCATGACCGAAGGCTAGATGACAAGAATTTTGAGATAAAAAAAGGTATACTTTTTCAGTCACCAGAATCTCATTTTCTAACAACTTCCCAAATTGGAACGTGCTAAAAAGGAGACAAAAATAGATGAAATTTATTGCAAAATGATCGTGATAGTATCCTCTTCAATTTGTGATCAAAATGAAAGATTGGAACATCATAGATCGTGCCAGATTGGTGGTCGAAGAATCACAAGTTTATGGAACTTGGCCGGATTTTGGGTTCTTCCTTAAAAATCCGTTTCAAGACAATCAAAGGGTATCAAAACGTGTGTAATAGTTCAAGCATTGATCATATGACGATCGATCGCAGGGTTATGAATGTAAACGTCTAAAAAAGCTCTTGAGATCTAGCAATGGAAAGAGGTCCCTTATGGAGAGATGGTTTTTTTATTTGTTGAAAAGTGCTTAGGGGTATTTTGGTCATTTGGTCCAAAAAAAGGATTACATAAAATGTATATTTTTTTGACAATTTTGAATGTTTTTGAGCATTCTGCCCTTGCTTAGTGGTTGCTCTATATAAGGAACTCTAGTCATTTGTAATTCTCTCCCTTGATAACTTTTAGTGGGCTCTTTGGTTTACTGATATAGTTATAGGCTTAGTCCTATAACTCCACTTTCCAAACCCTCTGAGTACCAAGGCTTCAAACCTGGTGCTTTTCCTTATCTCCGGTAATACCTCTTAGGAGAGGTTACACTGGGAGGCTGCCCAAATTTCTTTCGGTTAGTCTTTCACTCCTTCTACTTCTTCTTCTTCTTCTTTTCTCTCCTAAACGAAGTTCACAATAACTCATTCTTATCCTCTTCTTTCTTCCCTCTCTTTCCTACTTCTTTTACAACTTTATCCCAAAAACTAGAACCATTCACCCATAAAGCCCACCAAAGAGAAGTATATTGGGATTTCATTAAAAGGTTTTAAGTGAGAGTCCAGGTGAGGTGTTGAGTTTAGAGAGGGGGTCGTAACTAAACCGTGCTGCAGGACAGCCGGTGGGCTTTCATTCATTGGTATAAGAGGGCAATAGCCCGGGCTTATCCCACAAACGCAAAACTGCGGTGAGGTAGGTGCTCGACTCCATCTCTTCATTACATTAAAATCCTCTCATTGTTGGATATACCTATCCACACGTGACACACGAGTCACACACGTGCTCGTGAGGTTAAGGAGGTTGTTCGAGATGCGGTCAATTAAACTCAGATCCCCTAGGGAGCTCGAGCGAGGTAGATTCAGGCCCAACCAACTCGACGTAAAGTTGGAAATCTATACTATCTGGACTAATTGCTTATGCCAATCTCTTTAGTCTTTGTTGTCTATGTCATTGATGACATATCTTTATGGAATCAATGCCTTGGTCACATCTCTAGTTCTCAATTACAGTTTATATTATCTCATAATGTTCTTCATACTATTGAAAATAAAAACTTTATTGATGTCCAACATTATGAATCTTGTATGCTTTCTAAATCTCATGTTTCACCATTCTCTCGAAGTAACTCCATTTCATCTTTTATATTTGGCCTTGTACATATTGATTTGTGGGAACCTGCACCTATTCTATCTAAAGGGGGATCACAACATTTTGTAACCTTTATTCATGATCATACTCATTATACGTGTGTTTTCTTTATGAATAATCACACTGAATTTTATAGAATTTTCACCCAATTTTATTTATATAGAAACCTAAGTTTTAACCAAAATTAAAGCTTTACACTCGGATTTTGGAGGGGAATACATCAGTGGATTACTTTAAAAAAATTTCACTGACAAAAACATACAACACCAAAAAACTTGTCCTTACACTACAAAAACAAAATGGTCTTGAAGAGTATAAAAATCGCCATATATTAAAAACCACAAATGCACGTCTTCTATCTACATTTGTCCTAAAAGAATTTTGGCAGAAATTGTTCGTACAACATTTTATCACATCAACATTATGCCATCCTCCATTTTTATCTGGAGAGACACCCTTTGAAAAATTGTTCAGTCGATCACCTCACTATTCCCTTGTGTGTGTGTTCGGTTGTACTTATTTTGTAATGTTACCCTCAATTGCCAGAGACAAGTTAATCAAAAAATATATATATGTGTCATGACCCCGTCCCTTGACCCCTTACTATACATACTGAAGGGCGACAGAGTACGGGACCGTGACTAGAAGTAGTGAATGCCACTTAGGTGACAGTGCACTTAATGCGTTTTATACGGCAGAATCAAAGCAAACCATGAAAGAAAACAAAAAAAAAAAAACCATGCACATAGGTACAAAGAACTAGACAAAATAAAACCAACTTATATATATATATATATATATACATATACAGGCTCCAAAATTTAATTACAATCATGTCCAAGGCATCAAAGGCCCAACATAAAAACTTATACTAAACTTCAAACAACACAACTATAAGGCCACTGCCTACTAACACCTGCAACAGAAAGAAGCTTCTCTCGGCAAGCCCAGAACTTCAACCGCCAGCTCTGAGTGGCCCGCCGCCCGCTCTCAAAACCGCAAGTTATCACTCTACATAGAGAAAATCAAAGGGATGAGTTATAAAGCCCAGTAAGCGAATCAACATCATGCATTCCAGCCTATACAACGTTATTCATAAACATTGCCCAAAATTCATGCAGGTGTCATAACATGGAGTTATGTGTCATAATTCTTTTAGCAATGGTGGAAGAAGTGTTAATCAGATGTCAGAGTATCATACATCACGTGAGCTAATAGTTACCCCATCATTTTATCAAATAACATATCAGAATTTCAGGCGAAACAAATAGTGCATACAAGCAATTCTAGTAACGCCTACTCTCGAAGTAGAAGTCCCATTGATTAGGCCAAGCAAATCTTGTAACTTGGAACTTCTACCCTCACTCAGGAGGGAAGACAATGACAAATGGGTGACCCATGTTGTAATGTCTTCACACACATACACAATCCCCAGCGCGCTTTGGGGCTTTTGATAGGCTGTGGTCTTGTAAGATAAGACCCTCTCCTCATGCCTTTCAAGCGAGAGGGCGTTACATTACCAATAGGTGACCCAATGCGTAGTGCTCATGTAGAACTAGGGGAAGCGACCCTCCAAGATATCACATTTACATCAAGACTCCAATCCTATCATTGGGGTTGGGGCAAGATCTTAACTGCCGACATAACTTTCTTATCATATCAGAACAAATTACACTACCAACGGGTGACCCGTTGTGTAGTTCCTTATATAAAAGTCTCATAATCTCATGTCACACTACCAATAGGTGTTCTATTGCGTAGTGGTTCATATCACAATCTCATCATATTAGATTCCCACTACTGATGGATGTTCCATTGCATAGTGGTTCATATCACAGTCTTATCATATTAGATTCTCACTACCAATGGATGTCCCATTGCATAGTGGTTCATATCATAGTCTTATCATATCAGATTCCTACTACCAATTGATGTCACATTGCGCAGTGGTTCATTTCACAGTCTTATCATATCAGAGTATATCTATGCATATGCATATCTCGTAAGCATTCACTCATGCCCAAGCATGTCTTATCACAATTATTCAACAGTTCATGAGCATCCACTGTATCGTAAGCATGCATATTCAATAATTCATAACAGAACAAAATTTTCATTATGAAGACCTATTAAAAATTTGGCCTAACTTCCATTCCATAGGGGTTTTAGTCATAGTCCCAAAACCAACTTAAAAGTAAACTCATCCCCCTTTTATTTAGAAGTGTTTTAGCCTTATTCAGAAACATATGGATCAATGAATAGTATTTCATAAAACAAGCGACATTTCTGAAATTTCACTGTTAGAAGATGTTGGTTCGAAATTTTATAACAGTGACATATTTCATTAGAAGATGTTGGTTTGATGCTCAAATATCTTCAAATTGATTATATCGACATCAAGATGCATGGATATGAGAAAAGAATGGATTGCAAGTTTTGAAAATAGTGTATTTTGTAACACATTTTTGGACCATCAATTTTCAAGATTTTCAAGATATCATAGATATGTCGATCTACACTATTTTTGAAGCTTGGAAGTTCATAAATAAATATGAAAATATATTTAAAATCTATCACAAAGATTTTCAATATTGAAACCACATTTCTTGATGTTATTTGGAGGTAGGCTTGAATTTGATTGTTTAGAGCTTAGGCTCTATACAAACCGCACCCATTCCCAAATCACAGAAAATTTAACATAGTTTAAAATCCAATTTTGCAGTAGACACAACCTTATTTCAAATGAAAGTGTTTTGAGGTCATTTGGACACCATTTGGTCAGTGAACAATTCAGTATAAAATGAGCAACAGTTTTGGAAATTACTGCAACTAATAACAGTGATATGTCCACATAAACAGAGGTATAATTCTCAAATCATATGTAATTTCAACATGGATTCAAGACAAAATTTGAATTAGACACATACATAATTCATGCAAAAGTTGTTTGAAGTCATTTGGACACCATTTGATAGTCAAAAGTTCAGTACAAAATGAGCAGTAGTTATAGAAACTACTGCAACTGATAACAGTGACATGTTTGTAATTCCTAATCCATAACAAATTGCAACATAGTTTCAAAACTAAAACTGAATTAGACACACCCATATTTTAATTAAAAGTTTTTTTAGGACATTTGGACACCATTTGGCCAATTAAAGGTTCCTTACAAAAATATATAGGGTCCCTGGAAGTCCACAACAAGGTTTTAGTACACCTTATAGAATAATCAATAACTTCCAAAATAAAATGGATATTAACACAAAACATTTTTCATATTAATTTTGACAAACAGGGGTACTCTTCCATAGATTTTCATGACTAACATAGTTCTTTTCAGTACTAAATTCATCATGCCAATGAGGACTACAATTCTGTAAAAACAGTGCACAGACAAACACTATTTCACTAGTATGCAGCCATACTCCCATCAAAATCACACTTATACTTTGCTTAAGTTTTCATGCTAACATGAGTGTTAGGTGCACTTACTTGTGTTCCAAAATCCCCTACGCAGTCAAGTCCCAAGCTCTTCAACAATGGCTCCAAGCGATGGCAACTCTAAGTGTTGAGAATGGGTTCTCAAGGGTGAGAGAATGAGCAAAATCTTGGAGGAGAGAAGGGGGACGGGGGGGTCGGGGGGGGGGGGGTGTTTAAGTAAGCCAAAAGGGGCAAGGTGGCAGCTCGGATTTGCCTAGTGGCACTCACAGGAGCATGTAATTGGGCAAGTAGCACGCAATGGAAAACTGGCACCCCAGTGGCAGGCATGGGTTCGATGGTGTAGCACAACGCACGAAGGCATCACGCACGGCGGCGTTCACACTGCCGCGCACTCTCACATTGCTGTGTGCTCTCACACTACCGTGCCAGCTCTCACTGCAGTGCACTCACACTGCCGCGCGCGCTCATACTGCCGTGCACTCACATTGTCATGTGCTCTCTTTACGACGCGCTTTCATTGCCGCATGCGCTCACACTACCCCGTGCGCTCACACTACCCCGTGCTCACACTGCTGCACGCTCTCTCTTCTTCTCTTCACTGCCACATGTGTCTCTTCACTATCACATGCGTCACTTCACTGCAGCGCACACTCTTTCTTCTTATTGCCAAGTGCTCTCTCTTCTTACTACAGAGCGCTCTCTTTTCTTCTCTCTACTGCTATGCGTGCCTCTTCACTGCTGCGAGCGTCATCAAGCCAGAAAATCTGGGTCATTACATCATCCCCCCTTTAACAAGGATTTTGTCCTCAAAATCATATTTCTGCTAATCGAACAAATGGGGGTACTTATCCCAGATTTCATCTTCTCGCTCTTAGGTCGATTCTTCTTGTGAATAATATTGCCACAAAACACGGACCAGAGGAATTTCTTTGTTGTGCAACACCTGCACCCTTCGATCTAGTATCTCAATTGGTTGCTCGATGTAGGTCAAGTCTTCTCTGATAGGAACTGGCTCATATCTCAGAACATGGGGCGGGTCAGGCTGATACTTCCTTAACAAAGATACATGAAAAATGTTGTGGATGTTTGCTAACTAGGGTGGCAGGGGAAGTCGATATGCCATGCTTCCAACTCTTTCCAGAATTTCAAAAGCTCAAATAAAACGTGGGCTCAATTTTCCCTTCTTACCGAACCTCATGATGCCCTTAGTTGGCGATACTTTCAAGAAAACCCGATCACCTACCTCACATTCGAGGTCAGTTCTTCGGTTATCGATGTAACGTTTTTGCTAAATCTGAGCTGTCGTGAGCCTCTCTTGAATCAAATCAATCTTTTTTGAGGTCACTTGAACAATTTCTGGCCCTAAAAGCTTCCTTTCACCAACCTCATCCCAACAGATGGGCAATCTACACTTTCTTCTATATAGGGCATCAAAAGGCGCCATCTGAATACAGACTTGAAAGCTGTTGTTATAGGTGAATTCTATTAGAGGCAAATGGTCGTCCCAGCTTCCTTTAAAGTCAGCAACACAAGCCCTTAACATATCTTCCAGGGTTTGAATGGTTCTCTCTGATTGTCCATCAGTTTGGGGGTGAAAAGCAGTGCTAAAAGTAAGTCTTGTCCCCAAGGCTGGCTGCAGACTAGCCCAAAACCTCGAGGTAAATCTAGTGTCCCTGTCGGACACAATGCTAATTTGGTATTCCATGCAACCTCACTATCTCTTTGATGTATAATCGGGCCAATTTATCCAAGGTATAGGTTGTGCGGACCCGTAAGAATTGGGCGGCCTTGGTCAACCGGTCAACAATGACCCAAATACTATCATATCCAACACCCGTTCTAGGTAAACAAGATACGAAGTCCATAGTTATATGTTCCCATTTCCATTCTGGCACGGGCAAGGGTTGCAACAAGCCGACGGGTGTCTGATACTCAGCTTTCACTTACTGATATGTCAAGCACCTAGAAACAAACAATGCTACTTCTCTTTTCATGTCATTCCACTAGAAAGTTCTCTTCACATTTTAGTGCTCCCTAAGTGCACAACATAACAGGAGCGGTGTGCTTCTTCTAAAATAACCATCTTCACATCTTCATCATTTGGAACACAGACCCGATCCTTGAATCTTAACAAGCCATCAATGCTCACAGAGAAATCATCTTTCTTCCCTAGTGTCATCTCTTCCAAAATTTTCGTGAGTAGGGGATCTGCCTTTTGTGCCATCCGGATTTGTTGAGAGAGTTGGGGCTCCACCTTTATACAAGCAGTCATACATGTCCCATTACCAAGGGGTGGAGCTAGGTGCCACTCTACTGCATCCTCTAATAATTTCATCTCTCGAACCATTAGGTGTGCCACTATTACTAAGGGCTTTCTGCTTAAGGCATCTGCTACCACATTTGTCTTGCCCGGGTGGTAATTGATGGTACAATCATAATCATTCAATAGATCTATCTATCTCTTTTGCTGCATGCTCAACTCCTTTTGAGAAAACATGCACTTGAGGCTCTTATGATCTGTAAATACCTTAAATTGGGCTCCATAAAGGTAGGGTCTCCAAAATTTCAAGGCAAATACTATAGCAGTAAGCTCGAAGTCATGAGTTGGATAATTTTGTTCATACGACTTTAACTGTCTGGAGGCATAAGTAATGACCTTCCCTCTCTGCATAAGCACACACCCGAGCCCTTTATGAGAGGCATCATTGTAGACCACAAAGTCCTCGTTTCCTTTGGGTAAGGTCAGTATTGGAGCCGTAGCCAATCTCTTCTTTAGTTTTTGAAAACTTTTCTCGCAATCATCTGACCACACAAACTTTACTTTCTTCTGGGTTGAGCGAGTCAGGGGAAGTGCTATTTTTGTAAATCCTTCTACAAAGCGTCTGTAATAATCCGCTAATCCATAAAACTGTGGACCTCTGCCACACTTGTTGGTCTTCCCCCCTTAAGTACTACTTCAATCTTACAAGGGTCAACTGCGACCCTATCCTTAGAAACAATGTGCCCCAAGACGGCCACTCTAGGAAGCCAAAACTCACTCTTACTCAACTTAGCATACAAATTTTTTGACTTCAGAGTCTGGAGGACCATTCTTAGGTACTGCTCATGCTCTTCTAAGTTCTTTGAATACACTAAAATATCATCTATAAAGACTACCATAAAATTATGTAGAAAGGGTTTGGAAACCCTATTCATTAAGTCCATGAAACAGCTGGGGCATTGGTCAACCCAAACAGCATGACTAAAAGCTCTTAGTGGCCGTATCTGGTTTTGAATACGGTCTTGGGAATATCTTCCCCCTTGACCCGTAGTTGATGATAGCCTGATCGGAGATTAATATTGGAGAATACTTGGGCCCCCTGAAGCTGGTAAAAGAGGTCGTCAATCTTAGGCAGGGGGTACTTGTTCTTTACTGTGACCTAATTCAACTGCCTATAGTCTATACACAATCTCATGGACCCATCTTTCTTTTTCACAAATAGGACATGTGCACCCCAAGGTGATACACTGGGTTGGATGAACCCCTTCTCCAACAATTCATGCAATTTCTCTTTCAACTCCTTTAATTCGGTTGGGGCCATCCGATAAGGGGCTTTAGAGATGGGAGCAGTACCTGGGACCACATTATCTTAAACTCTATTTCCCTGACTAGAGGCAAAGAGGTCAACTCCTCAGGGAAAACTTCTGGGTATTCTCTTACTACTGGCATCTCTTCTAACTTGGATTGGACGTCCCGATTCTCTACTATATAGGCCAAGTACCTAACACATCTCTTAGCCAGAAGACGGGAAGCCAGAACGGCAGAGATAAGGTGTAGAGGGGGAGCATCCTTACTACTATCAAAGTGCAACTCAGGCTAGTTTGGGCGTCTAAAGGTTACAGTTTTATTATAACAATTAACTATAGCATGATGTGTGGACAACCAGTCCATGCCCAAAATAACATCAAAGTCTTGAATGTTCAAAAGTATCAAATCTCTAAGTAGAACACCCTTCAAGCAAAACCCCACATTGTTTATATACCACATCAATTTCTATAGATTCCCCCATAGGTGTGCATACTACCAATGTCCAGTTAAAAAGTGAAGATCTAGCATTTATATGGCATGCAAAGTGAGGTGCAACAAAAGAATGAGAATATCCAAGGTCAATCAAAACTGTAGCTTCCATACTACAAACATGGAGCATACCTCAGATTACAAAGGTAGACGCCTTGGCTTCTTGTTCCATGAGTGCAAACACCCGACCTTGAGTCTTTGGTCTGCTCTTCGGTCCTTCATGGGGCAGTCCTTGACAAGATGGCTCAGCTTGCCACATCGAAAACATAACCTCGCCACCTTATAGCATTCGGCCACGGAATGGTTGCTCAACCCACAGTAAGAGCAGGCCAGTCACCAATTATCCCTTATATCGCTCGGGAGGCCTTTTGGGTCTCTGTATTGCCCTGATTGTTTCTTCCCCTAAAACTTCTCCTAAGAGGCGGTTGAACCTTCCTCCCAAAATTCCAAGATGGCGCAGGACCCACTCTCCCTTCTTTCCTTAACCGGAACTCTTCACAGTCTCTCTCAATCTTCATAACAAGGTCCACTAAAGGGGAGAAGATTTTGAGGTGGCTGAAATTACTCTTCCTCTAATGTCTGGTCTGAGCCCCCTCTCAAACTTGTTCGCCTTACGCGCCTCTGTATTAATGATGTGTGGCACGTAACGGGAGAGCTCAGCAAATTTTGCTGCATACTGTTCCACGGATAATTTCCCTTGCTACAGCTCAATAACCTCCACGTCTTATCTCTCTCTGACTGAATCAGAGAAGTATTTCTCATTAAAAGCCTCTAGAAAATTCTCCCAAGTTGCCATGGTCCCTGACTCTTCACTAGGCCCCACCAGTGCTCAGCATCCCCTGCTAGCATGAAAGCTCCCAGTCTAACATTTTGTTCTTCTGAACAATGCTGTATATTGAATATCTTCTCTACTTGTCTCCTCCACCACTCAGCTTTTTCCATTCCCCCATGTCCCAAGAACGTCGGAGGTGCTAGCCTCCTAAATCTCTCAATTAGATTACTATTAGTCTGGTCTGGGACAGGGGTAGACGGAGCCCGCATATGGTCTTTCATCATCTGATTCATGGCCCCTAAAGTCCTGAAGAATTCCCCGAGGGCCTCGGTATCCTCATTACTAGAACTCGCATTATTGGAACGAGTCCGCATCATCTTGACCTAAAACAGAAACACCCGGTTACTAACCCATCCAAAAATTATTCTTCTAAGACTCTCTAAGCTAAGAATCCTATCCTGGCCGCTCAAATATCATAACTATCTTGACGCCTTCCCCTGACCCCCTACTGTACATAACGAGACAGAGTGCGGGGCCGTGACCAGAAGTAGCGAATGCCACTCAGGTGGGAGTGCATCCAACGATTTTTAGAAGGCGGAATCAAAGAAAACTATGAAAGAAAACAAAAAAAAAACCATGCACACAGGTACAAAGAACTGGACAAATAAAACCAACTTATATATATATATATATATATATATATATATATATATACAGGCTCCAAAATTTAATTACAATCATGTCCATGGTATCAAAGGCCCAACATAAAAAAATTATACAAAACTTCAAACAACACAATAATAAGGCCACCGTCTGTTAACACCTACAACAGAAAGAGGCTTCTCTCGTCAAGCCCAGAACTTCAACTGCAAGCCCCGTGTGCCCAACCGCCCGCTCTCAAAACCGCAACTTATCACTCTACATAGAGAAAATCAAAGGGATGAGCTATAAAGCCTAGTAAGCGAATCAACATCATGCATTTCAGCCTATACAACGTTATTGATAAACATTGCCCAAAATTCATGCGGGTGTCACAACATGGAGTTATGTGTCATAATTCTTTTGGCACTAGTGGAAGAAGTGTAAATCAGATGTTAGAGTATCATACATCGTGTGAGCTAACAGCTACCCCATCATGTTATTAAATAACATATCAGAATTTTAGGCGAAAGACATAGTGCATGCAGGCATTCCTAATGTCACCTACTCCCAAAGTAGAAGTCCCATTGATTAGGTCAATCTAATCCTGTAACTTGGAAACTTCTACCTTCACTTAGGAGGGAAAACAATGACAAATGGATGACCCATTTCGTAATGTCTTCATGCACACACACAATCCCCAGAGCGCTTTGGGGCTTTTGATAGGCTGTGGCCTTGAAAGACACGACCCTCTCCTTATGCCTTTCAGGCGAGAGGGCATTACACTACCAATGGGTGACCCAATACGTAGTGCCCATATAGATCTGGGGGGAGGGACCCTCCAAGATATTTACATTTACATCTCAATTTCATTCCTATCATTGGGGTCCGGGCAAGATCTTAACTGCCGACATAGCTTTCTTGTCATATCAAAAAGTATTACACTACCAACGGGTGACCCATTGAGTAGTTCCTTATACAAAAGTCTTAGAATCTCATGTCACACTACCAATAGGTAGCCCATTGCATAGTGGTTCATATCACAGTCTCATCATATCAGATTTCTACTACCAATGGATGTCCCATTGCTTCTTGGTTCATATCATAGTCTTATCATATCAGATTTCCACTACCAATGGATGTCTCATTGCGTAGTGGTTCATATCACAGTCTTATCATATCAGATTCCCACTACTAATGGATGTCCCATTGCACAGTGGTTCATATCACAGTCTTATCATATAAGAGTATAACTATGCACATGCATATCTCATAAGAATTTACTCATGCCCAAGCATGTCTTATCACAATTATTCAAGAGTTCATGAGCATTCACTGTATCATAAGCATACATATTCAATCATTCATAATAGAACAGAATTTTCATTATGAAGGCCTCTTAAAAATTTGGCCTACCTTCCATTTCATGGGGATTTTTGTCATAGTCCCAAAACCAACTTAAAAGTAAATTCATCGACCTTCAGAGATACATGGATCAGTGAATAGTCTTTCATAAAACAAGCGACATTTCTGAAATTTCACTGCAATTGATAACAATGACATATGCATGCATACAAGGGCATAATTCCCAAATCACAAAGTAGACACATCCATATTTCAAATAAAGGTGGTTGAGATCATTTAGACACGATTTGGTCAATGAAAAATTCAGTACAAAATGAGCAACAGTTTTGGAAATTACAGCAACTGATAACAGTTACATGTCCATACAAATAGAGACATAATTTTCAAATCATATGGAATTTAAATATGGTTTCCAAACAACATTTTAAGTAGATACATCCATATTTCTTTAAAATTAGTTTGAAGTCATTTGGACACAATTTGATCAGTCAAACGGTTAGTACAAAATGAGCAGCAGTCCTAGAAACTATTGCAACTGATAACAGTGACATGTCTATACAAACAGAGGCATACTTCCTAATCCATAAGGAATTTCAACATAGTTTCAATACCCAAAACGAAAGTAAATACATCCATATTTGTTTTAAAAGTAGTTTGAGGTCATTTAGACACCATTTGGCTAGTTAAAGGTTCATTACAAAAACATGTACAGTCCCTGGAAATCCACAGCAAGGTTTTGGCATACCTTATAGAATAATCAATAACTTCCAAACTAAAATGGATATTCACACAAAACCTTTTTCATCTTAATTTAGGCATACAAGGGTACTCTTCCACAGATTTTCATGACCAACAGAGTTTTTTTCAGTACTAAATTTATCATGACAATGAGGACCATAATTCTGTAAAAACATTGCACAAGCAAACAGTATTTCACTAGCATGCAACCATACTCCCATGAAAATCACACTTATACTTTACTTAATTTTTCATGCTTTAGTCAACTATGGAAACATGAGTGTTAGGTCCACTTACTTGTGCTCCAATGTATCCCAAAATTCCCCACACAGTCAAGTCCCAAGCTCTTCAACAATGGCTCCAAGGGGTGGCAACTATAAGCGTTGGGTTCTCAAGGGTGAGAGAATGAACAAAAGCTTAGGGCAAGAGAGAAGGGGGCCAGGGGGGGTGTTTAAGTAGGCCAAAAAGGGGAGGGTGGCAGCTTGAATTTGCCAAGTGGCACTCACAGTGGCATGCAATTGGGCAAGTGGCATGCAAGGCAGCAAGCAGTGGATAAATGGCCCTTCAGTGGAAGGCATGGGCTCGACGGTGTTGCGCACAGTAGCACCACGCACAGTGGCAGCAAGCACGATGGCGTTCATACTGCTGCACGCTCTCACACTGCCACGCGTGCTCATACTGTGGAACGCTCACACTGTTGCGAGCTCTCTCTGCCGCACACTCTCACTGTTGCGCGCGCTCACACTGTAGCGTACTCTCTCTTCTTCTCTTCACTGTCGTGCACATCTCTTCACTGCCACACACATTCTTTCTTCTTACTACCGAGCGCTCTCTCTTTTTACTATCAAGTGCTCTCTTTTCTTCTCTCTACTACCGTGCACGACTCTTCACTGCCGCACCCGTCATCAAACCAGAAAAATCTGGGTCGTTACAATATGCTATGACCCTATGAGCAAAATACTTGGGGTAAACCAACATGTGTTTTTTGAGCATTTTTTTTTTTAAAATAAAAATGATTACTCATCGTCTAACATTTATGTTCTAGTCCCCCTTTTTAATTAGGTTCTAACTTCTTCTGAACCTTCTATTTTTGTCCTCAACTTGAAGACCAGGAAGAAGCTGCACCTGCTGATCCTATATCGCTCCTTACTCTTTAACGAAGCTTATTCTGTCCCACCTACCCGGCTTGTTGACTATGAAATTTTTTTACATAAGCACGAAGCCTTACTTGCTTCTGTTCATTCGTATTCTGAACCCCAGACTTACAAAGAAGTTGCAAGTCAGCTTGAGTGGCAACAAGCAATGATGGATAATTAAATCCTCTTAATCGCATGCATGCTTGGGACCTCTTACCTCTTCCTAATGGAAAGGTTGTCGTCAAATGTCAATGGGATATAAATAAAAGAAAAAGCAGCTGGTAGTATTCAACGATACAATGCTCACATTGTGACAAAAGGTTACATCCAACAATACAAAATTGACTTTGCATAAACACCCAATGGCTCATATGACTACCATTCAAACACTGATTTCAGTAGCCCCTATTCAACAATGACCCCTGTATTAATTAAATGTTAAAAATTCTTTTCTCAATGGTGAGCTTGATGAGGAAGTGTTTATGAAGTTACCTTCTAGAGTTACGGATTCTCAAAATAGGGTGTGTAAATTTTGATGAGTCCTCTGTGGATGCAAACAAGCACCCTGTGGTTGGTTTGACAAATTTCACAATGAAGTTCTCCCCATTGGATTTCGGCAAAGTCATCACGAGCAGCACCATTTGTGTCTGAAACTTCTGAAGGGCGATCCCTCTTATTATTATACGTGGATGACATGAGTCATCTATTCCCCTCATGGTTATCTACTTTCACAATGAAATATGCCTCAAAGATTGTTTCCTAAGCTTGACTAAAGGATGATACAAGAAGAGTTGATACCCTTTGTTTTGAATATGTTTTTTTGTCATTTTCTCACTTGTTTCAAAACAGTAATGGAAATATAAAATTTTTAGTAGTTCTATACATGAGTTGTTTGAGCTGTACATTCTCAAACACCAATCATATACTATGATTCATCGACTCAATGGCTTTGATCTCACATTTCTCTACACTCATGATTACAGTGATGTATTGGGTGATCATCAACTATTTCATAAACTTCAAACACATGCTTCTAGATTGGTGATTTCTCTCTTTCTCATGTCATTGCAAGTGCATTAGATACTAGCATAACATGATATATAAACTATATTTTGAGATTTAAAATATGGAGCTATGGTGCCATCATCAAATGAGTAAATAAAAAGTAAAAAATGAAAAGAAAATCTCTTTTATGTCTAGAGTATCAAGATCTAACAATCAAAAAATTGCAAGGCCTATGGCATAATATTACTTGGAGTTTCTAAAATGTGTCTTGAAATATTGTAGTTCAAAAATTTGTATCGTAAAAGTACTCCTAGCTAGGGTCATGCTAGAGGAAAAAACTAAATAATGGGTCGTGGCGTTTGCAGTTGTACTGTTGAGCCTTATGATGATGTTACTCATTTCATTCTCACCAAAGGGTGAGGGCTTAAATCCCCACTGTTGAAAAAACTTGAGAGAAGAGATGGACCCACTCCTAGAATTAAGGGCAATGTCTTTAGACTATCGATCGCAAAGATCAGGCTTTTACCAGAACTCGAGAACTCTGTAAATTTCTGTGTACCTCTCCATGGCCATGAAACTATTCTTAAAGAGGAATGGAGGAGGTCGTTCTTCAACGTTTGGCTTCTTCCTGAAATCTTTGAGAAAATGTGGCCATGTAATCCTGAGAAGTGGGTGATTACTTTCTAGCTGTTAAATAACGACACTTTCTCTCTTTAAGAAGCCTCCCTTTTTTAGTGATAAGCATTAAATTATAAGAGAGAGAAATATTGCATGTTTAAAGGCCCCATGGCCACACACACGTACCAATATCTCCCACTTGGTCATGAGGGCCAGATATATTGAACTATCATAAAGTCTTTACCATTTAATGAATTTAACATTTATGTGCATATTTTTGTCGTGAAGCTTTCACGCAAGTGTGGTTATACATCTCATAATAAAAAATATTTAAAGTCATGTCATGGTTTTTCACGCTAATGTGGTTTTTCCTCTCATGATTAAGATATCAAAAAATATCCCATTTGGGAGTTTCTGCCTTAAATATTTTTAAGTCCTATCAAAACTACATGCTTTGATAATATTTATGTACTCAATCCCTTTGTTAAAGAATCAGCAATCATATCTGAAGTTTGCAAATAACTTACAGTTATTTCATTCTTTCCAATAATATCATAAATATAATGATAATCAATTTCAATGTGCTTACCCTTGGAACTATAAGTTCCATTTCTAATTGATGAAATAACAGCCTGATTTTCACAAAAATTTTAACAGGTTCGTCAGCTATATCCAGCTTCAAATCATTTGTGAAGTGTTTAATCCAGATGGCATAAGTTGTAGCAATGCTACAAGCAATATACTCTGCTTCCATAGTATACTGAGCTACACAATCTTTTTTCTTACTAGACCAAACAACACATCCACCACCAAAGAGGAATGCAATTTCAGATGTTGATTTTCTATCATCTAGGTCTCTTGCAAAATCTACATCAGAGTACCCAGTAACCTCTAAGTGGTCATCTTGGAAGCACAACTTGTAATTTTTAGTTTTCTGAATATATCTGAGTATCCTTTTTACAGCTTGACAATGAGTCATCCCAGGATTACTCTGAAATCTACTTACAAGACCATATGCATGACTCAAATCAGGTCTTGTACACAACATAGTATAATTTATGCATCCTACAACTTGAGCATATGGAATTCTTTCCATTTCAGCTTTGTCACTATCATTTAATAGACATATTTTCTTTTATAATTTTAAGCCTTTACAAATAGGTGTATCTATGGGATTGCAATTTTCCATCTTAAATCTCTTTAAAACACTTTGTAAATAATTTTCTTGAGATAAACATAGAAGTCTTGAACTTCTATCTCTTATTATCTTAATGCCCAATACATATGAAGCTTCACCCATATCTTTCATTTCAAAATGGGAACTTAGCCATGATATGATATGGTTAATCATGCCAATATCATTACCGGCTATCAAAATATCATCCACATATAGTGACAATATAACAAAATTGCTCCCACTATTCCAGACAGACACACAATGGTCTAACCTATTGGCTATATAACCAATTTCAGTGATTGCATTATGAAAAGTAAAGTACCATTGCCTAGAAGACTGTTTTAGACTATATAAAGATTTTTTAAGTTTATATACTTTGTCTTCTTAGCCTTTAATTACATATTCTTCTGGTTGCTTTATGTATATATCTTCTTTTAATTCTCCATTTAATAAAGTTGTTTTGACATCCATCTGAAATAATTCTAGATCATAATATGCAACTAATGCAACGATGATCCTAATAGATGAAAATTTTGCTACTGGAGAATAAGTTTCTACATAATCTATGCCATCCCTTTGGGTAAATCCTTTAGCTACCAACCTAATTTTATATTTATCAATGGATCCATTTGCATTAAGCTTTTTTTTTAGGACCCATTTGCAACCGATGGCTTTTCTATCTTTAGGAAGGTCAACCAACTCCCAGACTTGATTTCTTTTAGTATAATCAAGTTCATCATCCATAGATTGAGTCCACTCAGCTGAGTCATGTGAGCTAATAGCTTCACTGTAGCTACGGGGTTCATCTATTGTATCCTTACTCATTGAAGAGTAATTATCTTCAGTCATAAATACATAAAATTCTTCTAAAGTCGTAGGTAGAGCTTTAGTTCTTCTAGGCCCATCTGGTATACTTGATTCAATTGAATCATTCTCACCAAATGTAGAGGGAGTCTGAGAAACAGGGTCTTCCAGACTCTTATCTTTATCAATTTCATGTAAGTCAATAGGCTTATTTAAAATATTTTTATCATCTATATTTTCTAAAAAATGAGCATCATGACTCTCTACTAATGATCTAGTATCATGGTCATAGAATCTATACCCTTTAGAATTTTTTGAATAGCCTATAAAAGAGTATTTTATAGTTTTACTTTGTAATTTATCTCTATTTTGTGGTGGTATAAGCACATGTGCCCAAGAACCCCAAACTTTCAAGATAGTAAGGTCAGTTTCCTACTTGTCCATAATTCATATGGGGTCAAGTCTATAGATTTAGTTGGAACACGATTAATGATATACATTACAGTGTTGAGGGCCTCACCCCAAAAATGAGGTGATAAATTTGAATGACTCATCATGGACCTAACCATGTCCATTAGAGTTTAATTACCCTAAGCTGAAAATATGGATCATCCATCCACATAAAAGAATCAAAAGAAGCATCAATATAACCAGAAAATGATGAACTTTCATTAATATTCAGTCAGTATAAATTGTCAACTTTAGTACCGTACACCAAAGCTCTAGAATGCTTCCCAATGGTAACCCGACCAGACCTAAACCTTATTTCATAACCCTTGTCGTCTAGCTTTGGAACAGAAATCAAATTGCACCTCATATTGGGCACATACAATGTATCAATCAATAAGAGATTTGTTCCTCATGGTAAATAGAGCTTGAAAGTACCAACACCTAGTACATCGCAGTAGGTGTCATTTCCCATATAAATCCGCTGGTTACCGGCTGCAATCTCTTTCAATTATGTGAATCCATCTTTGGTCCTCAAGACATGTCGAGTAGAGGCTGAGTTGACCCACCAATTTCTGAAGTCATGATCGGCAACTATTGATTCTAGGACTACGCAGATCAAGTCCTTTATCTTATTTTGATTATTTCGAACGTGGTTGTTAGATATATATATATATATATATATATATATATATATATATATATATATATATATATATATATATATATATATATATATATATATATATATATATATATATATATATATATATATATATATATATATATATATATATATATTTTGTGACCTATAATTTAGAGATTTTAGACATATTTTATTTGCATAATAATTGTTACTGCATTACATAATTATCCTATGCTTTGTTCTCTTTAAGTTAGAAAAAACATTAAATTATAAGATAGAGAAATATTGCACGTTTAAAGGCCCCATGGCCACACATACGTACCAACACCCACTAACTAATCCTTTTTTAGGAAAAGGACCTGGGCTTTAATTGGTTAGCACTTGTCGATTTGCAACGCTACGTCCAGGCTCCATTGTTATCCAGGGTAAGGACCTCTCTCCCCACTAAGTCACCCCCAAAAAAACAAAAAATGCTAGAGGGAAAACTATTTGATATGCTCCCTCAAAAGCGTAAAAGTCTCATTCTTTTATGTAGTTATACATAAATTTTTTTGGTTCACTTACTAGAGTTCAATAGCAACCATCAAACTCTTGCTAGTATGGAATCTTGACTCGGCTCTTTACTTAGGTCTGTTTGAGTGCGGTGTCCATGGATACTGATATTCGGTGTTCGCAAAGTCGACGGAGTAGTTTTTACTTGTCCAAGTTGTTCGGGCTTGGGTTGTTGTCGGGCCCAAGTTAATTGTCCCACTTGGGGATATTAAAGAATTTTAAAAATATAAAAATTCTAAAAATAAAAAATTTATTTGGTATATATATTTTTATGTTTTCTATCATTTTGACAAAGATTGGAAAGTGTTTTGGCCATAAATACCTATTTTTATGTTTTTGCATTTTTTAGATTATTATGAAAATGCCACCGATCACAAGTTGTTGTTTTAAAATCTAATTTTTTTACTTTTTTTTTTAACCATATTTTCATATATTTTGCTTATTGCTACTTTAATCATACATTTTCTATGTTTTGGATTTTTTTATATTTTTTAACCCTTTGTATTTTGTTGGTACAGCACTCGGATTGGGAATTGATTGTAAGGGTCGCAACGAGCCAGGTATGGCCGGTCCAAATCATGCAAGCCCAGGCCCTATCTTTTTAGAGAAAATTACAAGAAAGTCCCAAGGCCACACTTTTTATGAAACTTACTCCCAACATAATTTTTTCTCTCATTCTTTTCCCCAAAACAAACTTTATATGCAAATACCTCGTAAAGTAAAAAATTTATTTTTTTAAACGGAAATGCCTTTCCTGTAGAAAAAAATCACTTTGGTCAGAGTTGACATTGACTTTTGGACCCCAGTAGCATATTGTCGGAGACGTACCATCATATTGTCTGAGCTCACAAGCACCGGACCGCCCTAAGACAACTACCGGACCAAAACTGAGTACTGCCGGACCACCCTTTATATAGTGATGGAGCCTTGGAATCCAGTAACATCTACTGTCGGACTGCCCTTTGCAACTGTTGGACCGCCTTTTACAACTGTCGGACCGCACTTGACACAGTGCCAGAGCCCTACTGTCGGACCGCACTTTACACAGTGTTGGAGCTCTACTGTCGTATTGCACTTTACACAGTGCCGGAGCCCTATTGCAGGACTGCACTTAGCCGGAGCCCCTATTTTTGAGGGATAGAGAGGAGAGAGGTATGCGTAAAGCAAAAGTAAGGGAGGGTAGTTTAGGCTTTTTTTTAAAAAATTTATTGGGTTAGGGGTATTTGCATAGAAAATATATTTTGAAAATAAAAAGTGAGAGAAAAAATTAAGCTGGAGTTAAGTTGCATAAAAAGTATAGCTCTTAATAGTTTTTTTTTTTGTAATTTTTCCGGTTTTTTAAGAGCACGGTCAGGCTACTCACCCATTGCCAGCCGTACTGGATTGGTTACTTTTGACCTTAGAAATGTCATAACCCTAGTTTGATCCCGACCATGGAAGTCTCCAAAATAAAAAAAAAACAGAAGAGTAAAAGAAGCATTCAAACTGTATGATTCACGTTTCGTGCCGAATTAAAAAAAAAACCAAGCAAAGTTAAAACTCGATATGCTATTGTTTCTTGCGAATGAGTTTTGTTTGCATCAAATTTTCATCGCAAAAAGGTCATAACCCATAGGCAAAAATACGCATTACATATTGATTCATAAATAAATGCAGTTTATATAAAAGGTGCGGTTTATATAGAGCCTAGGCTCTAAACAATCAAATTAGAGCCTACCTTCAAATAATATCGAGAAATGCGGTTTCAATACTGGAAATCTTTGTGATAGCCTTCAAATATATATTTTATCTTTATTTATAAAGTTTAAAGCTTAAAAAATAATGTAGATCTACATATCTATGAAAACTTGAAAAGCTTAAAAATTGTCAGTCCAAAAACGCATTACAAAATTCACTATTTTCAAAACTTGAAATTCATTTTTTTTCTCATGTCCATGCATCTTGATGTCGAAATGATCAATTTGAGGATATTTGAGCATCAAAACAACATCTTCTAGTGAAAGTTTTGAGGTAGGCTCAAATTTGATTGTTAAGAGTGTCGGCTCTATGTAAACTTTTCCCTTATATAAATTGCGACCTTATTTTTAGAAGTAAGGTTGCGGCATTCTAAACTATCTATTTTAGTTAGACGGAGTATATTTGATACGTCTTTAAGACAATAAAAAAATGTGGCATACTTTTTAAGATAATATTAAATCTACACTGTCTAAATAAAATAAATTGTGTACATTACTACGATCATACTTCTACAAGTAAAATTACACAACAGACATATTTTTTAAGACAATATCAAAACGTGGCATACCTTTTAGGATAATATCAAATCCACACTTGCAAGTAAAATTGCACGACTTCACGTAATCTTTAAAGTTGCAACCTTGTATAAGCTCTTTCTCTTCTACAATTGCTGCACAAATACTTCAGCATTTCACATAATAGTTGAGTGAAAAAATTACAATTATTTCTCAACTTAAATGTTTTTTTACAAAGATTGAAATGGGCTATTGTCCTTCATGCACAAGAAATGTGATATAATTAAGGAGTACGATTATTAATATCAATATTTTATCTAATCTCTATATTTTCATGCCGGTGATTTCATATCTTCCTCAAATTGAGAACCGTAACTACCCCCCAGCCTCCCCACAAAATGAGTATTAGGTATCCATATTTCTTTTTGTAAGTAGAATAATGACTATTAGGTATCCATATTTCTTCATAGTTATGGTTTTTACTACCACATATTCAGGCTTCTCGAACTGTAGTTATTATTATATGGGAATTTTTAAAGGGAAGTCCTTTTTATTTTAGGAATTCAAGAATAGTCCTATATAGTTCAAATTTTACAATTAAGTTCCATTTTTTGATAGCATAAAATGTAGAGAAAATATCTCTTTATTTTCTATTTTTAACTTACATATCTCATGAGACCCAAGAATTAAAAATATTACTTGTAAGCAAAATGTCTAAATCTTTTCTATCTTACAACCTCCTGGACCCCTTTGGCCATAATTTTTTGACCCAAACAAACATTAAAATGACATCCTATTCAAACTCCATATCTCTCTCTCTAAAATTCCATCTCTCTCTCTTTGCTTCTCGATGAATTTGTCAGCCAAGGGAGTTAGTTTGAGCTCGAACACGAGCACACCTTCTTATGTGAGAGAGAGATATGGATTTTTAGAGAGAGAGAGATGGAGTTTGAGTTTTAGAGAGAGAGATAGAGTTTTGTGAGAGAGAAAGAGAGACGATGATATGAGAAAGAGATATGGAGTTTAGATTTTAGAGAGAGATGGAGTTTTTGAGAGAGAGACGATGATGAGAGGAGAGAGATGGAGTTTTAGAGAGAGAGAGAGATAGAATCATTTCATAAGTTGTTGAGGTCAATAATAAAGGTCAAATGATTTTAGGGGGTTGGAAGATAGAAAAGATGAAGTCCTTTTGCTTACAAGTAATATATTTAATTCTTGGGTCTGATGAGATATAGAAGTTAAAAATAGGGGATAATAGGATATTTTCTCAAAAAATGTATCTTAATTTTATTTATTTTTTACATATTAAATTGAGAACAAATATGCTATATCCATAGTTTCACAAACACACACAGCTTAAAATATCTAAAAATAATTAAAAATGATAAATAACCAAAATTCCCTAATATCGTTATGGGGGTATTTTGGTAAATTTATGTTTAAATTATTTTAAATATTTTAATAAGCATATGATAGTGAGAAGTATGAACACACTAAATTTGAGTTTAATCAAGTTTATAAAGAAATTTGAAATACTATGTTTTCAAAAAGTGGGTCGTGAGTACAAAATGTGGAACATATAAGACTATATTTTAATTCTGAAAATAATAAACCTTTCCAAACATTTCCCTCATTACAAAGCCAGAAAAATGAATGTATAATTTTTTTTTTTGAGGTAAGTCAGTGGGGGAGAAGCCCCCACCCGTTTTCGTTAAAAGTTTGTACAAAATAATGCCTCGGAATCTACAACTCCATGCTCTTGCGATTTGCCAGGAAATCAATTGAAAACCTTTTACTTTTTTTGTGGTCGAAGACATGATGGTTCTAATAGAAAATTGGACATTGCTAGTAAAATGAGAGATTGTGATGGCTATGTTTGGAGATTTCATCGTTGATATGTACATCTACAAATTTAGATGACTTGTAGCCCTTGAAATTGGGGGATTAAAACTTGGACACCTGAGTTTTCGATTGAGAGGGATTAAAATACAATAGTACAGTGATTTAGTGGGAAACCTAAGTTATTCTGTAATTTATAAGGAAATATGTTATTTTGACCCCAAACCCTACGTTAATTTGCAATGGCTTAAACTTTTAATGTTTATAGCTAACATTAGCAATCTAAACTAAGTAAACTGATCATTTGTAGCTTCTCTTGAACATGAGGCCTGGCTCACAGAGTGGCAAAGGCACCTCGTGACATCTTGGGTTCTATTCTTACCTACTATATATATCTAGGTTAGAAGAAGAAAAGGAAAGAGAGATATGAGCATTACATATGTATATTGGGATAATTCGTTGGGGACGATAGGCCCCTACCTGTGTTTTCAAATGGTTTAAGAGTTAACTTTTTTGAAAGTGTTGGTGAGGTGGTATAAGTGGGAATGAAAACCACAACATTATGACTAAGGTGTGGGGGTGCTATTACCATGACCACAACCTTTTTCGCTCACCATTTATGCTCGATTCGACTAGTGATAACCCCGTTGTTTAGAGGTAGAAATTTTTTTGTTTGGCAAATGTTTAGAGGTAGAATTCGAACTTAGAATGTAGCTTTGCCGTGCTTAACACCGTTACGTTAGATCATTCAAGCCCTTGTTGCGAAATATCGTACGCCTACCCTGTCATATGGCTTTTTAAGTTATCAACAAGGAGCATAGTGTGCACTTATGTCACTTCCAAGAAGTTGACTAACTTTGAAGGTGTAACAAAAGATATAAGAAGCCATGTGAGATGATGGATGCTTTGGGCACCATTAAGCTAGAGAAGAGCCACGATCAGATGATGGATGCTTTGGCTAAAAAGTTGGGCACTGAAAATGAGGGGGGGCGTGAATACTATGCTCCCGTGGGAGTATTATGTACATTTACTAACTTGGGAAAGAAGACCTATTTGAGAATTGTTTTTTATTCAAGATTTTGAGAACCACCTAAAAATCACTAGATTATTTATTATGTTCCAAAAAAGAAAAAAAAAATAGAATTTCTAGTTATAAACACTTAGATCTCACCCTTCAAAAATTTGACAATTTATGTTTAATCTTTAGACATTTTTCTTCTAGCCTATAAGGGACGATATTTAGAAATATTTTTCCTTACTTTAGCATATGGGTTGAGTAAGTTACATCCCCAAAAATTTGGGGTCCTCAAAACACCCCTCGACTGAGTTTTACCTATGAGAATGATTGAACAGTGAGCTCCATGAGGAGCATAATATCTTTTGGCATATGTAACGCAGATTTAACGCTGATGCAAGACTTGTTCACATAAAATCCGCATCGTTCCTTTCTTTCCTCGAGCTTTATGTTAGTGGGGATTGCAGCCTTATGTGGAGTGTGACGGTCACATGGGCGTGACCCTCACATGGAATTATTTTATTTTATTTTATTTAATTTTTTTATTTTTTTAACTTAGCTTTCATTAAAAAGAGCAAAGCTCAGAGTTATAGCTGTTACAAAGAAGTAACAAAGAAAAGGGAGAGGGGAGGGGAGTCAGGGAAGAGAGACAAGGGGAGGAAAGGAAAGGAAGGGAAGAGTTAAGAAAAAACGAGCTAAAGCATCTCCGACGCCATTTTTCTTTCGATTTATATAGCAGAAGAGAACATCTTTTCCTGTAATGGCCAACGAATTCTTCTTGCTTTTGTTCCTCTCCGTAATTACATCTCGTGATTGAGTCCTTTATTTCTTCCTTCTACAATGGTTGAAGTATCACAAGAACGATCAAAAGTTTCGTTCCTCAATTTCTAAGATAAGGATGGGATGGAGACTCTATGGCTAATATACTGGTAAAAACATCAAAAAAAAAAAAAAGAGGAGACTCTATGGCTAATGTGTTAGTTATGTGTTTTGGCTTTGTGCGTGCTATAAACATTAACATCCAAACCGTCCCTATGACCATTGGAAGTAGTGTCCATTTTCCATTGTATCCATACAGCTGCTTATCACTAGGGATTTAAAAAAGGAAAAAGTTTATATAGAGCTGAGGCTCTGAATAAAGCTCACCTCAAAATTTTCACTAAAAGATATTGTTTTGATGTGCCCAAATATTTTCAAATTGATATACCGACAACAAGATGTATGGACATGAGAAAAAAATAGATTTCAAGTATTGGAAATAGTGCATCTTGTAATTCATTTTTGGACCGTTAATTTTCAAGATTTTCAAGTTTTCATAGATATTCTTGATCTACACTATTCTTGAACCTTTAAATTTTATAATTAAAGATAGAAATATATTTTAAGACCGTCGCAAGGACCCTCAGCTCTACACAAACTGCACCCTTTAAAAAGTACTAGTATTTGGCATATGCCGTGGTATTTAACATTAGTCACTGAAACATATTTATCATTAAAAAATATTTTGAATAAAATATGGTATTAAACATTATGGAATTTATCCTCATAATTGAATAATTTAATTAAATAATTATGATTTCTTTAAAATTATGAAAGAAATAAATAATTCAGACATACTCTTTGCGATAAAATAAGACTACAGCAGACTAACAAAATTTAAATGAAGGAATTTATCTTTAAAATTGAATACTATATCAAATAATTATAAATTTGATACATTGTTTTGAATATATTTAATTAATTAGATCAATGAATAATGTCAATAGAATCAGTATTCGAAAGTAAAAATCATAATCTCAAAGTCAGACATGCAAATATTATCCAAAATATTGCAAATATTTAATATATAATACTAACTGAGGAATATATATTTTTTAATTACCTAAAATCATAAGCTTATTCGAATAGTTTGAAAAATCCATAATGAAGACAAAATGCGCATTTACGTTTTTTTTTGCAAAAGCACCTTTATTATCCGAATTAATACTAATATTATCCGCGTTAATGCAAATATTTAATGTATAATACTAACTCAAGAATATAAAATTTTTTAATTACTTAATAAATAGTCATACTATAATATTTTTTATCTGTTGGAATTTGATTCAATTATTTCCTAAAAAGAGGTGTTTTCACTACAATGAAATGAGAACCAAATTGATATTTTATAGAGCTCCAATCAAGAAATACAGTTAGGGTTCCCTTAGATTAGAGATTTATCTACAAAATGAGACAATTGAAAGAAATAGCTGGGAATAGATAAAAAATTCAAGAATATTGTAAATATTACCCAAATCATCTCCAAAACCTTGATCTATAAAGCCTCAATCAACAAATCATATCAAGACTTCTGTAGATCACTCAAAGATCAACAAAAACAAACAAATAACTCAATTTTATATAATATTCCAAAAAAAGAAATCAATTCCACATAGAAGCTAAGGAGAACATGATGGAAATGATCAGAATGTAGACAAAAGCAATAAAAAAATGAATCAAAATGCAAAGAAAATGGCTACACAATGTTTAAAAAAAAAAAAAAAAACTCAACTCCACGTTGAAAATAATGAGAGCATAATAGTAAAGATTGAAAGTGTAGGCAAAAGTAATGAAGAAATGCATAGAAATGTAGAGAAAATGGAAGATTACTTACCTTGAAAACCTAAAAATCTATTTTCACATTAGATCCGTTGAAAACATCTCGAACATGTTGATCTACATAGCTTCAATCAACAGATCATGTTAGAGCTTCTATAGATCACTTAAAAATCTACAAAAAATAAATAAAAATAAAAATCAATTCCAAGTAGAAACTAAGGAGAACATGATGGACATGACCGAAAATACATGCAAATGATTTTTAATTAAAGCATATGAGTTAGTTCACTAAATGAAACTGTGAAAAATAAAATGAATAAGTAATTCTAATTTTCATCAAATACCCAATTTATCCTACAAAGAATAACATTCACCCACATGTAAAATGAAATAGCAAAAATAAAAATATAAAACTAAAAATAAAAAATCTGAAAATAAAGAATATTAAACTAAAACAAAAAAAAAATCAATAATTTGAAATATATAAAAACTAATAGGGACGACTTATAGGCAAAATGTACATTAAAGTATTGAAGAAAATATATGAAAATGAAAAAATGGCAATAATAATATATCAAATAGAACTTTCCATACAAATATGTGATAGGAATTCTAAAAAAGAACAAAGCTAGCAACCTCTTGGTAGTCATACTCAAATATGAAGGTCGAAAAAAAGATACTCTAAATTTGCATCACCTGACCATTCTTTTAGAAGTGAAACAAAGAAAGTGTGCTCTATGTAAACGTAATTCATAACCGTAATGACTGAGTATTTTATTGCTTTCATGACTGTCGATAGAGAGGCTATGACGACATGCATATAAGAGTCCATATAAGTGGAAAGCGATACACACTGAGGAGTAGTTGAAATGGTAAAACCTTTACGCTCTCTCTTGCGCAAGAATGTCTTCATTCTCAATACAAAGTATTGTATTGCGGGCAAGCTTTCTATGTTTCTTTTACCACAAAAAACTTATATACTTCCCCTAATCCAACCGTCCATTTTTTATGGAAGGCTAAGATTGTCCTAATCACAATGTCATATCTCTACACTATTTTATGTTTAATTTTTTTTTTCTATAAATTATTTTAAAGCCAAATTTTGAAGGTCCAATCCTCTATTAAACTTGCACTAGCGAAAAATATAGAAAATATTTCTAATAAAATAAAACGGCAAAAATACCTTTGAAATATTTAAGAGGTATTTTAGTCATTATATTTTATCGAAAAATTATTTTTAGTATTTTTTATAGGTGCACCCCAATGAGAAGATGGCACATACCAAATTTTATATTCATACAATTTGCATAAAAAAAATAAAAATAAAATATTTTTAGATGTCGGATCTAAGATCAAACGGTGAGTGGCTATCTTGATCAAAATTGAACGACTAGATGGTATGGGAAGCATAGATCTTCCATGCTGTAGGGGAAGTATAGAAACCTTTACCTTTTATTGCTTTCATGACTGTTGATAGAGAGGTCATGACGACATGCATATAAGAGTCCATATAAGTAGAAATCGATATACACTGGGGAGTAGTTGAAATGACAAATCATTTGCGCAAGAATGTCTTCATTCTCATTGCGCAATAATATATTCATTCTAGATCCTTGAAATGTCGTCTGGGGGTGGTGATTAAGTTAGATACGGAAAAATCTTTTGATAGAGTTGAATGACAGATTTTGGAGGAAATAATGCATCGCATGGGTTTTGGGGTGAAATGGATTTCCCGGATCTTAGGGTGCACACGTTTTTCTATTCTCATTAACGGCAGTCCTAAGGGTTTCTTCAAGGCTACTAGGGGAATCCCTGTCTTCCTTCTTTTTTTTCTTTGGTGGCTGAGGGGTTTAGTTTAATATTCAAGAATATTGTTAATAAGGGTAGACTTATGGGTTTCAAAGTGGGATTGAATGGACTAGTAATTTATCACCTTCAGTATGCAAATGACACTTTAATATTTTGTGATGCAGACCCTTTGTTGAATAAAAACCTAAGTATCTTCCTTCTCTGCTCTTAACTAGCATTGGGCTTTTAAAGTGAATTTTCATAAAACAACAATGGTTGGAGTTTGTTATGATGAGGTGCTTCTTTCGTCTTTGGCCCTTATTCTTCATTGACAAACAGAGAAATTTCCACTCAAATATTTGGGTGCGTCTATTTCAAATTCTAGGCTTTTTCAGGCCGTTTGGAGCCCACTAATCCAGACATATTAAGTGAAGTTGGATATTTGGAAAGCCAAAACTCTATTTAATATAACTCTTGTGAAATCCACCTATGCTAACCTGCTTATCTACTTGATATCCATCTTGCAGATGCCCAATGATATTATAACAATCATTGATAGATTTATGCGTAATTTTAATTGGGGTCTTATGATGATGACTAAAAGAAATTTCAACTTGTGTGTTAGGATAAAGTCTGCACCCCAATTAAAATGGGTGGTTTGGTATTCGGATACTCAAGTATATGAATTGGGCTCTACTTTCAAAATGGTGGTAGAGAATTATTCAAGGACCCAATCATCTTTGGAAAGAGATGTTGCTGGCCAAGTATGGTTCTGATCATATTTTGCATAATATTAAGAGAGGAATAGGAGGAAAGTACTCACTTCAAACATGGAAAGGCATCTTTAGTTGTAAAAATGTGGTTCTAAGCAATATAAGATGGATGATTGGTGATGGGAATGATATTTATTTTTGGTTTAACAAATGGCATGGGAATTGTTTGCTTAACCTTCCTTTTCCCTACCTCTTTTACAAAGTTTATGAGCCAACGACAAGGATTTTAGAGCTGTATTCGGTGAATCATTCAGGGGCAGGCAGTTGTTTGGAATATTGAGAGTAGCAACAATAGACTTTCGGATCAGGTGATCTCACAGTTTCAAGATTTATTATTCATTCTTGAAGGTGTCTATATCTCTAATTCTAGGGAGGATGAAATTATTTGGGAGAGTGAAGGTGATCGACTCTTTTCAGTTAAATCGGTATATAGGCTCCTTGTTTATAACCGGTCAACGTGGTCTTCTGAACACCTTCACATGACTTGGAAATGATCAATACCGTCGAAGATTCAAGCTTTTCTATGGGTGGCCTTGGAAGGTAAAATTTTAATTGTGGATAACTTACGCAAAAGGGGCAAGATATTGCCAAACATTTGTTTGATAGGCAAAAAGGATGAGGAAACTGGCTGCCACCACTTTCTACACTGCCCCTTTGCCATCCACATCCGAAAATGGGCCTTTCATTTATTGGGTCTCTCTCTTATGCTTCCTACTGAGCTCATCTCTATTAAGATTAATCTCTATTATTAATCTTAATCCTACCCCAAGATTCCCACTTAAGGTGACTCTTGTCTGGAAGAGTCTTAGAAGTGCAATACTTTGGTAGATTTGGCTTGAAAGAAATATGAAAACTTTTGATGGAGTTTCTAATGTTATTACAAGTGTCTGAGATAAAATTTTGCAGTCTTTGGGATTGGTTTTCAGTCAATAGTGAAGAGCAGGGACTTACAAGGGCTGGTATTTTTATAAACCGTAGAGCACTTGTTTTTTGATTTATGTCTAAGAATCGATTAATATCCTCTTGGATGCCACCCCCTATGGGCTCTTCTAAACGAAATTTCTATAACAGTTCTTTAGAAAATCCAAGTCTAGTTGGGGAGATTCTAAGGGTATTATAAAAGGCCGATCATCTCTTCTTATGCAGGTCTATGAGGCTCCACCACGGCTAACCAAGCAAAAATGATTTCTCTTCTCAAGGGAGTGGAATTTTTTGTTAGTAAAAATTACTTGGGATCTATACTTATAGAAGGGGATTCTCTTAGCATAATCAAATGATGTACATCGGAACAAAGAGTCCCCTGGTCTCTTCATGGATTCTAGGTTAAGATTATGGATTTGTGCTCCTCACCTACCCTTCACATCTCCTTGAATCATATCTTTCGAGAAGCAAATGATGCAGCTGACCAATTAGCGAAATTTGAAACGTCTTTGCTATAGTTCCACATATGTAACTGATGCTTTCAAAGTAGCAATTTAATAAAAGTTTTTGGGATTGTCAAAAAAAAAGGAAAAAAAAAAAAAAAAAAAGAATAGAAACCCGTTCACATTCTCTCTCTATAAGTAGAAAGATGAGAGAGAAATCGTCCGTGCGTAGATAAAGATCAAATTATTTTCTTCTCCAAAAATCTCTAAAAAACGTATATGATCTTTACTCTATCTCTGAAAGTTTCTTTTATTATAAAATTGATAAGTCATCTAATGTTTTCAATATTGACCCTAGAATAATGGTTGGAAGATTGTATTTTAACTACAATAAATCTTCTTTTAAAAATTAATCCACACCTTCCAAATTTATCAAAATATCCACGTCTACTTTTCCCTATCTTTATCTCAAAGCAATCAGGCTAGGGGATATTTGACTTTGAAAAGAAGAAGTTTGGTTTTTTTGTCCATTCCAAGTTTTAAAAATTAAAAAAAGTCTCAAGAAGGTCTTCTTATTTAACCAAGAAAACAGGGAAAGGTCACTCCCAACTTTTAGAATGAAAAGAGCTAATAATAGACAGATAGATGGGTAATAATGATCATAATTAACAAATAATTAGGACTATGGAGAAATTATTTACAAACAAAAAGACAAATAAGGAATACAAAAGGATACATGTCACAATAATAAAGGGTGATTTCTTCTCACTTAATACACAACTAGTAATATAGATGTGTGTTGCGCATGATATTTAATATTAATCACTGAAACATATTTATCATTGAAAAATATTTTCAATAAAACATGGTCTTAGATATTATTGATTTTTTTTGCAATTTCGTTGTGAATGTTAGAAGTTGTAAAAAGAAAAGCAAAAAAAGATAATAAAAAAGGTAAAATTAAATTATTATATTATTTTTAAAATATATTTTTTTATCAAAAAGAATATATTTACCATTATGTAATGATTTGAAATATGTTGTCTTATATTGCTTTTTTATTTTTATATAATAAACTATAATTATTTGTAATTTTAGACAAGAAATCTTTTTTGGCAAAAAATTATCTATTTACTAATATATTTAGATTATATTAATTATAAAAATACGTAAAAATATGATTTATTTGTATTCATATTATTCTTTTAATATACTAAAAAGATAATAAAAAAGGTAAAATAAAATTATTATATTATTTTTAAAATATATTTTTTACCAAAAATATATATTTATCATTATGTAATAATTTGAATTATGTTGTCTTATATTATTTTTATATTTTTATATAATAAAATATAATTATTTATAATTTTAGACAAGAAATCTTTTTTGGCATGAAATAATCTATTTACTAATATATTTAGATTATATTAATTACAAAAAAACTTAAAAATATGATTTATTTGTATTAATTTTATTCTTTTAGATAGTATATTAAAATTTACCAAAAAGAAGAATAAATTTGCTAATAAATTATATTTTCAATGCTACATAAGTGAATATATTTATTAAAAATTAAATCAAGGTTTTGATCTTATGTGGAGATAGCAAATACTACCTAATTGTGATGCCTTATGCATTTGAATAATTATTATTTATAACGTCTATTTCCTTTGCACTTTGATGGGAATCAAGAAAACTTGAAATGTCAATATGCTTAGTACCCACACGCATAGAGGTATAGTTCCAATAAAATAAAGTTTAGAGATATACTCATAGTATGCAACTGTGCTCATAGGTAATTTCCTATTTTAACAACAATTTAACAGCTTGCCATTTTTCAACCATTCCAACTCATGTGAAAGATTGGGGAAAATTTATTCATTGAAAATTCCGTAGAAAAATTATTGGAAAGAAATAGAAAAAACTACTAATAAGCTCACTTCTAGCTGTAAATTATGTGATTTGCCAGTGTAGAGAAAAGCATCAAAGGTCAACCATAGGGAAGAACAATGTTAGAAAATCAAAGTTAACTATAATAGACGTAAATTTGAAAAATAATTCAGTACTACTTAATTAACCTAAAAATAAAAATAATTAATTTTTAGAATCAAGTGAGAAGCATAAATTTTCAGTGTTGGGTATTAGAGCGAGAGAGAGACCACATTGAGAGAGAATGATGCATACCTTGTAGACCCAGTTGACAAAGAGAGTCCATATTGAGAGATGACGCTACGCGATAGAGGAACGTACTTAATAACTTAATAACATCAAATCAAGGGACAATAAGACATGGGCAAGCTTTCTATGTTTCCCCTACAAAGTAAAAACTTATATATTTCCCCTTATCCACCGGTCCATTCTGAATGGAGGGCTACGATTGCCCTAATCACAATGTCACATCTCTACACTATTTTATTTTTAAGCTTTTTTTTCTATAAACTATTTTGATACGAAATTTTGTACGTCCAATCCTCTATTAAACTCGTACTAGCTAAAAATACAAAAACAATATTTCCAATAAATAAAATATCCAAAATACCATTGAAAGTTGCAAGAGGCGTTTTGGTCATTATAGTTTATCGAAACATAATTTTTAATATCTTTTATAGGTGCACCCCAATAAGAAGATGACAAGTACCAAATTTCATATTCATACAATTTTTATAAAAAAAAAACTAAAAATAAAATATTTTGAGACGTCGGATCTAAGATCAAACGGTAAATGACTCTCTTGATCAAAATTGGACGGCTGGATGGTAAGGGAAGCATAGATCTCCTATGCTATAGGGGAAGTATAGAAACCTTTTCCCATAAGACACCATCCAAATAAGTTATTCTATATAGAAACATTTTCTATCCTATGGCTTGTGATAAATGCAATGATCAACTTGCATACAGTGCAAGGACACAAACTGCCAAACTATATGCCTTGTGAGGATCTATAGAAAGCATACACCACAAAAACCATGTGAAGAAATTTTCCTAATCCAAAAAACAAAAAATGGTAGCTACATGCCCATTCCACATGTACCATCCGCAGAACAAAAATAACAAAGACCACATCATAACAGTAAAAAAAAGGAATGGATGGTTAATAATAATTAATAAAAAACCATTTTTAGAGCTTATTCTACATATTGGTTTTAAAAAAAAGGAAAGTATATAATGAGACCATTTACTTTTGGTACAAGATCGTCGCAATTAATCTTAACCATTGGATGTTAAATTTTCGGTGGGCTGCATTTATTTCTTTGACCAAGCTCAAAGTTTAAAAGAATTTTTTTCAAACTTTAAGACACGCCTAAGCTATCAGATTTTACATCGGATGGTTGTAAGTAACTGTAATCTCTTTATACCAAAGGTGAATAGTCTCATTGTATAAAATCCCTAAAGATACATATGTAGACACTTAAGCAAGATCATGATATACATTTGAATCCATAAATTGCAACCATTACAAAAACTGTGACACAACCGGGATAAATTATTAATAAATTTATACCTTCTCCTGCCCCCAACATCCCAAACAGTGTAGTTGATGTTTATATATTCCATTGTCTCAACGTTAAAGCCTGGAAAAAGAAATTATAAAATTTTATCATTAAAGGTGTACCTTTTCTCCTGAAGGACTTCATTGAAATAGCATGAAAGATCGCTAGGTGAAGCACCTTTTTGTTGGGGGCAAAATTCCAATGTAAGAGAAGTTTGCATAGGAAACATGAGACCGATATCACATGGAGAAACAATAGAGAGGGAGAGAATGGGAGAGAGATTTTAAGAAAGCAAAATTTGCGGAATGCTCCCCTTTCTATTTCTAATACGAATTTTTTGATTATTTAATATGATCAAAATGTTCCTCTTTTTATTTCAAATATGAATTTTTTGATTTTTTTAATACGATCAAAGATATTAGTGCAACCAATATCTTGTGCGTGCTCATTCTCTTTCTCTGCGAAATTTAGTTAACCTATAAAATAAGTGTGTAGGTATTTCTTTGGGAGAGAGAAAGAATGGAGAGAGAGAGAGGGCAATCATTGCGGCTATAAAATATAATAGATAGATATTAATTCTACTCATGCTACTGCTAGATGGTAGAGATTTAAGAAATATCCAATTTGTCTCTAGAACTGTTTGTCAAGGACTTGGGAATATATCTGATCCACCTCTGCAGCTGCCTGCTGAATGGAACTTAAGAATATATAGGTTCTACCCCTTCGACTGCATGCCAGGAACTTAAGAATCGAATATTATGTCTCTTTTGAAAATGTGCATTTACTGGGCGTTTATCTCATGGGAACTTGTAGGGAAGAGTAATCGATTATACTGGTGGATATGATAAATTTCGTATGAAAATATTTATATAGTTCTTTGGGCGAGTTTTGTGATCCCAATGTTCTAACCCAGTATGCTCTCAAAAGGACCTAGGCCATACAAAATACCAAGAAATAGAGGACAATACCTATCCTAGGCCTGCAAGTCATATATACTCAACACTAGACTCATGCCCAAATACAATCCATGTCCCTCGTAGTTGATCCTCTATAGCTTAATCCCTATATATATACATACATATTCATACATGTTTTCATAAGGTCCATATCCTCCTCATAAATATACTATTAAAAAAAGATAAAAAATTAATAAGAGGTAGGCAATGAGAGCAAGAGAGCAGTAGCAATAAGATATTGAAATAAGAAGAACTAGAGATAGGCATCATCAATGGATCTTCGATTGCTCCTCTTCTCTTAATATAGTCACCCTTTATCCATTTTACCTAGCCATTGTAACCATTTTATCAGAGGTGTTTTATCCCTTTTCATATGAGGGCAGATGTGATTAACAATGTCTTTATGGGTACCTTGAATTGTATTACCTAGATAGAAAAAGCGTTAGGTAAATACTTTTAAGAGCGGCGTTTTAAAACTCGGCCTCGGCCACGAGTTTTAGGCAAGTTAGTTGTACATAAGTATTTAGTATTTCCGAAAAGGGTGTGGTTTTTATAAGGTTGCAACATTAAACAATCCAATTAAGACGTACCTCCAAATTTTATCATAGCATGTGATTTTCGAGTAAATAATTCTTAGGATTATCTCAAAATCTATTTTCATTTCTCATTATAAAATTTTAAACACCAAAAATGATTAAAAACAAGTACATCAATAAACATATCAAATATTGAAAATGGACAGTCTAGATAATATATTGCAAGATACACTATTTCTACGACTCAAAATCTTTAATTTTGTTTTTTTCATATTCATACATTAGATATTGAGATGATCAATTAGAGGGCTTTTCAACATTAAAATAACCTTTTTCGATAGAGCTTTGAGGTGCATCTGTAATTCTACATTTTATGGTTACAACCTTATATAAAATTTTTCCTTCTAAAAATTCACATAAGATGTCATCATGAATGAGTGAATTCACATTCACGAGTGAATTCTACTCCAACGAGAAAGTTTGAATCCTGCCCCTTCACACTTTTTTCCCTCCCGTCACCCTTTCTTAATGTTGGTGTTCAACCTTGGAACAAAAAAAAATCAACACCCGACAGGAATCAAGATCAAGACATCCTATAAAGAGCCCCTCCAACATAGATCAAACCAACCAACACATTATTTCTTATTTTGTTTATAAAAGAGGCACTTATGTCATATAACTATTGTTTTTATTCATTTTTTGTAAAAAAAATGAACTAGATTCGAACGAATTTCACAGACTCGCCCGAATAACTCACCACTACCAAGTTCTTAGTACTTTGGCGTAATCGATTTTTTTTAACACTCTTTTGTCTAAGAGTGCTGATTGCAAAAGCCTGTCTAAAATCAATCAATACTCGGACAAGCGAGTTACTTGGACTTGCCCAAATAACTCTCTTCGACAGACCCCAGTACCTTGACCGTATCATTTTTTTAACGCTGTCTAAGAGTGTTGATTACTTTTTTGCAAAAGCCTGTACTATCCAGTTTTCTTTTACATACGCATTCAATATTCTTGGTGTATTTTAATCACCCTTCATAGAAAACCAAACATCTGTAGGAAAGCTTTCTGATTATTAAAAGAAACGTCTGATTATTAATGCCCGTCAAAGTCCTTATAAGCACTTCTCTCTCGGCTCAAGAGTGCTCGGTCTTAAGCTTTTTACGGTCGGAAAAGCTTCTTATACTCTCTCTACAGTATAACAGAACTATCATCTCCCTCCTTTTTAACTGTTGACTTGAAATGAGTGGCTGATATCATTTGAGTAAAATTGTCACAAAAACAGGTTCACGGGCTCAATTGGTTGCCTAAAATTTTTCTTTGGTAAAATGGAAGGAGAAAGCTCCCTATCTCTCCTCTCTCCATCTCCTTCTCATCCTATGAGGACGATAGAGGGAGTTTTCCCTTCTCTATGAGACCCAACTGCTCTCCTTTCTTTCTCACAGAAGCTCTGTAGACCCAACGGCTCGCTCTCTCTCTCAAACCTCATCTCTCTACAGACCCTCGTTTCTCTCTAACTAACCATAGCGAAGCTCTCTCATCCTCGACGAGCAAGAACTAGATGAACCTGTGGGAGCAAGAGTAGCAACCTCTCAATCAGTAAGTTATATATAGTAGTTTTTTTTTTTTTTTTTCTTACTAATTTTAGGTTTTTGGTTTTTTTGTTAGGAAACCCTGTAAAATTTTTAGGGATTTCTTTATATTTATCTATTTTAAATCTGCTGTAAAAAAATTATATCCCTTTCCCAATATTCCTCTATTGTAAATCTCTTCGATTTCATTCTATTTTTTTGTTTCTTGCTCCATTTATTTTCATAAACAAGGGAAGAAGATAATCTGATTTATTTCATTTATTCTCAAGAATTCTCCCCCCTCCCGTGACTCACGTATTTCTTCCGCCCCTCCTCTCTCTTTCTCTCTCTCTCTCTCCTTAACTCCACCATTTATGCTTCTTTGTTAAAAGATCGAGAGCTTATTGTCACTGAAATGAGGTTTGAAATATCCCATTGTTACTTGTTTGAGAGTTGAACATGACTCTATGACAAATTGAAGTGTATGAAATGCTCTCTCTCTCTCTCAAACAATATTGTATAACAAAGATGTGCATGTTCCATTTCTCTTTTTGGTTGTCCTTTTTACTCCATTGTTAAAATTTCTACACTCACTGTCACTTAATTATTTTGCATTTTGGTTTTGTATTTGCTGAAACTTGACTATGAGAATTTGCTTAATCGTGTGTGTGATTTGTGGTATTCTTCCATTCAATAGAAAATGGATTTGGTTGTTGATTTAATTACATTAGTGAGGTGTGGCGAAGCCAAACATATGTTCATATTGTTAATTGATGCTATAGAAAGCCTAAGACATATCACTATTCACAAGGAGATTTTCTTATACTTGACCTGAACAATGGCATAGTGACATAGAAGTATTTTCTCATTTTCTATGAAACCTCCCAAAGTTGATTTCTTTGTATTGAGATAGCTGAAAAAAAAAAAAGGACGAGCTTTTGGAGATTTGTAACATCTAAACAAAGGTTGACATGCTTATGTTGCATTCAGTTTATGAAGAATGAGTTTGATAGTATTCTTTCTTTTTTCATGGTGTTTGCTACACAATTTCAGCATTTACTTTAGGAATCCTATGAGCTTTGTATGACCATAGTAGTGTTCACTTTATAATTTTATGCGCTTTGCATTCCTTCCCCATGAATTCTATGAGCTTCATATGACCACTCGATTAGGACATATTTTTTTGCAACATTGTTGCTTGGAATCCTATTAGGATATATTTTTGAGCTTTATGCAACATTATTGTATAATTAGATATGGACTCCCAACATTATTGCTTGGAATCCTTAAAAAACGTTGTTAGATTTGACAAAAATTTTGCGACCCTCTCATTTCCTCCATTTTTGCAACATTATTTTTTTCGTTCCCTGTTATGAGCCTTTGAAGTGGGATAAGAAGGAGAAGGTTGGTGTGCACCCCACAATTTGGGAGGATAAGTTGAGCATGGAGAGTAGGGATTGGTGCAAACGTCAACGCAATATTATTGAAGCTGTCAATAACCCCACCTGCTTCCGGTCGTGGGTAAATTATTTAGTTGTGTATTTCATTACATGTTCAAGTTTTGTTATATATTCAATCAAATTTATTCAATCTCATTTGTCTTGTAATTATATAAATATTGTTGTAATTGCAGCAACACACTTGTATATGGATGTAAGAAGCTGCACCTGAAAAACGAAGAGTATTTCACGCGTTATGTAGTCGCGACCCATGAATTGTTAGTAAGAACAAACCAAATGCAAGAAAGGAGAGTGAAAGCGAAGAGGATGGTGAGGAGCAAAATGGAGGAAATGAGAGTGAAGCCGCGGAGGATGATGAAAGGAGAACAAAGTCCAGCGAAGACCAGTATCACGGTCTTATTATGCCTGGGGAACCCAAATGGGAACTTCGACCAAGGGTGAAGGGGAAGGGTGTACTTAGATATGGGCATCTTACGTATTTGTAATTAAAGTTGTTGTAGTTGGATATGTGCAAACTCAGTTTTGCAAACACATTTTGATGCAGTGCCTTGCACATTTTGTGGACTACGGTTGATGCTTTCATTATTCATTATCCATTTCGATTTTGTGTATCTCTCAATTCTTTCGGATGCCAAATAAACAAGATGACACCATATGCAGCCAATTTTGCTAATGCAGCATTCAGTTTTGAGTTCTCGGGCCGCAAACCCAAAGATCTGCAATTATCTTCTCAATTTCTAGAAAACTTTTCCTTTAATGTAATATAGTGTTGTTCATCATAACATGTACAAAATGAGAAAGAAGCAAACAAAGTGTGATGAACTCCAGATAAACTGTATATCGCTATGGAGTTCAGGTCTTGGGTTGTTTAACTGGGGTCTAGCAGACCCCTGACAGTTCAAAGTAAAATATTTTCATTCTTTTATCTTAGAAGCATTCTTATGTTGAAATATGTAATTCAACACGAGGAATGTAACCCTCGACAAACTTTGAATAATGTACTCAATTTGTGCTGTACAAAAATACAGAAGCTATACAGAAATTTTATAAAAGGAATTTTCTCCTTAATGGGTCCAACATATGGAAGCTATACAAAAATTTCATTTTGAAGGTATACAAAGATTTTATTTACAACATCAATTTGCAAAATGAAAAGTTATACAAAAATTTCATTTTGATGCTATTCAACATGCACTTTGCAACATATGGAAGCTATACACAAATTTCATTTCAAAGCTCCATTCCAAGACAAGGTCTTCTCCACTAGCATTGGGCTTGCAAAAAATTTCTAAGATGATGAGCTTGATTGTTGAGCATTGGGCTTGCAAATTTTTTTTGAGATGATGAGCTCGATTGTTGAGCATTGGGCTTGCAAAAAATTTCTGAGATAATGAGTTTGATTGTTGAGTATTGGGATTCCAAAAAATTTATGAGATGATGAGCTTGATTGTTGAGCATTGGGCTTGCAAAAAATTTCTATGATGATGAGCTTGAGGGTTGACCATTGGGCTTGTAAAAAAAACTCCAGTTGACTTCTTGCATCGTTATCCTAATTGATATAATCATTGAAAATTTAGGATATACATTAGCTCAGTAATCAATTGAAAATGGAAATAGCTAAGCGTTTAACATAAAACACATGCCATTATACCCTAATACATTTAACATATAACAACCAATCAGTGCAAATGTATTATCGATATACCATCAAAAAAAGGAATCGTGTACATGGTGAAGTCTACATATTGTTTTGCTCAGCTTCAGGCTCCATTATGGGAATTTCCATATCGGACCCGGATAAGTTGCAAAATAGTGATTTGTTGATGCATTATTTCAAATTCACAAGACAATAATGAAGTATAACATTATTACATTATAATTGTAAGCATAATTATAATTTTACCATTGAGTTCTAAAAGTTGGACAAGTATGCCTATCATGCCCAATATTTTGGTAAACAGAAAACTTCCTCGTGCTTGTCTTCTCCTCCCATGGTGCTTTCTTTCTTGCACTGGCAAGCCGCCCTTTTGTTTGAGCACATTGTGGTTCAAGTATAAAGATATTTGGGTTAGTCTATGGTATATAACTTTGGCTAGGCATGACATCCTTTATATTGCTACCTTGATTCGAGTTGCTTCTTCTTCATACTCCAATATCTTTCTCTCCACTTTTTAATTACACTCCATAAGAATATTTTTTGTAAATTCGCAAAGTCTTTCACTAGCTGATCCATTTGATACAACTTTAAAGGCGACTCTACTTAAATCATCATAATGAGCAATTTGATACTCCTTATAGTCAGCCTTAATTTGAACACCATCGCCATCTGATACCATCCCTTTATTTCCTTCCTTAGTCCATCTTCTCATGATGTGGTGCTCAGGATGAGTATATCATTATTATAATAGAAAAACTTTAAGACATGTGCACAAAGAATACCATCATGTTCATACAGGCAACATGTACAAGTTGCTGTGATTTCTGATTTGTTGAATACCACTTTATATTGTGGTCGATTGACATCATATTTATACACTCTATATTTGATATTTGGTCCCTCAACTTCTATAGACTCTGCAACCATGGGAGGTATCTTTTGAATTTCCTCAACAAACTTCCTAAATACACGATGGGTATACAACTTAGCAGCTTGTTTTTCATAGGGAATTGTCGTTCTCGTCATTGGAATACCTTTAGTGCTCTTAGAGTCTATCATAATTTTTTTCTCATATAGATGATCGATTGCTTTCTAGCATTGCTTTGCAAATCTTGAAAAATTGGTATGTAAATTTACATACTATTTACTAAAACTATTCATAGATTCACTCCGTTGATTAGACCGTGCACCAGTAAGAAATGTATCCTTCATATACACATCAACCCACTGAGAACGACATCCATATATTGTGTCCAATCATTCATTCCCCCCGAGTTCATATTTTTGGAGCATTTAGACCAACGATCCTCAAAATCATTAATTGTTTCATTATAATCAGTAGTGATTCTATGCAGCTCATGTAAGAACCTTAGGTGCTTTCGCTCAACATGGCCCAATTTTTCTTGAAACTTTTGTAAAATGTGTCATCTACATAATCGATGCTTTGTAGTTGGAATAACTTCTTTAACTGCAGCAGACATGGCTGCGTCTTAATCAGTAATGATGCAACCCAGTTCTCGACCCTGCATAGCCTCTAGCCAATGCTCAAACAGCCAACTAAAAGACTTGTTGTCTCATGTCTAATTAGTGCACAGCCAAAGATTATATTATTTCTGTTGTGGTTTGCTTCTATAATAGGGGCAAAAGGCATGTGATATGTATTTGTCTTATATGTTGTATAAAAAATAACTACCTCCCAAAGTTCTCATATGATATCATTGATCGCGAGTCAATCCATAACACATTATTGACTTGACCTACTTCATCAAGCTGTATTTTATAAAAGAAACCATGAGTTTGCCTCAACACCCTCACGAAAGTAGGCCAAAAGAGCTTCTCCATCCCTCCCTCTAACACTCGCCTTCCTAAGGGTGCTATGGATAAAGTTTTCGACATCTCTGTGAGTGAAGCCCAGAGCATACCCATTCGCATGTTCTGTTAAAATTTGTATAAGTTTATGCACACCAAACCTTGCTGAAGACATCGCTTTAATCAAGTTCATGGTAGCTGTTGGGATGCACCGTTGTGATCTCAAATGATGCACCTTTGGTGACGATGTAAACTTATGTGAGTGCTCCTCAACAAATTTCGTTATAACCTACTTTCCCTCTGTCATCCTGCGTACCCATAACATTGCTTTGCATCATTCCCTTATTATTGGTCGAGGATGAATTTTTCCTGTATACTTTGGATTATGTTTGCCTTCTTTTGAGCAAACATAATATCGCATCCTCAAATTGTTGTCCTTGTCCTTCTTTGGCCTCTCAAGACGAATGCTAAAGCCTTTTTGTTAGGCATATGCATTGTAAAATAGATACACAACATCCTTAGATTCAAAGTTCATTCCTACAAATAAGTCCTTTTGATGCCCACTATCGTCTTGTTGATCGCAAAATAGTGGGACCTCATTATCCTCATCATCCCCAGTTGCTATGACATTATCATAACTTGCATCCATAAAATTGTCTTTATAGAACTTATCTTGGTCCATCTCATAAAGCCCAAAGGTCTGCATTTCAATAATTTTTTCTTAGAATTTGCTTCTTGGGAGTCCCTAACTAATTATACAATAATGTTGCACAAAGCTAAAAAATATATTCTAATAAGATTCCAAGCAATAATGTTGAACAAAAATATGTCCTAATACATTGGTCAGTGAAACATAACCATGTCAACCTTTGTTTAGATGTTACAAATCTCCAAAAGGTCGCCCTTTGTTTTTTTTCAGCTGCCTCATTACAAAAAAATCAACTTTGGGAGGTTAATAGAAAATGAGACAATAGTTCTATGCCACTGTTCGGGTCAAGTATAAGAAAATCTCCTTGTGAATAGTGATATGCCCTAGGCTTTCTATAGCATCATTTAACATTATGAATATATGTTGGGCTTCTCCACACCTCACTAATGTGATTAAATCAACAACCAAATCCATTTTCTATTGAATGGAAGAATACCACAAATCACACACATGATTAAGAAAATTCTCATAGTCAAGTTTCAGCAAATACAAAACCAAAATGCAACAGAATTCAGTGACTATGAGGGTAGAAATTCAATGGAATAAAAAGGACAGCCAAAAAGAGAAATGGAACAAGCACATCTTTGTTATACAATATAGTTTGAGAGAGAGAGAGAGCATTCCATACACATACACTTCAATTTGTCATAGAGTCATGTTCAACTCTCAAACAAGTAACAATGGGATATTCCGAACCTCATTTCTGTGACAGTAAGCTCCCGATCTTTTAACAGAGAAGCAGAAATGGTGGACTTAAAGAGAGAGAGAGAGAGAGAGAGAGAGAGACACGGGAGTCGAGGAAGAAATATGTGAGTCACGAGAGGGGGGAGAAATTCTTGAGAATAAATGAACTAAATCAGATTATCTTTTTTCCCTGTTTATGCAAATAAATGGAGCAAGAAACCAAAAAATAGAATGAAATCGAAGAGATTTACAATAGAGAAATATTGGGAAAGGGATAAATTTTTTTTACTGCAGATTTAAAATCGATAAATATAAAAAAATCCCTAAAAATTTTACAGGGTTTCCTAGCAAAAAATGTAAAAACCTAAAATTAGTAAGAAAAAAAGAAGAAGAAAAATCTTTTTGATTGAGAGGTTGCTGCTCTTGCTCCCATAGGTTCGTCTAGTTCTTGCTCACAGAGGATGATAGAGCTCCGCTAGGGTTAGTTAGAGAGAAACGAGGGTCTGCATAGAGATGAGGTTTGAGAGAGTCGTTGGGTTTGCAGAGCTTCCGTGAGAGAGAGAGGAGAGCCGTTGGGTCTCGTAGAGAAGGGAAAACTTCCTCTATCGTTTGCAGAGGATGAGAAGGAGATGGAGAGAGGAGAGACAAAGATAGAGGAGAGGGAGAGATAGGGAGCTTTCTCCCTCCATTTTACCGGGAAAGGTTTTAGGCAACAGGTTGAGCTCATGAACCTATTTTTGTGACAACTTCACTCAAATGGTCTCAGCCACCGGTTTCAAATCAACGGTTAAAAGGAAGGGGAGGATAGTTTTTTTATACTGTAGGGGAAGTATAAAATGATTTCCCTGGTCTTATTACCAACAATAAAGACCATCGCGGTTCGTACTTCCATCACCTCTTTTATGGTTGGGACCATTATTTCCCCCCGGCTTCCTTAGATCTTCGTTCCATGTCCCCTAGCCAATTGGCCTCAATTCCTCATCTTATGGCCTCAATCCCCCTCCTATTCCGGTGAATCCCGGTTTTGAGGTGCTAGTAGTAGGTTTTAGCCACCCAAAAATATCTGGATCAAAATCGGTTGGTTAGGTCTAACCGGCTAGCTTTCTACTAAACGAACTAGTTTTTTTTATATCGGGCGTTATTGATGTTATAACGAACGTTTTGCAACACTGGATTGTTATTTAAAATAATCAACCCATTTTTTTCAGAAATCTGTGGATCACTTTTTTTCTCTCTTTTGATTCATTTTTCTACTATACTTTGGCGATACTATACTTTGGCGATTTGAAGGGTATTACTCATATAAATTATCATAATATATCTATAAAACAACGATTTTGGAATGAAAGATCCATAAAAACAGAGTTTCAGTCAATTGAAATGGCATTTTTTTGTTTTCAAAATTATTGCCATTTCTTCAATTAAATCTTCACTACCAAATCATTTTTATGAAACTTGGGGCGTTTGATAGATAATCTTACTTTTTACCAAATCTGTATTTCAATTTGTTCGATTTATAGAAGATTATAGGTCGATTTTGGTTCGAAATACTGTTGCTGAAAAAACTTGAGTTCGATCCAAAATTGAAGTTGTTTTTATTAATTTATTGCTTGTTTTGGATTAAATTGATTTATTTGATCATAAAGGCTTTATTTCTCAAATAAAATAGGTAAGTTTATTTATGATTGAGTAATTCTTTTTATATTAAGTTTTTCTTGCTCAATGTGATTAAAATTTTATAGATCTTAAATTTCTGCCATCTTTTTAATTTAAATCTTCAATACCTAATCGTTTTTTATGAAATTTGTTGAGTTTTAAATATAATTGAAGCCTTCACAATGGCGTGTATTTATTTATTCGATTATCAGAAGATTCATAGTCGTTTTTGTTCAAAATGTTGCTCAAATTTAGGGGTTTTTGATAAATTGATTTTTACAAAAAAAATATTTTGATAAATAAAATTGTCTTTTGATGAATATGGGAATAAGTGTTTTTTATTTTCTTTCTATTTTTAATTATCTTCTTTTTTCAATTGTAATGTTATATTTCTTTCTTAAAAGTACATATTTTGCTTAATAAATTTTTTTTATTTTTTTTAATATTATATCATTTTTGAAGGGTGTGGTTTCTACAAGGTTGCAACCTTAAACAGTCCAAATAAGGCGCACCTCTAAATTTTATCATAACATGTAATTTTAGTGTAAAAAATTCTTAGGATTATCTCAAAATTTATTTTCATATCTAATTATAAAATTTTAAAGTCCAAAAATGCTTAAGATCAAGTAGATCTATAAAACATATGAAAATCTTGAAAATGGACAGTCTAGATAATGTATTGCAAGATGCACTATTTCTGGAACTCAAAATCTTTTTTCTTTTATATTCATACATCTCGATGTTGAGATGATCAATGAGAGGGCTTTTCAATATTAAGACAATCGTTTTCAATGGATATTTGAGGTGCATATATAATTCTACATTTTAAGGTTGCAGTCTTATATAAACCTGTTCTATTTTTTAGTATAGTAGTATTTTTTATCTAGTTTTTAATTTTTTTATAACACTTATACTTGAATGCATGCGTATATATTTTTTCTTGTTATTTTCATTTATTTTTAATAACTCAACATGTTCCTTTTTTTTTTTGTTTCATGATGAATGCTATGATTTGTTTATCTTTAATCTGCCTATATTTTTGCATGTTTGAGTATAGTTAAGTTAATCTTCCTATATTTTTGTAGATAATATCTGTATGTTGTACTAATTAAAAAAGAAAAAAAATTCCCTTCTACCTAGTGTGTTCCAAATCCTTGAAATAATTTTTGTTTTTTCCTTCTTGTTTTTTTTTAAGTGCATGAAATAGTTCTATAAATTAGCTATCTATTTTGAAAATATAGTATTCAAATGGATTTAATTATAAAATAGCTCTCTATTACTAATCTTTTGTTATATAATTCCGTTTTAGAAATTACTTTCTTACCTGAAGCTATGATTCTTATACATGGACTTCGGATGACATCTTGCATAACTCAATAATTTCGTACATTTATTTATATAAAAAAAATTTAAATTTTTTTAAGATAAATATAGTTAATAAGATAGTATACACTTAATCTGTATTTTTTCATATTTTTTAAATATTTTATTTTTGGGTTTTTGACCGATTTAAAAACAAAAAAGTACATACCGGCCCAATTAGCCCGGTTCCAATCTAATTGCTTTCAGCTCCATGTCGGGTTATCCATTCGGGTTCGATCTTTTGAGACTTAGACTACTAGGAGGCACACCACCAATCCACTATGCCCAACTAGCATAATGAGCACTGCCAACTTCAAAACTGGTGGTCACTTGCGTCTTCTCAGGAGGAATGTTGATATGATATCCATGGCTTGGGCAAGGACAGCCCCAACTCCCACTCATGTAGGAGAAATCCATATAACTCAAACTCTTTTGTTGTTTCTCGACATCATTCACCTTGCTGCCACTCAGCTCTATTCTGGTTTGGTCTATGTGGCCAAATAGTTGAGGTGCACATGATCTTCAAATTGAATTATGATTATGACGTGATGAATTATTTCTAATTTCCGGATAACTAAGAGATTTGGAGCAATGTGATCAGGAAGAAGTTTCCCGTATTTGTTGTTGCCAATGAATGGTCCAAGTAGGCCGGTTGTGGGTTAATGAAATGGTTTTAGCATGGGCCTTTACCCCCTTTGTATTTACAAGCTCACTAGAAAAAACATTGTAAAATTTGGCCCCAAGGGGACGGAAAGGTTTTGAAAAGATTTTAAAAATAAAATTATACTAAGTATGCAAATTAATGAAAAAGAGAAAAAGAATAATCGGATCTACTTGACAGGATTGGGAGATTTGTGATTCGACCGCTACTACTTTTTGGACACCCCTAATTTTAGGCAAGGGAATCTCCAAGTACCTGCAAACTAAACCAAAGGGCCCAACCCTAGGTGTTGCTTTCAACCAAACCTGAACGACACTAGGGAAGATACTAGCTTAGTCATCCCTAGTACACCATAACCCATATAACACACACCCTAGCAAATATTCTAAAAATACCATTGGTGCTCCATCATTAGGAAAATCCTAAATCCACCAAACTTGCCTAATTAATTTAATCCACCTGGTTTAACCTCAACACACCCTAAAACCTTTTTAAACTTGCTTAAATCCAAATTAGGACATTCTTAGGCCTAAATTATCCCAATTAGCATCCTAGTGACCCTAATTAAGCCCTAATGACCATACAAAGGCAAAACATGATAGGTTTTCAAGACCCCAAAAACAGCCATAAAGACTTTAATCCAATCCTTAACACGTGTGCAAGGAATGGGAAGGCTGCCAGCAATTTGAGCTGAAATGGGCATGATGATGCAAAATGCATCTTTAACGCTGCATTATGCATTGCTAAACACTTTAGTGACTCCTCGGCGTTATTGGTAAAAAAATGATCATATTCACCTTTTGTCTTTAATGATTATTTATTTATTTATAAATTATCCTATCTTGACCCATTTTGGAGGTCCAAACATAGTATTTCAACCCCTACTGTACCTTTTGATAGCCCTACCGTCCAAACTCTGAACACCTTGGTCACTAGCCACTGTTCCCTACAATTCCAGCAATCCTCAAGCTTAGAATGAACCCTAGGCCCTCTTAAGTCTCAATCCTTAAGCCTATTCAAGTTCAAGTTCAAATATTCCTCAATTCAAGCAATCTCTAGGATTGAAGAGAAGATCAACCTTAAAATCTTTGTTTTCAGACCCCAACTCCAAGTGCTATGCTTGTGCTTGTGGGAGTAGAGAAAGAGGAGAACCACAATAACAGAACAATCTTCTTCTCAATTAGTGTTACAATGTCACACTAACTTAAGACTCACAAACAAATAGAAAGAAGATGAAGAACCAAGATAAGGTGGAAGAAGAAATTTCATTCACTAAAAAAAAATCATGGGGTACACAAAGGCATTACAATCTTGACACTTAAGATTAACCTTAACACATGTGACCCATGGGTACACAAATGCATTACAATCTTGACACTCAAGATTAACCTTTAACATGTGATCCAATTTTCTCACCACACACCTCTCTTCTAATAGAGGTTTTTTACAACCATATTTTCTACAAAAACTACCCCCTTGCAATAACCACTACTAACTTACAACAATAACTACTAACCTCATAGTAGTTTCATAACTTCTTACTATACAAACTTACAAGTACAACCTCATTACATCACTCATAATGAAGTAATATAAAAACTAATATGCTTTCTAGAAAATATACTTTAACAATTTTAACAGTGGGCCTGGCTTATGTCAAATAATTTGTTTCCTTTCCTTTAAATATTTGTAGTTCTTTCTTCAAAAGATTTTCAAAACGTTTTCTAGTTTCTTTCTCTCTTTCCATTCTTTTGTCTGTTTTAACGTGAATCTCAAGCCACCATCGCAAGTGGGTGTGGGAAAGAGGTCCTGATTGGCCTATTTTTGGACACCATAATTTGACGAAACCCCTGTCTTTATTAATTTTTAAGTTGATTCTTTTTAGTGCAAATCTATGCGGAGCAAACTTCGAGTCATCTCACCTCCTTAATTTTCAAATAAACATGTTTTTTGGGTCCAATAATCTTGGTTGAGTAATGTGTTGAGACTGAGTTTTGTTTGATTTGGTAGGAGGCAAAGGTTCTAGGATTAGGTCGTGTTGGGTATATTTTCAGTCATAATACAAGAATAAATATACTTAGAGAAATTTATAGGCAAGCCTGATGGTGTAATGTAGGAAATAACTATTGAACAAACGCTTGGTTTATATACCTTGGCAGAAAGTGGGTTCCTATGCAAGCATAATGGATATGATTATTGGAAAATATTTAATAGAATCCTCCTAATATGATAATGGACTAAGATGCGCCTAGGACTCGTCACATGAGGATCCTTACGTGCCTTAAAGTCTTGGTCATCGGTAAGCTCATATATCTAGGCTCACGACCAATAATAGCAAAGGGTATCTAGTTATCTCAATTTGAGGCAAGCTCTAAGACATATATTCTTGAGGCCACAAATTCTCTCCACACAATATTGGAAGAGTTTGGATATAGTATGATATGCTTTTGGACCCGTTGTTGGTCAAATATGTGCATCTTGGCAAATAACCAGTCATGAAAGACCACGCGGCCATCTCAAATCACGACAAGCTATAAGACATATATCTCCGAGACCACAATATGCCTCCACATAACATTGGAAGATTTTGGATAAAGTATGGTACGTTTTCAAATCCATCGTCTATCAAATGAGTGTTTACCAACCGGGTCTTAAGGAAACTTAATCATATAATATCACATTTAGATGTGTCATTGCATATATATTTAATGAGGCCTCATATGGCTTTAGTCTAAGAATCATACAAATTGGACATCATTTGACTCATCATCTATAATTCATCGGTGGCCACAATATGCCTCGACTAATGACCCCAAACAAGATATTTTGGGGATTGATTAGAAACTCTTGGGAAATCATATTTGAGGGATTTGATTCCTCATCTTAAAGTCTTTAGGCCATTTGGAGATTCCTTATACTTCGTTTGACAGATAGATAGCCTGGATGGCCTCCGAACAATAAAATTGAGATTTATCACAATCTGTAAAAAGTTTCTTCATGAGACTTGGATAATTGAATTCCTAAATCGATTCCCTATTAATCATGCAAGTGTGACATCCTATGTATCTCTCACGCGAGAATGACAAGCTCCAAAATAGGAAGAATAAAAATTGTACGAACGCTTGGCTGCCGCTTCATGATTCTTCCCAATATATGGAGAATCTTGAGCCCAAATTTTATGGAGTTATGTATCATAGCCCTCTACAAAATTATCATACCCCTGGGGTCTATAATTTCCTGTAGTGACAGCATTTAAATTTGCAATCCTTAGATTTGAAGTGGCAGTCTGCAATAGAAATGTATTCACTTTGATGGGCCATAACTCCCTCATCTATGATTTGTTTGAGGTGAAATGTAAACCATTATATTTGTCTTTGAGTTCTTGATCATTCTACAAAATTTCATATTGAAATAATTCATTATCAGAGAGTGACATTGAAAATAATTAGATATGGCAAACTGTTCTACAAACTAGCAGACGATGGATCATAAATAACCACGTTCCTCGATTTTCTTATGGAATATCACAATGAATCATGTCAGTTGCGTACTAAAATTCAAACATCAGGACAATATCGAATTCAAACAAGGATAGAGCTTATCATTTCAAATCAAATCATGAGAGATGTGTGAATATGGTCAACGATATGGATATGCTCCATCAACTTTCATCGTTATCATATCAGAAAACTTATTTAGGCTCACTTCTCAAGGATTGATGAGGCTGGTCTTTGAAGCTATACATGCCCCTTTTGCATTTTTCCCATCTTTGTGCATGATATAGAGATAAAAAAGGAGAGACGAAAGTGACGCTATATAGCTCTTGCACTGATAGTCATCAAAAAGGCCCCCAACAGTACCATATTTTATTTTGTGGGTTCGAAAATCATCAAAGAGGGAGCAAGTTGTTGATTACTTGACTCACTTGAAGCTTTAGTTTGAGACGGAGCAGATCCGTGGACAATACCCATGCGTATAGTCAGGTATATGAATCCCCATATGCCCCTTGGTATTGATATTCACCACCTATATATATTATTTTTAGAATGTGAATATACAAGTTTCAAGAATTAAATCAAGGGTGGTGTTTGACCCTATATAGAGGGTTGATGTCAACTGTAACAGGAATTAAAAGTTCTTAAAACTTCTCATGTACCCAGTATATATGTAAAAACCCTGATTGTTTCTATAATATGAAATTTTAGGGTGAATTTAACCCTGGTTGTATTCGCTATTGATTTATATCTCATATATAGAGTCATAACATCAGCAATATATTTCCTAACACATTTATGGGCAACCATATCTCTGGTGACTCCACTAGGAAAGAGTTCACCCTTCGTCTTGGGTAGAGTCTAGGAAAACTGATGGACGGAGAAAATAAAACTGGAACAATAAAAATAAAATAAAGAAAATTATGGAGAGAAAATACCCTCTCTTAATATCTGTAAGGGAATCCACCCCCAAAAAGATCTTATCATAAGATCAACTTTATTCAACTCTTATTCTCTGATAATTCTCTGATCGTTTACAATAAAGGGTATCTCCCTTTAAATAGACTTTAAAAAAAATAACTAAAAAAACCTCTCTCTCTCTTCCACTTAACAATACTTATGAAAGGTCCTTCCTTCTCCCATTTAACTTTGTCCTTATCCTAGCTCTCTTCTTATTCCTAATTAAAAATAAAATAAATAAATAAAACTCCAATTGTTTTGCATCATTATCCTCGGGTTGGGAGAAGCTTGACTTCGAGTTTATCGAACTCAAATCTTTTAGGGGCCTTCTCAAAAGTTGGTGATGTAGTCTCGCTATGCACCTTGATACTTTTTCATCAATTTCTTCATTAAACTGATTCATCAAAAGCTTTATGCATATCATGAAGTAGATTACAGTGATCTCGGGATCAATGTGGATTCTTCCTTCAGATTCACTTGGTTGGATATCGAATACTGCATCACACATATCTTATTGATCATAATTTATTTTCAAAATTTCTTGCACAATGGGGGTATCGGCGTCGTCTGTTGTATCGAGATCTACCTCTTTATATTCTTGGTCCTCTGGTTCCAATTGCAATCTATGAAATAGATTTCGTAGACATTGTTTTACTATTTTGCTAGTACTCTCTATTAAGTTTTCTCTGATTCTATAAAATCTTTGATTGAAAATCTTCATAACTAGATCGACAATCTTAGGGCTCTGATATTAACTGATGTAGGGAGAAAAAAAATACTTATAATAAAAATTTAACTAGAAAAAATTTCATTCTATGATCTTTTACAATGAATAGATATCTCCATTTAAATAAATTTCAAAACAAATAACTAAAAAAAACATCTCTCTCTCTCTCTCACACGAACTTTTCCTATCTCGCTGTCAATCTCTCTATTTTTAGTCTTAAAAGATTTGCTTCTAAAAGATAACTCACCTCTATCCCTCTCTTCAAAAGCTTTATGCTTATCATGAAGTAGAATACAATGATCTCGGGCTCAATGTTGATTCCTCCTTCAAACACACTTGGTTGGATTTCGAATACTGCATCACACATATCTTATTATTCATAATTGATTTTCAAAATTTCTTGCACAATGGGGGTATCGGCGTCGTCTGTTGTATCGAGATCTACCTCTTCATATTCTTGATCCTCTGGTTCCGATTGCAATCTATGAAATAGATCTCGTAGACATTGTTCTACTATTTTGCTAATACTCTCTATTAGGTCTTCTTTGATTCTATAAAATGTTTGATTGAAAATCTCCATAACTAGATTGACAATCTTAGGGCTCTGATACTAACTGATGCAGGGAGAAAAACAATACTTATAATAAAAGTTTAACTAGACCAAATTTCATTCTTTGATCATTCTATGATCTTTTACAATGAATAGATATCTCCATTTAAATAAATTTCAAAAACAAATAACCAAAAAAAACATCTCTCTCTCTCACGAACTTTTCCTATCTCTCTCTTAATCTCCCTATTTTTCTCTATTTTTAGTCTTAAAAGATTTGTTTCCAAAAGATAACTCACCTCTATCCCTATCTTCTCTCTCTGAACTTAAGTACCACCTAACCTCAACCTTTGATAAATCCAAAACTTACCTTCCCTTATCTAAATCCTATATCCTTTTCATATTTAAATCCTCTTAAATCTCACTAAATCTATTTAACCCCCCCCCCCCTTAAATCTCTCATTAAGTCTCAATAAAATCTCCCACTTGACAATACTTACCAAAAATCCTCCCTTCTCCTACTTCACTTTATCCTAATACTAGCTTTCTTCCTATTTCTAGTAATAAATAAATAAATAAAATTCAAATTTTTATTGGCATAAAAAAACAACACACTCTCTCTAAAATAGGTCTTCACCATAGTCACTCTCTTTCGATCTCTCTCTAATAATCTCTTTCTATCTCTCTCTGACTTTGACAATCCAATGTCGCATTCTTCTAGCAGTTGCAACCAGTGTTTGAAAATCAGCGATCCGATCTAGAATCGGACGGTTCGAATAGAGAATCAGTTAGACCGTTCCAGATCTAGCCATAAAAAGGGATTCAGCCTTTTTCCTATACTGCTGACATCACGGATCAGAATAAATCACAATTCTGACATCCTCAGACACATCACCGATTCCACGATGAAAATTGGATGTGACCAATGTTTGAAAAATCGATGATCCAATCCAGAATGTTTTAAAATAGGTCTTCACCATAGTCACTCTCTTTCGATCTCTCTCTAACTTTAACAGTCCAATGTCGCATTCTCCCAGCAGTTGCGACCAGTGTTTGAAAAATTGGCGATCAGATCCAGAATCAGGTGATTGGGATAAAGAATCAGTTAGACCGTTCCAGATCTGGCCATAAAACTGGATTCGACCTTTTTCCTATACTGCTGACATCATGAATCAGAATAAATCACGATTTTGACGTCATAAACTCCTCAGACACATCACCAATTCTACGATGACAATCGAACGCGACCAGTGTTTGAAAAATTGGCGATCCAGATCGAGAACCAGTTAGATCATTCCAAATCTGGCCATAAAATGGGATTCGACCTTTTTCCTATACTGCTGACATCACGAATCGGAATAAATCGCGATTCTGACGTCATAAACTTAAATACATCACTGATTCCACTATGAAAATCGGACGTGACCGTGGTTTATTTTAAAAATGACATGCTTACTATATGTGGCCCCACCCTACCATTAGTCAAATAACTACCGCATGCTTCACGTGGGACACAAGTACTACTCATGACTGTTGAATTACTTTTATAGTAGTTTGTAGTCCCACATTTTTTGATGTGGGACACTGGTGCCGGGCGCCATGCATTTAGATTCTAGAGCATTAACGTATGACCATTTATTAATGCACAACCATTTAGACGCTGGTAACGCATGACCATTTATTCCAAGAGCGTCAACGCATAACCATTTATTATACGATGCATGCGTATTATCAATAAAGAGTTGCTTGCTTTAAAAATCTCGTTGGAATAAGCGACTGGGCCGATGTATCAGCCGTGAAGATGTGGGGCTATGGTGGTTCAAACATCCAAGGTTGAGGTCCAAGTTTCAATACACCGCAGCTCTCTTCGAGTTACCCTAACTTACTGTGAAAAGTGAAGACGAACCATGGGCTGCATTTGTCTCAACCCCTAGGGCTCCTGAGAGTGCATTAAACAAAATTAATTTTGCTTCCCATTTTATTTGGTTTCTCATAGCCCTTTCACTCCACGCTATCGAGGGGGAGTATCCTGCATGGGTGTATGAAGTCCTGAGCAGGTGATCCCGGGCAACCTAAGGTCAAATTGGCTTCGCATGTTCCATGCCATTTTCTTTGCATTGTATTGACTTGTAAATATGAGAGAGTTTTGATCGGGGTCCATGTATTTTGTTGAAGTGTTAGATTTAATTGATTCATAAGGGTATGTCGCTGAAATTTTCTTTCTTTCTTTTTAAATGGAAATTGTGTTGGGTCTGTGATGAGGTATTCTTCATTTGTCTTTTCAAGTCTTGTAGCGAAGTTTAAAGTGAGTATATCAGTCTCTGTCTGTTGCAATTTGATTATTTATGTGTACATGAAAACTGAATCCGTGTGGCTTAAGTGAAAATTTTCGAGTGTAATGAACATTGAGCCTGGGTTTTCTACCCAGCAAAGTTAATATAGGCCGTCTATGTCATTACAAACTACTGGTTCATGTGCACGCCGAAAGACTCGGACACAACTCGAATAGAGTCCCATGCAGCTGTACCCTATTCTGGGCCACCAATCCCCATGTATCCGTTGGGCAATGGTTTGAGCCGTTGTTGGGAGTTTTATGGGGTCTTTAGTGATTTATGATCTATTTATTTGCTTTCATTTTTGTTTTTAAGTTAAAGTTTGGAAACGTAGTTGAACAACTGAGACAATTTTTTAGAATATAGCACCGTAGTAAGAGGTTAAGTCTTGAGCTTGTCCCATACTTTAGGGTACTCTTTCTTAGAGGGGTCCATACCAGTCCTATACTCCTATTCGCTGTACCTTAATTGTGATGCCGAGTTTTCAAGGAAACAAAGTTTGAAAAACTGCTGAGACTTCAACATGGCCTAAGCTTTGGGTCGCTCTTTGGTTGAGCGGTGTAGACACACCCTCTGAATTGGTTCATAACGTCCTTGAACCCAAAAATTAGAGCCTAGGACTAATTAAGTCCTAAATTCATTGCCCTAAGCTACTAATACCCTCATTTTCATAGGAAAATAGGGATCACACTAGTCTAATAATCCCAAGTACACCATAAATTATCATCGCAACACGCTATGAAATGTCTTGAAAATATCCAACATTCTCCAAATTACCTAAAAAATAGCAGGTTGTCCGACTTTGTTTTGGGTGAATCAGTGGGCATATTGGGATAATGGGAAGGTCTGTAAATAGTTTGGCACCCATCGTAGGCCCAATTGAGCTAATTTGTTGTAAATACGGTGAAACTTGAGCTGAGTTGGAGCCCTACCTATTCTCAGCGACGAGGGGTGTTTCCTTGCTAGCGATGCACAGCGCATCGCTGAGAGTAGAGCCTTTTTGTAGCCTCCTAGTTGGTCCTATTCCTGGTATATTGTGCTTTCTATTACAATATGATATCATCTTTCTATTTCCCATTTTCCTGCTATATTTTTTTGTTTTTTGTTTTTGTATTTCATAAGTTATCACTACTTCTTAGATATTAATATATATTGCCACACTTTTCCACCTACATTCATAGTGTGTTGTTTTCCATCTGCTTGCACATAACTTACGTAAATTCAAATTTTTAAAAACCCCAAAAGTAGGTGTTAAATTTGAGAGGGGCACCTAGCACTTAGAGTCGAGACAGTTGAGAGTACGCACCCTTACCGCAAGCATCCCTCTGATATTCCTTACTTTAAAAACACTCCAGTTTGTTTATGATTCCATAGTTGACCATAGGGGTTAACTCGGGACCTCACAAGGGCGTATCTACAACCTAGCCACTTTTTACATTTTTATAGCTTGGATACCCAACATTTAGCCTTACCTTAGAGATACAGGGCAAATTTTAAACATTTTCATGTGATGTACACAATTATCTTAGGAAAATGTATCTTAACCAAGCTAGGCATGAAGACGATTATCTTAGCCTAGGTTGAGGACCATTGAAAGATAGTCTAGAGGCAAGTATGCCAGTATCTGTCACCACCCTACCCCCTGACCCCTATCGTATAAACCGGGGGGGTGACAGAGCGCGGGATCGCGACCAAAGGTGGTGAACGCCACTACATCATATGGAGTTGTGAGCATCACTACAGCCAGTCTAACCTGGGCATGTACAAGTCTATAGTTAGGCACCTTGAACTCCACATCGAAGGTCCTCTTGACCCTCGTTATGGGACCGGTGAACCGGGGTATCATGCCCAGTGTATTCGCTAAATGTTGACCTAACCACTCTCATATGAGATCTGAAGTTTAAGGACTCTCTGATGTCTAATATGAAGGCCTTAGGCATGCCAAGCCTGATGACCAAACAGTCTAAATTAAGTAACTCAGGATCCACTTGGGGCTAGGACACTTAATCATGCTTCTAACCACCACAACACCAATAAACACCATAGGAAGAGATGGTCTCAATATCGGCAAACCCTTTTAGGAGCAAACCCTGTCATGAAAGCTTTCTTGTAAGCCTTTGCTAGGCAGGGTTGCATTATCTAAGCTTTAGCCGATGGCCTGAGTCAAACTTTACATAATGACCTTGGTCACCAGGTCAGCCAACAGCCATAATACCCAGATCTACTAGATCCGATCAGCCTACAGAGCCCAACTCATAAGGCAACCTGACCAGTTCTACCAGCCACCACTGGCAGTCCACTCATCCCAAGCAGTCAGTTATTATCTCAGCCCACAAGGACCTAGTCCACCGTGATAGTATCTCGAGAACCCTTAGCTCGTGTACATGATTGATTAAATGCGAATTAGATGAATACAACTATAAATCGAATGCGAGAAATAAAGCAAACATAAAAAGGACACCACAACAACACACCATTTACGTGGTTCGTCCCATAGGACTACATCCACATCCATGGTCTCGGCAACTAGACATCTACTATCACAATGAAAATTACAGTTTTACGTTACAAGAGATAATGCCTATCTCTAAACATCGGTAAATGACCATCACCAATTTTCCCTTCTAAACCTGCTCTCCAGACCGAACAACACCGTCGATCCACATCTTCTTTCCCACAGCATACCGCTATCGAAAAGATAACCTTGAGACAAACTCGAGAGACATTCTCTCTCCAGAAGTCAAAGTTACCTAACTCAAAACTCATAGGAATATCGCCTCTCTGTCATAGGCTATGTCTCTCTCTCTTGGAGACCCATCTCCATATTGGAGATGCATTCCCATAACCCCCAAAGGGGTGACCCTCAAAGGATGCATATTATCTCCTCTTTCACTCTCTTATAAAGATATCACTTTCTTGCTTCCCAAGAAAGTCAATTTTTATTTTCCATAATACCCTAGTCTAGCAAAATCATTATAATTGCCTTGACAACCTCTATTGAATAGATTTCTTGATTTATTCATACTTGTCTCCATTGTGGAATTTTCACAAACACTTTGCCTTCATATTTCTCCACCTCAAACCATGGATATTTCTTGATTTCTTCTCACTTGCTTTCATTGTGGAATTTTCACAAAGACTTTGCCTCCACATTTCTCCACCTCAAACCATGTATCCATCAAACTCCACCTTTCATCATTTTATTAATGCAAGCCTTAGCCCTGTACACACCTTGTGCTCTGATACTAATTGTAGGGATCTCGAGAACCCCTTAGCTTGCGAAATCGAGAATCCTTAACATCGGGATCCCACCCAAGATCGTGTACATGATTGACTAAATATGAAGTAGATGAATACAACTATAAATTGAATGCGAGAAATAAAAAACACATCACAACAACATACGATTTAAGTGGTTCCCCCCGTAAGGCTACATATACGACGTCGGCAACTAGAAAATGACCATCATCGATCTTCCCTTCTAAACCCGCTCTCTAGACCGAGCAACACAGTCGATCAACATCCTCTTTTCTACGGCATATCGCTATTAGAAAGATAACCTTAATAGCAACCAAGAGACTCTCTCTCTAAAAGTGAAAGTTAACCAACCCAAAACTCATGAGAATACCGCCTCTCTGTCGGAGGTCATGTCTCTTTCTCTTGGAGATCCATCTCCATATTGGAGATCTATTCCCATAACCCTCAAAGGGGTGACCATTAAAGGATGGATATTATGTCCTCCTTTACTCTCTTATAAATATATCACTTTCTTGCTTCCCATGAACGTCAAATTTCTATTTTCCATAATATCCTAGTTTTTAGAAAAAACTATGGGTATGGTAATTTAGCTATCACCAAACCCAACACAACGAACGCCCCTCCAAACTAGCCTCGCATGGGGGCATCAGTCTACATTAAGTAGCCAGCCCTCCAATCAAACTATTATTGTATTAACTACCTTGCTCCATGATTTCTTACCCACAAGCCTTACATACAAGAGACCCATGCGGACAAGAATATAACCAACCACTTGAACAATTCAAATAAGAACAACTATAACAACAAGAAAGTCGCCAGAAAAGAGAGTTGAATGAAATTATTTTAAATCAACCAAACTAGTCCAAAAACCCAAGCTAAACTCCCAAAATGGGAGGAAGCGGAGGAATAGGAAACTGGTGGATAAGCTATTCATGCCCTTCAAAGAATCACTTGTCAACATCTAAGAGTCTTCTTAGCTATAATCGGGTCTATCTTCCTGGGTCGTTAGAGTCGGTTTTCAGATTCAAAGACAAATTGCACTGGTGCATTTGGAACGACAATCATGCCCATGATACTAAGATTTCATTGATCTAAGACATGTGGTGCAGAAGCTAATCGATAGAACGATCATAAGAGTGAAAGAGAAAGATAATCACATCGAGGAATCCAATTAAAAGATTGGCATCTTTTTCCAATCCCCTTCAAGACAATGATGAGAAAGCTGTGGACACAACCCCATGTCAAGAGAATGCCATCGTTTGGAAAACGACCTAAGCCTACCCATTATTCCAAATGACATTTCTACAGTTACCCAAGAGGTTCAAGTTAGGGATCTCCCTCAGAGGAGTTCGTAAATGACCCACCTAAGTGGGATAACTCAGATGATGAATCCCTAGAGATTAATACGGTGACGATCAATTGGAACATAATATTCATCTAAGAGAGCCTCATCATCATCAAAACGATTTGTCGATCGCTATGAGGAACTAAATCCCCCAAAGGGGTTGTTACTCTCACTAAAGTAACATCCCTGAATGTATTTGTAGAAGAGATTAACTCTTTAGTGAGAAATGAGTGCTAGTTAAAGCCAACTTGATTAGTGATAGACACCCTAAAAGAAAGGCGAGGGAAACCCTCCCAAGTCCAGCTCACCACACTTGAATCCATTTGGTTTGGTGGCACAACCGTGCCGAGAAGCCCAATAACTTCTTAAGGTTCCTTATTGCTCTATGACTATGTGTGACTTACATGCTCATTTGAGAAAAGTGCAAGCTCCTATCTTTATTGTCAAGCTGCTAGGATCTTTATTGTCAGCTTCAGATCCTCGATGACCGTATCTATCAGTAGTTCATCAAAATTTACGCTATGTTCGAGGTACTTCTATTCGTGGATTATTCTTTGACTCCACATCCTCTTTAGATTTTAGTGTATATGCAGATGCAAATTAGGCAGGTGATTCAAACACTTACTGTTCTACTACAAGATATTGTGTGTTCCTTGAATCATCATTATTATCATGGAAGTGCAACAAACAAGACACTGTTTCCAAGTCAAGCACTGAAGCTGAGTATCGTGCCATATCCTTTGTTGCTAGTGAGATTGTTTGGGTTTGTACTCTTCTCAATGAGTTTGGTATCTCTATTTCAAATCCCACACCTTTATATGCAAATAACCAAAGTGCAATTAAGATTGCATCTAATCCAGTTTTTCATGAGCGAACCAAACATATTAACGTAGCTTGTCATTATGTTTGTGATCGCTATCTTGATGGTACGTTATCTTTCCCTTATGTTTCTTCTAATGTGCAAACGGCTGATAGTTTCTCCAAATCTCTTACTCGGATCAGTCATGATTTTCTAGTGGTGAAGCTAATGCTTTGCTCATGTCCGCAACAGCTTGAAGGGGGCTAATAATGTGTACACAAAATAAAATGTATAATTTTCATAATTTTCAGTTGTCCTTTATTGTTATTGTATACTTGTGTAGGGATAATGTGGTTTACACTAAATTTGTATTTGTATATAAACCCTTTCAGGGTTTCACTATTGGTTAATGAGAATTGATCGAGATTGTTTCTCTCTAGACTGTTCCTGAGCTCTTCATCTTCTCTAAACCTAACACTAGAAGTATTAGCCTATGACACGTTAAGGCAATCGATGGGACTAAGACTTGTGAGGTACCTCTTATCAAGTTCGATCAAGCCGATTTTGCCATAATATGCCTTGACGATAGCAACACAATTTTACCAAAATTCAAAAAAACCCATATTGTTTAACAAATTCTTTGAATGTTGTAAGAAATATGACATCATTTCACCTGAAGCCGGATACATGCTCCTCAACCAAAGGTTCAATATGGGGCAAGGCATGTGTGTTGAAGGGTAAGGCATACTGCAGGCAATTTCTGAATTACTGGAAGCCAAGATCAAGAAAGCCGATCACAGGGGGCTATGGTGATCTCTCACCCTTTTTTAAATTTTTTAAAGCAAGGTAAGACCATGCCAATCCAGTTTTGTCTTCGCGGGCATTCAAGGCCTCGATCCCCTTCAGACAGTTTCTCTTACAAAGTCAAAGGTAGTCTTGCACTCTACATCCCATGAAGTTCTGATACACTCACAACGAGAGCCACCATCTTTCGCACTTCTACCACCCATCTGATACTCTACACGAGCACAATTAAACACACATGCTAAGGACACAGCGAGGTCAAAGACCATCTCTCTTGCCTGAGCTTGGGAGTTCATACTGTTGATTTTAAGTCAAATGTTCGTATCTACTTCCCATTCGAGCCATAACTCAGGGTGAAATTGGTCCATCATCCCCTTGTCAATGGAAGCACTAGAGGGATACCAGTGGGGCCTTCGAGTCACGGTGCCGAAAAATGAGTAGGCACAGGGTGTTCATTTGAACTTGCTATGTGCTTAATCCCTTACATTTGTTCAAGTAGTTCTCAAAGGGACACTCCAAAAAATATAGTTAAATCTGATAAAAAAGTTGAGTACACGAGTAGATTAAACAAATTAACGACCTATAAAAATTCAAAACAATCCAAGATAGTCCATTAACAACAAAACATAACAAACTATGAGTCAGGCAACTCAAACGGGAATCAAGAAGATTAAAACGTTGAAGATTATTTCAAGTCTGAGGAATTCACATACACATTGTACAATAGAAGGCTTTTTAGGGTCAAAATATGAGGATCTGGAGCTGGATGACCCCACGGTGGGCACCAAATTGTTTACACACAAATTTGGATCAATCTATTAGTGAGATGAACTCAAATCTCTTGTGGAATGAGTTAAATTTCAGAAATCAAGAGAGAGTGAGGTCACTCGAATTATATGTTTAGGGGCATCACAGACATTTGCAGATCTGGTTATCCTCTAAACCTCTGGTAGCACTAGCTCCAGAATCTGTTCATAAGACCTTCAAAAAGCTTAAATTGTAACTAAATCTAAGAAATAAAAAAGCAACAAGAAATCTAAAAATAAATAAATAAAATCGAGAAATATCACATACTTGAAAGATTTGGAGTTGGGGGCATGTATCAGGATTGATGGTTGATTTATACCTTTGAATGGCTTTTTTTGCTTTCTTGAAGCGTAGCTTTAAGATTTTGGTTGATTTGTAAGGAAATCTTGAGAGAACATGGGCTTAGGGTCTCTAGTCTAAGGTTTTCTAGGGATTTTCCTTAGTTTTCTAGAGGTTTTCTCTAATTTTTTAGGGGTTTTAGGATTTTTCTATTTTTCTAGAGCTTTTGGATGAATTTCCTAATTTTTTAGATTTTTTTAAGGATTTTTTCTAATTGTTTTTAGTATTTTCCTATTTTTAGAGGGTATTTTCCTAATTTCTATAATTTTTTGGGATTTTCTAATATTTCTAGGAATTTTTCTACTGCTTTTTTGGTAATTATTATTTTTTGGATGCTTTTTCGAGGGAATTTAAGGGGGTATTCATAGATTGATTTGAGGGTTTGGCTTGAAATTAATTGATTTATTCTCCTAGGTCTAATTTTATTAAGATTAGGGTATTTTTGGGATTTTTCCAAAATATTTCGAATTACAGCCTACTTAGAAATCCTAGTCAAAAGAGGATTTGGAGATCATAAACCTGCATCTAGGACCATCGGGCCACACAACACACAACGGGTCACATGACCTGACTTTCCTTGTTTCGTGGGACTCGTGTGTGGCACATCGGTCCGTGCAAAAGACTGAAATGTCATTTTCTCTTTACAATTTTCCTAGGCCATAACTTTCTAATCATTAGAAATATTTCAGGCGATTCTTAGACCTTCATAAATATTGTGACCTCATCTATAATTTGGCACCAAATTTTGTTAAATTTGAGTTACTTTGGATGGGTATACAAAGCGAGAACTTTAGGGTCTTGGTTTTAGGTTTCTGGGTGTCAAATCAATGTTTTGATCTGGTTTTTTGGTTCATAAGGATCATGGGTGTCTAGGGTGACTATTTGTTTTAAGAGGTCTAGATTCACTATGGGTCACTAGGCATAGTGTGGTCCTTAGGTCTTAGAACCAAAGCTTATGTGAATTCTATTAGCTAGAATTTCTAAGGTGGGGGGTGCCTACATTCACAAAGAGAGAAAGGGATCATGTAATTTATTTCCAATTTTAAGCTTGGATGCAGTTGATGAGAGAATAACTTTTATGTAGAACTCTTAAGCATTTGAATGTAGTTCCTATAATTTACGAGGGGTATTTTTATCCTTTCGAAATCCATCCAAATCTCAATTTCAAATTCACTATAAGTTTGGATGCATGATATAAAATTCTTCTAATAAAAAACTTACAGGTTATTCACTCTTAATTTATAAATCTTTTTATTTTATTTTATTGAGTTCCGTAGTCTGTTTGAGTCTCCTAGACATTTACTCCCTCATTTCTGGACTTTGTCGTTCCAAATGTGTGAGGCACGTTGAGAGAAATGTTGTAAAATTGGGATAACCCAATCACCCCTTTTGAGCAAATCGTGATATCTCAAATCCTACTAGATGTAGTGAGCACTACACCACAATGATTTCAGCACTTAGATAACATGCATAAGATGCAATAACAAGTGCAATATATTTGAGAAAAATATAATAACAATAAAATAATTCATATGGGAAATCATCAAAGCGCAACACAAATGAAAGTAGACAGTGGCATGCACATATACGTGGTTCACCTAAGATGGGCTACATCCATGGGAAAGACGGTAAATCTGCATTCATTATCAAGAGGAAAAGTTACAAGATTGGGGTTATATAGAGTTACCTCATACAATATCAAGAAAAGCTCAAACAAAAGAACTTCCTGCAACAAAACCACATACAATCGACTCCTTTTTTCGATAAACCGGTGCCACGAGGAAATGCCGACAAAAAAGGTTCAAGATGAGCCCCAAATGGTGGTGCTAGGGTTTTGTTACAAAACCACCCATTTTCAATTCCAAGCTTCTTTCTCTACTTTTATTTGTGTTGTGCTTTGATGATTTCCTATATTGTTTGTTTTCTTATTTTTATATTTTTTCCAATTATATTGCATTTGTTATTGCATCTTACGCATATTATTTGAGTGTTGAAACCACTGTGGTGTACTGCTCACTACATCTAGTGGGATTTGAAATATCCTGATTTGCTCAAAAAGGGTGATTGGGTTATCTCGATTTTACAACAATTGGTACCTGAGCACAAGGTATGTACGAGGGCTAACACTTGCATTAATAAAAATATGAATGGTGGAGTTTGATGGATACACGGCTTGAAGTGGAGAAATATGGAGGCAAAGTGTTTGTAAAATTCCACAATAGACACAAGTGAGAAAAAATCAAGAAATCTATTCAATGAAGATTGCCAAGACAATTGTGGTGATTTTGCTATCAAGGTGGTTTAGGTTTGGTGATAGCCTTAGGTTTGGTAATAGCCAAATCACTATACCTATATTTTCTTCTAAAGATTAAGGGTATTATGAGAAATAGAAAATGAACTTTCTTTAGACGCAAGAAAGTGACAGCTTTATAAGAGAGTAAAGGAAAACATAATACACATCCTTTTGAGGTCACCCCTTTAGGAGTCATAGGAATGGATTTCCAATATGAAGATGGGTCTCCAAGAGAGAGAGACATGGCCTTCGAGAGAGAGGCGGTATTCCCCTGAGTTTTAGGTTGGCTAAGGCTTCCACTTCTAGAGAGAGAAACTCTCTCGGTTGCTCTTGATGTTATCTTTCCGATAGTAGTATTGAGGTAGAAAGAATGTATTGATTGACGGTGTTGCTCAGTCGGGATAGTGGGTTTAGAAGGGAAGATTGGTGATAGTTTTTTACCGAAGTTTTGAGAGAGGTATATCTCTTGTAAGCCAAAACTGTAATCTTCATTGTGATAGTGGATCTCTAATTGCTGAGGCCATGAATGTAGCCTTAAGGGGTGAACCACGTAAATTGTGTGTTGTTGTGATGTGATTTTTATGTTTGTTTTATTTCTTGCACTCGATTTATAGTTGTATTCATCTAGTTTACATTTAGTCAATCATGTATACGATCTTGGGTGGGATCTCGATATTTAGGGTTTTTGGTTCTGCAAGCGAGGGGTTCTTGAGAACCCTACAACAAAGAGGGTCTTAGTTTTATAATTGCAATTGGTTGAGGGAGAGAGACTTAAGGGTAAGGGTGCAGCAGAAGAGTGAGATTTGAGGTATGGAAGCAGCAGGTTGAGAGACAGAGAGAGAGGTTTATGTGTGCAGTGGGTTGATAGAGAGAGAGAGAGGTGTTTATGTGTGCAGTGGATTGAGGGGAAGAGAGACAGAGAAAGAGAGAAGAGGTATGCGTGCAGTGGATTGACGGGAAGCAAGAGAGTTGAATGTACGGATGATCAGGGATGAGAGAAAGCAATAAAAGAGAGTCCGTGTCTAGCCAAGCTTGTCATCGAAAAAAATTCAAGTATGATGGAGTTTTATGCATGTGGACAAAAGGTTTTTACCTTGCGATCTAAAATGCTGGTGGCTATCCAAACTCCGCTTTTGACATTCTACAAGATATTTAGATGACTCTTCAAAAATCTTGCACTTTTTGACACCATCCCAATTGGCTCTTAAAAATATTTTGACTTTTTGAATGTTTGTTGAATTTTAAAAGCAATTTCAAACCAAACATGCCCTTTTCAAAATTTTGAAATAAGTAAATGTTGATATTGTTTTATATTTATAAAGGTATTTTTTTTTGTCAAACATTTTAAAATAAAATATTTCAAGTTCACCATTGGTATGATGTACACTAGAATAACTCGATAAGTAATATGCAGCTGAGTTCCTAGTTGTTTTGGAAAAGAGAACTTTAAAAGCGACAGGACCGTGCTCATTGGGATTTAGAATTAGATTACGGTTGGATATATGGTGAAGGCTATGTTTTGTGGGATGTAAGTTTTACGTGGTATCTTTTGTTATAGAATTTTCTATATTTGTGGGATGTCAGGTGATCACCCATGTGTGGTTCCTTATGATATGGGATGTGAATCCATGTGATTATATGGATGCTAAATATAAGTCTTATTTTGTAGTAAGTAAATCCTATTAGATACAGGAAATCTATTCATGATAGGAATGATTAAAGAGGCCGCACGTGGGCCTTTGTAGATTTCCTATATCTAATAGGATTTACTTACTACAAAATAAGACTTATATTTATATGGAAGGAAAAATTAGAGAGAAGAGGGTTACTTCTTTATTCTTTTGGGTGAGTATTCTAGTGAGAGAAAAACCTTGTTTTAGGGTTTAAGAGAGAGCTTGTAATCCAATGTATTCTTATGCTTGCATAGTGTTTGGTGTTTTTTTTTTAGTGGAAGAGAACTTTGTTGCCTTGTGGATATAGGCAATTTGTTGAACCATGTAAATCTTTGTATTTTTTCTTTCTTTTTATTTTTCGCACTATTTTTTCTTTTTGTTATTTTTGCTAAAACTTGGTTTTATCATCTACAATTGGTATCTGAGCCTTAGGGTTGTTTAAGATCTTTGTTGGGCTTAAGGTTTGTGGCAGATTGCAGATCTTTGAAGATGGCTGGAAAAAATTCAACCAGATATGAAATTAAAAAATTTGACGACTCAGATTTCTTAACCTCGAAATTAAAGATGCATGTGATGTTCGTGAAAGATTGTTGTATAGTGGCTTTAAAAGGTAGATAAAATAAACCAGAAAAGATTGATGAAGAGAAAGATGAATTGGTTAGGGCGGATATTCTCATGGCGCTTGATGAGCCCGTTTTATTCAATGTCTCCTCAGAAACTTTCGCGAAAGATTTATGGGACAGACTGAAAAATATTTATGGAGGTAAGTCTCTTCCTAATAAAAATTTTCTTCGTTGGAAACTTTACAATCTTAAGATGAGTGATGGCGCATCTTTGCAAAGGCACTTAAATGAGTATAATGCCTTGATCAAGAAGTTAATGTAACTGGATGTAAAAATTGATGAAGAAGACAAAGCAGGTATTTTACTTTACTCTATGTCGGAATCTAGGGATGGATTAATTATGAATCTTAGTAGTGCAAAATCTCTTGAATTTGATTCCATTGTTTCAGCACTTCTGATAGAGGAGTCTAAGCGAAAGCCTGGTTAGGATTCATCTGGGAATGTGCTTGTAACACAGGGAAGATCAATAGAGAGAACTATCGGTAGAAGTGTCAAGATCTAAATCAGTAAGGCATAAGAAAGTGAAGTGTTGGAGCTGCGGAAAGATTTTCCATATGAAAAAAGATTGTAAGGCATAGAAAGAGAACAGGGAAGCCCCTAAATCTAGTTCTAATGAGAAGCCTAGATCAAGTGGTTATCAAGGAAATGTAGTAGAAGATGTTGAGTTTTCTGAAGATGGAAAAATTTTGTTTGTGGATAGGGAATCCTTTTTGCAGTATTGGCTACTTGATTCAGGTGCATCTTTTCACATGACTCCACATAGGGACTGGTTCTATAGGTACCAACTATGTGATGGAGGTATTGTTTATATGGGAAATAATGGCTGATGTACCTTTGTGAGAGTTGGAGATATAAGAATCAAGATGTTCAATTGAAGCATATGCATCATCCCCGAGTGTCAGACATGTTCCAGGTCTCAGAAGGAGTCTCTTGTCCTTGGGAAAATTTGATGAGCAAGGTTTTAAATTTATAAGTAGAAAATGATATCTGAAATTTTAAAAAGGAGCACTAGTGGTGGCAAAAGGAGAGTTAACATGCAATTTGTATAGACTTGTTGGTGAAACAATTTTGGGAGAGGCCGATATTACAGAGGTGGACTATGTCATGACGTGGCACGTACGTTTAAGTCATATGACTGAATCTGGACTCAAGATACTTATCGATAAAAATATTTTTACTAGTTTAAAATCTTTTAATTTAAAAGTTTGTAAGTCACAGCTATTTGAAAAGTAGAACAAATTGCGCTTTGCTTTATCCATCGCTAAAAGTTCAATTTTTTTGAAATTGATTCATTCGGACACATGGTAATCACCTATTGTTTTTACAGGGTATACTGCATATTTTTTCACGTTTATTGATGATTTTTCAAGAAAAGTATGGGTTTATATGTGGAAAAAGAAATCAGATGCCTTAAATTGTTTTAAAAAATTTAAGGCCCTAATAAAAAATCAGAAAGATAAGAGCAATAAGTGTCTAAGAACTGATAATGAGGGAGAATTTTGTTCTCGTGAATTTAATAATTTTTGTAGTGAGCATGGTATTTCTAGGCAGTTGACAGTTCTTGAAACACCTCAGTAAAATGGTGTTGCTGAGAGGATGAATCACACCATTATGGAACGTTCCAGGTGTATGTTGAGTATTACAGGATTAGAGCAATGTTTTTGGGTCAGAAGCAGTTTATACATCTTGTTTCCTAATCAATAGGTCTCCAAGGTCTGTTATTAACTCTAAGGCACAAGAAGAGGTTTGGATAGGTAAACTTACTGATTATTCTTTCTTTCGTATTTTTTATTGTAATGCATGTTCTTTATTTTCAAAGGAAAAAAGAACTAAGTTGGATAAAAAATCCAAAATCCAAGAAGTGTGTTTTTCTTAGCTATATTGATGGTACAAAGGGGTACAGATTATGGGATCCTACTGACCACAAGATTCTAGTTAGCCAAGATGTTATTTTCAATGAAAGTTCCATGTAAAAAAAGAAAGATGAGCCAGATGCAAAAATTGTTGAGATGGAATGTACCCATGAGAATCGGCAAGATGGTGATCAAGACCAAGAACCTGAAATTGTCCAAGAGCTTGAAGATTATTTATGTAATTTTGAATTAAGAAGATCTGATAGACCTAAAAAGGCCCATGTGAAGCTTAACAACTATGTCTTGTCTTATGCTTGCCTGACAGAAGAGGGTGAGCCAATTTCTTTTCATGAGGCATGTGAGGTCGATGCAGCCAGTCAATGGAGAGCATCTATGGAAGAAGGGATGGAGGCCCTACAAAAAAAATAAAATATGGGACCTTGTCAAACAACCAGAGAATTGAAAGGCAATTGGCTGCAGGTGGGTCTTCAAGAAGAAGAAGGGTCCTGATGATACTGTTGAAAAGTACAGAGCTCGATTGGTTGTGAAAGGGTATGCTCAAAAATCAAGTATTGATTTTGATGAGATTTTTTCTCAGGTTGTGTGCATGTCCACTATTAGAGTTATTTTGGATATGGCTGCTGTTCTTGATTTAGAGTTGGAACAATTAGATGTGAAAACTGTATTTTTGTATGATGACTTAAAAGAAGAAATTTATATCACCCAACCTGAGGGTTTTATTGTGGAAGGTAAAGAGAATTTCATTTGTAAGCTCAAGAAATCATTGTACGGGTTGAAATAGGAGCCGAAGTATTGGTACAAACAATTTGACTCTTTTATGTTGAGCTTGAATTTTCGTAGACGTTAAGCTGACCATTGTACCTATTTTTGAGGCTATGGTGATGGAAGTTTTATTATCTTACTATTATATGTCGATGACATGATTGTTGCATGAACAAACCAAAAGAATATTGCAACACTTAAGGCACAGTTGACTAGGAAATTTGAGATGAAAGAATTGGGAGCTGTTAATTGAATTCTTGGGATGAGTGTACTTAGAGACATGAAGAACATAAAAATCTGTTTAACTCATAAGAGTTATGTGGAGAGGGTTCTACGGCGCTTCAATATTCGAAATACCAAACCAGTTAGTACCCCATTTCCTGTGCATATGAAGTTGTCTTCGAAACAATGTCCTAGCACTGAAGCAGGGAAGAAATAGCTGTCTCGAGTACCGTATTGATCATCAGTAGGGAGCCTCATGTTTGCATGGTAAGCACGAAACTTGACATAGCACATGAAGTTAGAGTTGTAAGCAGATATATAATAGATCTTGGCCATGATCACTGGACCGCTATGAAATGGATCCTTCAGTATTTGAAGGAAACTTGCAATGCTGGTATTTGTTATAGTAGAATGGATTTGAAAGTAACTTGTTATCTAGATGCAGATTTTGTAGGAGGCTTGGATAAAAGAAGATCAACTATAGGATGTGTTTTTTCTTTGAGAGGTGGCGCAGTCAGTTGATTATCAAGGTTGCAGTCTGTGGCGGCATTGTCTTTTACAAAGGCGGATTATATGTCACTTACTCATTCATCTAAAGAAGCAATTTGGCTAAACAGGTTATTTGGTGAATTTCGAGTTATGCAAGATGGTATTTTGCTTCATTGTGATAAGCAGTGTACTTTGTTTCTAGCAAGGAATCCAGATTTGCAGGACATGACCAAACATATTGATGTTCAATATCGTTTATTCGTGATGTGGTAGAAGATAGATATTGCAGAAAATTCATATTGATGACAAACCAGTGGATATATTGATTAAGCCCGAAGTTCATTAGGTGCAAGACTTCCTTGGGGCTTGTGATTACTTAATTATTAGTAACTGATGGGTAGCAATTTTGGAACGGATTAATCGGAATGGAAGCATGTCTTCAACTGGGAGAATGTTGGATATAAGGTGAAGCCCATATTTTGTGGGATACATGATTTACTTGATATCTTTTGTACGGAGTTTCCTATATTTGTGGGATGTCACGTGATCACCCATGTGTTGTTCCTTATGATATAGGATATGAATCCACGTGATTATCTTGATGCCAAATACAAGTCCTATTTTGTAGTAAAGTAAATCCCATTAGATATAGGAAATCTAGTCAAGATAAGAATGATTAAAGAGGCCTCACATGGGGCCCTTGGACTCCTTACAAAGAGGATCTTTGTAAAGAGAGAAAATGCATAGAATTATATGCTAAGAAAAATCCAAAGAGAAGAGGGTTAGTTCTTTAGTCTTTGGGTGGATATTCTAGTGAGAGAAAGACCCTGTTTTAGGGCATGAGAGAGATAAAGTTTGTAATTTCTTGTATTATCCATGCTTGCATAGTATTTTTCTGATTAATGGAAGAGAGATTAATGGAAGAGAACTTTGCTACCTTGTGGACGTAGGTAATTTTTCGAATCAAGTAAAAATCTTTGTGTTTCTCTCTTCTTTTATGTTTTTGCACTATTTTTCTTTCTCTTATTTTTGCCAAAAGTTGGTTTTATCCTCTACAATTACTATTTACTAGGATGAACTCCAAAAATTGGCAATGGGCAAGGCAGCCCAGCTCAACGCCAAAGAGCCAAACCCAAGACACAAAAGATGGCTCGAGGGCCGGGTCTCCTCGGCTGGAGGGCTGGGCCGGGACCAAGGGTCCTAACCAGCGGATTCTAGTCCAGCCCATTTCTTCTTATATTTTTTCTTTAGTTTATTAGGCCTGGCCCACTCAAACTATGCAAGGAACGAGCCGGGCCAAGCTAGGCCTGGCCTAGCCCCTGGGGATCCGCCTGGTGTGCTTTAGGCTGAGCCCTATTTGATGTGGATGGATTTCATGAAAGCCTTTTTTCTAGTAAGGACGCTAAAATTTTAAATTTTAGAAACCCTTTCCATGCAAATATGAATAAACTACAAGATTACATTTGAGGGCCAATAATAATCCTTAAGAAGGACGTAACCATAGCCATTCGAGCAAACACTAAGGCCCGTTTAAATACCCACATATTAAGATGTTAGTATTTTTTGTTTGAAAAATGCTTAAATGTATTTCAAAATAACACTTTGGTTTTATTGTTTTTCATAAAATGCCTTTGTAGAGAGAGGAAGGTGTGGGTTTGAGTCCCACATTGAAAAGGAGAGAGTTTGTTGAGCTGTATTTAAGAGCACGTATTCCCACGCAATATAATCTAAGTACAAAGGAGAGAGCAGGCACATGTATAGAGCACGTGAAGCGTATGACGCACATGTACACATGTGTGTGCATGTGTGAGGGCGAGGGTGTGGGTGCAAGGGCGCTTGATAGCACACTTTGCACTTCACACTTCACACGCTCACATCGACGCATGAGACACCCCTCATCCGAGCACGTGTGCGAGTAGGGCTCGTGGCTCGTTATCTTGTGAGCCTGTTTTGTAAGAGGACCCCACGGTCATCTAGCCGTTGATGCGTGTGAGACATCCAACAATCATCTAGCCATTGATGAGATAGAGGCTTGTACCAGCTGTCATCAAGTGCATGTAACCACAACATAATTAAAGAGGCAGTCTCTTGGTGCTTTATAACAAGGGCACTCCTACCTATACAAGTTGGACACCTAGAACAATTTTTTATCCTCTCAACATCACACAATTTTCTGCAATTCCAGCAAGCAAACTAGTGGGCTAAACTCTTTCTCTCTCTCTCTCTCTCTCTCTCTCTCTTTACTTAATGTTTTTTATTTCTCTCTAATACATCAAGAATATGGTATCTATTGTGTGAGTTCCAAGCTAGCGTGCATAGATCATAGGAACATTGTAAAAGACCTCTCTGTTTTCATGTATCCCAAGACCGAATTGTCCTTCTTATGCACTTCAAATACTTTATCAAAAGGGGGGGGGGGGGCAAATATCGTTTTGAGATAGCGCTCTTGTGTGCCCGAAACCAAGTACCTCACGGAAGAGTCTGGTAACAAAAGATTTCCGATCTCTAACTTGTTAGATTTTAAATTCATTGAAAACAAGCATATTCTCTCTAAAGTATAATAGTTGCAGCTTATGGTCAGTGAACTTAAAGATTGTGGAATTTCTTTAGATGTATATTTCCTAATAGGCTATATAATTTATAGGTACCCCCATCTTGGAGAGAGTACGAGAGTACTAGAAGAAGATGAAACACAAGAAAGTTGATCTTAATTTGATTTAACTTCAAATATCTCTTTGAATTGAAGAAGAGAATAGACTTAGGGAAGAGAAAGATGAATCAATTAATTTTCACTCCAAGGCAAACCTTGTTGAGCAAAAATCAAGTGCTCCTTATAACAAGAACCATTTCTTTTATAAGGTCCATAATGAAAATTAAAAAGAGCAAAAGTTCATTACCAACAAAAAAAAAGAAAAAAAACCACTTGCTATGTATGTGGAAAACTGGGATACCTCCGAAGAGATTGTCGATACCGAAAAGGGCCCAAAAGGCATCGAAACCAAGTGAACTTGACCATTGAAGAAAATTTTGTAGTAATGGTCATCGAAGTAACATGATCGATAAAAGACAATGGTTGGTGGGTCAATATCGGTGTTACCATTCATGTATCTAATAATCGAGACATATTTAATACTTTTGAACCAGTGGGTGGTGGTAATTCAGTTCAATTTGGAACCCAATCTATGACAAATATGCTTGGAAAAGGTACAGTGGAACTAAAGTTTAGTTCAGGCAAAGTACTCACCTTAGAAAATGTGTACTACGTAACATACATGACAAGAAACATTGTTTCAAGATGTATCTTGAATAAGAAGACCTTTAAAATGGTCATTGGATCTAACAAATTCATCTTGATAAAAAGTGATGTATTTGTTGGCAAGAGATACTCATGTGATGGGATGTTCAAGTTTGATCTTGTTAATGAAAGGAATAAGTCTTTTGTGTATTTTGTTACTTCTTGTAATCTATAGCATGATATATATGGACATACTAATTATGTTTCTATCAAATATTTGGTTAAATTAGAATTGATTTCTAATTGTGATGAATTAACTAAAGGAAAATGTGAATTATTTGTACAAGCTAAAATTATTAGAAAACCATTTCCTTCATTTGAAAGAATTAGTGAATTTCTAGGACTTATACATGGTGATGTATGTGACTTAAATAATGTTATAACTAGTAGTGATAAAAGATATTTTATTACCTTTATTAATAATTTTTTTAGATTTTTTTATGTTTATTTGATGAGGCTTTTAGAAAATTTAAAATTTGCAAAGCAAAAGTTGAAAATCAACTTAGTGATAAAGGAGGAGAATATTTACCAAATGATTTTAATGAATTTTGTTAAAATAATGGTATTATTCATCAAGTAACTGCTCCATATGCTCCTCAATAAAATGGACTAGCAGAAAGAAAAAATGGAACTTTAATAGAAACAATAAATGCAATGCTTATTTCTTTTCTTTGCCATTAAATTTGTGGGGTGAAACTTTATAATCTGCATGCTTTATTTTGAATATAATCTTTTATATATAAAACATGAGGAACTTATTTTGAATAGGATCTTTTATTATTAATAGAATCTTTTGAATAGAATCTTTTATTTATCCAAGGCTCCAACTTTGGTTAGAATGACTTCCATAGTACGATTTAGATGCACCATATCTCTACATATACTTCGTGGCTTTTTTGGATGGAGATTGAAAGATATTAGTTACTTTTGTTAATAGTTAATATTATTTATTTATTCATTTATTAACTTTTTTTATCAAAATACCTATACGAGATGAAATATTTAACAATTAATATATCATTGTTATTATTGTAATTATTAATTAATTACAATAATTATAAATTTGTATTTCAAGTAACAAAAAAAATATGGAAGACTAATGTATGGGTTTGGCATTTTGTAAAACAAAGAGATCAAATTTGTGAAAAAAACATAGAAATACATAATTAGGTGGGTAATGGTCCCAAAGTTTAAAACTTGAGGGGGTGCAAGGGATTTGGTTAACCCAAGGGGTTAGTAGGAATGGAAATTTTAAGGTGGGGTTAGAGGTCATTTTCTCAAAATATTATTGATTAATATTAATATAAAAAAATAATTTCAAATGTATTAGTAGCTTTAATAACAAATAGCCGCTTAGAAGTAATACCTAAATTGATGATACAAATATGATGGTTAGACGTAGTAACATCACAAACATAACACATTGCATTAGTCTAAGAAGTAGTTTACTTGAGACTAATATTTAGATATGATTTTTAAAATCATAGTAAGCCGAGTAGCTATAAAATGTTAGGAGATCCTAAAATTTTAGCTCACTACTTCATAGTGTATGATGGTCAAGATTTACTTTAAAGGATATGTTAATACTTTTGTATATTGTTCATTCATAAAAATGGATGTCCACTCCAGAAAATTCAACTTATTTACTATGAAAAAAAACATTCATAAAAAAATTAGTGAGAGAGATTAACAATAAATTTAAATTTATGATTATAATTAAATGTCTATAATTAAGTAATACTATTATTTAGCATAAAATATAATCTCAAAATTTTTAATACTTCTAATGACAAATAAACTCAATAGGGTAAACTTCAAGTTCTGAACCATATTATATTAGAAAACTGATTCTTATAAGATTTGGATATTGGTGCACGTAAAGTTTTATGTATATTATGTAAATAAATATGATGGTAATATGTTAAATTATCACATGACCATATGTCGATTAAATAATAGGTGCCCATGCAACTATCAAATGATTCGTGTCGTTAGATTCATAGAGACTGTGTCCTAATTAGAAATAATCAATCATTTGAATACCATAAATTTTATTCTTTTAAATTAATATGGGATTTTACTTTTGAAATTAAAATACAAATTAAGATTTTATATTATTAAAAATAATAATTTCACCTTGAGTAAAATAGTTCTTAAATTTATGAATTTAATTAAACTATGAAATTTAAATTTTACTTCTTTAAAAAATTATTGTTTATAGAACCATCCTTTATTTAAATAATATTATTAATATAAAATTTATAAATTTAATTTGACTAGGAAATTTAAATTTTACTTCTTTAAACAACTATTGTTTATAGAAACTTCCTTTATTTAAATAATATTATTAATATTATTACTTATAAATAAAGATTGTTTCCCATTTTTGTTATGAAAAAATTGGATATATTAAATCATAGTTAAGGGTATCACCCACATCATTCTTTTGATGAAATTTCTAATGAAACTGAGATATAATAAGTAGCCTACTAAGTTTAGGTGATACAATAGAAGTTTAGGGTAGTTACATTCCCATTCGAACTATTATATACTATCTATATGGGATTTTCAAAGAAATGCATTAAAAACGTTTGGATTTTAGGATGTTATTTGTTGTGGGCGAATACAATGGACATGATCCTTTCTTCTATTTGCATGGAGCCAGGTGGTCATAAAACTACTCTCAAATTACTTTTATTTATTTGAAATTACTGAATAATTTAAATTATACTGATTTTTATATGATTAAAATCGTCATAATCAATTGAAATGATTATTTTTACATATTTATTTCTACTACATATTTTAAAAACAAGTTTCTACTCAAAATACGAGATATATTTATATTTAATTTTTTCTATTAATTAAAATCTAAATTATACCTAGGTTAACAAATAGTTATCAGATTTATAAATATAATTAAAATGTAATTTATTTAATTTAATTAAACATCCACATTGGACTTAAAAAAATATATTGGAATTTTCATTTTAATCCAAATGCGGATGTTCAATAGACACGCTACCAATCTGAATTTGTCTAATTTAATATGGATAATTCTAATTGGATGTTGAATAAAATCATTATTGGGAAGTGCAAAATTCAAATTATTGTTAATTAAATTTAGATGTTTTAAGCATATAAATATTTTGATCTATTGAACATCCCAATACTCAAATAATTATCTATTGAATTATTAAATTTGAATTTAGAAATAATCCACATGTGGACAATCCTAGGAATTTGGAGTTTTCTAATTCAAATATTATTTAATTGGTCTACTCAACATCCAATATATTTGAATTAAAAACATGTGGATGTTCAATAGATACGCTACCAATCTCTAGGAATTTTATTAATTTTAATCAACGTTCGCAAAATCTAACAGGAACAGTTAATTGGACATGAGGTTGCGAGCAGTTTGAATCGGAACCGAACTAACCGGGGTGGTTAATCGGACTAACCGGTCAAGTAAATTTTTTTTAAAAAAAATGGGTTAAAAACTCCAGCAAAATAAAAAAAATAGAAATAGTTAGATTAAGTATCTTATTACATATATTTATCTTACAAAAAGAAATTGAAACAACTTTTTATAAATTAATATTCGAATACTATAGTCCTATACATGAAAGTATCTTAGGATATTTTTTGAAGGTATTTTTTGTCATGTAACAATTTCTTCCAAGAATTAACATATTTATCCCAAACCTTACATAAAAAACTTTGTTTTCTTTTCTTTTTACAAAAATCGCTCACATTAAGAGTGAAAGTTTATGCTTTTTTTTTTGTTGCAAATAACAAAATTAGCTTGATGCTATTTAATCAAATAAAAATGCATAATTCAATGAATCTGATAACTATTTGTTAGCAAATCTGATAACTATTTGTTAACAAATAGTTATCAGACAAGAAATAGAAACGACCTCTTCCATATAGTTAGATAAAGCAAATTCATACAATACTTTTTCGATGAAGTTAAATAAGGCATACTTCACAAAAAATACATCTTCATGATATGCAACAAAACGAAAAATCATTGGACAACACACTGGTATGTTTTACTGTTCTTATATGTTCTTATATGTATCTACCAGTGTTCGCAAAATCGGCAGGTTCGAACTGGAACCGGCCAGTTAAATCGGTACTGGCAAGGTACCGACTCCGGTTAAGGCCGGTTTTGCGGTACTATTCAATAGATGCCCCTCTCCAAAGCAAGCGGTACCAAAACTGACCGGTTGGATATCAAACTGATGGTATTTTTTCAAAACCGACCGATTTTCAGCTAACCGGATGGGGTCGTTATAAGGGCGTTTTAGAGTAAATAACGATAATTTATAGATAACGGCATTATTTTGAAATATAGACCATTATATGTAGTAGGAAAACTGTGAATCAAAATTTTCAAATTTGTTTATTTGGTTTGCTGCCATTTTTTGGTTTTTTTTCGTGTTTTAATGGTTTAAATCACTATACAATAAATATAAAACAAGTAATTTGGATTTAAACATTGAAAGAACAAAGCAAAAAAAAGTGTCTTGGATTGAAATGGGGGATTTTTTAGGTTTTTGAAAATTGCCGCATTTCTTTCAATAATCTCCTCAATAACTAATGGTTCTTTAATAAATTTGAGGGCTTTGATTGCTATTCGAAGTATTTACTAGATTCAAATTTTAATTTGTTCAAAAAACAAAAAATAGGGTGTATTTTTTACCGAAAAGCTGCGGCTCCAAGAACCTGTGTTCTACCCAAAAACGCAGATTTTTTGTCGATTTATTGGTTGTTCTTTTATCAAATTAAGTTGTGGATTTCGATCACTGGGGCTTCATATCTCAAATAAAATTGGCATGTTTATTTATATAGAATAAATATTTTTATATGAATTTTTTCGTTGCACCATATTATGAAAATTTGATATATCTGAAATTTCCGCCTTTTCTTCAATTAAATTAAAAATACCGAATATTTTTTTATGATATTTGGTACATTTGAAAGACGATCGAAGCCTTTACAATGTATGTATGTTCATTTGGGGTTTTGAAATGTTATTTTTTCTAAAAAACATATTTTGTTTAAGAAAAATATGTTGTTTGATCAAATTGGGAAGTGTTTTTCTATTTTGCTTAAAAAAGTTATTTTTAACGGAATTACAATTTTTTTTAATAAGATTACGTTTTTTGATGAATGTTGGAATTGTTTTTCTATTTGCTTAATAAAATTATTCTTTTGATAAAATTATTTTTTTGATGAAATTGATTTTGTTTTTTGATAAGTGCATGATAATGTCGCTCGATTTTTTATTTATGTTTTTTTAGTTGATATAGTTATATTTGTAATGATAGAAATGAGATTTTTTTTTTTTAAGTGCATTTAAAAATTTGGGCTCTCTTATGTTCAATGAAACACTATACCTTATTGTATGTGCTTGGTTCTTCTCTATTTCCTTATATATATATATATATATATATATATATATATATATATATATATATATATATATATATATATATATATATATATATATATATATATAGGTTTTTGGAATGTTATGAAAAGAGTCTTTAAAAGATCAGTCAATGTTTTAAAAATCGACCGATTAACTCGGAATCGATCACTGGCCGATCTTGATCTGGCTCGATTCCAGAGAGAGAGAGTTTTACAAAGGTGATCTTAATTTTAAATCATCCCTCATTTGAGAAATTGATTTTTATATAAAAAAAAAGTTCATTTTCCTTAGTGAAATTATGTTTTTTATCAATATGGGAAGTTTTTTTCTATATTGCTTAATAAAATTATTTTTCGCACAAAATTATGTTTTTTAATAAAAAATTATGTTTTTTGATGAACATGGGAACTGTTTTTTTATTTTGCTCAAGAAAATTATTTTTTTGATAAAATTATGGTTTTTTTAATAAAATTATGTTTTACGATGAATATGGGAAGTGGTTTTCCGTTTTGCTTAATAAATTTATTTTTTTGATAAAATTATGGGTTTTTAATAAAATTATGTTTTCTGATAAATTTGGAAAGGTTTTTTCTATTTTGCTTAATAAAATTATTTTTTGATCAAATTATTTGTTTTACTGTTCTTATTTTTTGGTAAAATCAATGCACAACACACTGATAAGGATATGGTAGATACATATAAGAACATATAAGAACAATAGAACATATCAGTGTATTGTGCATCTCGTTTTGTTGCATGAGATGTACTTTTTGTGAAGTATGTCTTATTTAACTTCATTGAAAAAGTAATGTATGGATTGTGCTTTATCTAACTATATGGAAGTGGTCCTTTCTATTTTTTCTCTTAATTAGTTGGCATTTTTATTTGATTTAATAGCATCAAGCTACTTTTGTTATTTGCAAAAAAAAGTGCATAAATTTTCATTCCTAATGTGAGCGATTTTTGAAAAAAAAAAAAAGAGAAAAAAAGAGAAAAAAGATTCATATAAGGTTTGGGATAAATATGTTAATTCTTAGAAAAAAATGACAAAAGTATCTTCAAAAAATGTCTTAAGATATTTTCATGTATAAAACTATAGTATTCAAATATTAATTTGTTTCAATTTTTTTTTTGTAAGATAAATATATGTAATAAGATATTATACACTTAATCTAAGTATTTCTATTTTTTAATTTTTTTGGGAGTTTTTGACGTATTTTTTTTATAAAAAATCTACTTGACCGATTAGTCTAGTTAAGGGTTAGTCCGGTTTCGGTTCAAACCGCTCCCAGCCCCATGTACGGTTAACCGTTCCGGTTCGATTTTGCGAACACTGGTATCCATCGTATCCAGATTAGTGTGTTGTGCATTGATTTTATCAAAAAATAAGATCATTAGAACAAATAATTTGATCAAAAAATAATTTTATTAAGCAAAATAGAAAAAACACTTCCCATATTTATCATAAAACATAATTTTATTAAAAAACCATACTTTTATCAAAAAATAATTTAACTAAGCAAAATGGAAAACAACTTACCATATTCATCATAAAACATAATTTATTAAAAAAACCATAATTTTATCAAAAAATAATTTTACTAAGCAAAATGGAAAACCACTTACCATATTCATCATAAAACATAATTTATTAAAAAACCATAATTTTATCAAAGAATTAATTTTGTTAAGCAAAATAGAAAAACAGTTCCCATATTCATCAAAAAACATAATTTTTTATTAAAAAACATAATTTTACTAAGCAAAATGAACTTTTTATTTGGAAAAATCAAGTTCTCAAATGAATGATAATTTGAAATTAAGATCACGTTTGTAAAACTCTCTCTCTCTCTCTCTCTCTCTAAAATCAGCCAGTGACCGATCCTGAGTTAATCGGCCGATTTTTAAAAAATTGGTTGATTTTTTAAAGACTCTTTCCATAACATTCCAAAAACCATGATAAAAAATGAAAGAAAAAGAAAAAAAGAAAAGAAAAAAAGAGAAGAACCAAGCACAAACAAGAAGGTGTAGTGTTTCATTGAACATAAGGCAACCAAAATATTTACATGCACTTAAAAAAACAAAATATCCGATTTCCATCATTACAAATATAACTATAGCAACTTAAAAAAACATAATTAAAAAAATGGAGCGACATTATCATGCACTTATCAAAAAGAAAAATCAATTTCATTAAACCAATAGTTTTATCAAAAGAATAATTCTGTTAAGCAAAATAGAATATCAATTCCCATATTCATCAAAAACCGTAATCTTATTAAAAAAATCATAATTCTATTAAAAATAATTTTATTAAGCAAAATAAAAAAACATTTCCCAATTTCATCAAAAAACATATTTTCTTAAAATAAATATCTTTTTTAGAAAAATCGACTTTTAAAAAACCCCAAAAATAAGGTAACGTTTCGAGCAAGAAACGATCCTCAATGTTTGGATAATCGAGCAAATGAACATATTCGATCATCTTTCAAACACAACAAATATCATAAAAACATATTCGGTATTTTTAATTTAATTGAAGAAAAGGCAGAAATTTCATATCTATGAAATTTTCATGATATAGTGCAACGAAAAAATTCATATAAAAAAATTTACTCAATCATAAATAAACAAGCGAATTTTATTTGTGATATGAAGCCCCAATGATCGAAATCTACAACTGAATTTGATAAAAAAACAATCAATAAACAGACAAAAATTTGCGTCTTTGGGTAGAACACAGGTTCTCGGAGCAGCAGCGTTTCGGGTAAAAATTAACCCTTGATTTTTTATTTTATGAACAAATTAAAATTTGAATCTAGTAAATACTTTGAAAAGCAATCAAACCCCTCAAAATTTCTTCAAGAACCATTAGGTATTGAGGAGATTATTGAAAGAATGGTGGAAATTTTCAAAAACCTAAAAAATCCACCATTTCAATCCAAAAAACTCTTTTTTTTTCGTTGTTTAAATCCAAATTACTTCTTTTACATTTATTATATCATGATTTAAACCATTAAAACACAAAAAAAAAAAAAAAAAAAAAAAAAGGCCACAAACCGATTAAAAAAAGGTGAAAAATTGGATTCACAGTTTTCCTGCTACCTATGACGGTCTATATTTCAAAATAACATCGTTATCTACAAATGACGGTATTTACTCTAAAACGCCGTTATATCGACGAATCGGTCTGGTTAGTTGAAAACCGGCCGGTTTTGAGAAAGTTTCATCGGTTCGATATCAAACCGGCCGATTTTGGTACTAGATTTTTTGGAGAGGGGGGTCTATTGAGTAGTACTGCAAAACCAGCCTTATTCGGAGTTGGTACCGATTTAATCGGCCGACATTGCGAACACTGGTTTTAATTAGAGACATGCATATTTTCAATAAGACCACTATTTGTTTTGAACCAATAAATACTTCGGAGGATTTGTGTGGTTCAAATAGTGGTATAAGACATAGGTTCATTGTTGTATATAATATACAAAAGTCATAAGTAAGGAAAGTCAAATGGAAATTAATGCTAACAACATATCATAGAAACTAATCTTATGTGCGTAAGGTGTGTGGTCTCTTACCGCAATTTTTTACTGATAACTTAAATTTAATTTTTTAAAATATAACTTTAAAAGTAGATCCTCATATTTAACATACTATTAATAACTATTTTTCTTGATAGATTAGGTAAATAGTGTGTTTTTATGGGTGCATTTTATAGAATATACTCTGACATTTAGGTAAATAGTGTGTTTTTATGGGTGCATTTTATGGAATATACTTTCACATTTTCCATCTTCTAGTATTAGGCTCTTGGGGGAGTGCTGCAAAACAATGAATTACAAACTTAATTTTCATACTTTTAAAATAGTTAATACCTTTATTGTAAAAGATAATGCTCTCCTTATTTATAATAATATACAAATATATATTATTTCCTTTAATTTGTCATTCTACTGTAACTATTCTAATTCATTCATTATTAATTTTTATATAATAATTAAAATCGTGAATATAACATGTAATTAAACAAAATTGCAATAAATTCATGACACTTCACTATATCTACACTTATTTATGAATTTCAGTATTTTACTTAAAAACCAAAATAAATTAAAATATATAATTTCATTCTAAAAATTATAATCTCACTTTGATAAAATATTTCACAATTTTAAACTGAAACAACATGTTTGATTAAAAAAAATTATGCACTCATGTTATAAATTTTACATTCACGTTGTTTTCCACTATTTCATTTAATTGCTATAAATGTTATATTAAAAGTTGTTATTTATTTATTTTCAAATATTTATCTTGAAAACTTTAAATTTCTTCTAAAAATAGTGTCAAAACATCAAATTATTAAAATTATTAAAATTATTTAATAAATGGGTTTAAATTTATCACTAAAAATTAAACATTATAATTATAACTATAAATTATTTTCCTCAAGAATTTGTAATTATAAATATAAATTAAATTTTATAATTAAGCAATATCATAATTAACAATATAATTAGGTTTAAATCATCAATATTAAATTATAAATAAGAATATTATTCTTGTATATGAGATTACTCACATTTTCATTTATTTGCTTGAGCACTTTCGTGACAAATTGTTAGGTAAGTTTGTTTAATCTTAATTACCAATTTATGAACTTATAAGTATAATATCAATATTAAAAAAATATAAAGGAAGAAATGCTATTAAGAAGAAAATAAATTTCTTGAATTACAAGATTAAAATCACATTTTTTCCATACCAGTTCTAAATAAATTCTACATTAATGGCATTTTTCTAGAATAAATTTGACACAGCTTGAATGGGTAGCACAACATGCTGCCACAATAGAACGCATAGTTCATTATAGAATTTCTTTATTCTAAATTATAATTGTATAAGGTTATTGATGTGTGTGTATCACATAACATAAAAATATCAAAATTTTCATGTATACCATTTTAGTTTGTAATGCACATGCCCTGTTCAAACTTATAATGAGATAATTATTCATTTTAAATAAATTCTACATTCATGTTGACTTCTTTAAAGTAAATTTCACACAAATTAAGCAGGTAACATAACATATTGCCAATATAAAAATAACACATTGCACTCCTACAAGATTAATTAAAAACATACCTATAATATAATCTAGCAAGATCATAATAAAGAACTTCCGATTAATAATTTTTGAACAATCCAATGCAGATATCCCTCTAAACTCTTTAATGAAAGAATATATCCAGTTAAAATAAATTCTATATTCATATTTTCTTTAAAATGAATAATAGCACAACATAATGGCACTACAGAAATGACACTTTGTACTGTTCGACGCAATGATTTACTTTAAAATAATACCACATGTTGTGCGAGTAATACAATATAGTACCACCACAAAAATGACACGTTGTACTTTTTTTAGAAGTAGTTTGCTTAATGTTTATTAATAATTGAATATCAATTTTGAATCTTAATTAATTATTTATTCCTTTATAATTATAATATCAACTTATCAATCAAATTATAAAGTTACGAAGTTACATACGTTGTTCTTACATGTTCTTATAGTATAAAATTTTCAGTATTACCATTTCCAAAGTATCTTTAGAGTCACTTATGTTGACACCTAAATTCATCACGCAAATTGAGTTGGGAACAAAAAAAATAAGCAACACAAACATAACACACTGCACTACTCTAGGAAGTAGTATTATACTTAAAATTAATATACAAAACTATAGTTTATTAAAACGAAAACATTCACAAGAGATTGCAACCTTAAAATGTAGAATTAAAGTATACTTAAAAAATCCATTGTAAAAGACTATTTTGAAGTAGGAAATCCCAATAACTGATCATCTTCACATCGAGATGTATAAATATGAAAAGGAAAAAAGATTTCGTGTCCCAAAAAAGGTGCATCTTACAACATATTATGGACCACCCATTATCAATATTTCCATATGTTTATATATTTACTTGATTTGAACTATTTTGTTTCTAAAATTTTATAATTAGAGATGAAAATAGATTCTAAGGACATCTTATGAATTTTGCATACCAAAATTACATCTTATAATAAAATTTGCTGGTGCACCTTGCTTTGATTGTTTAAGGTTGCAACCTTATGTAAACTACATCCTTATTACAAACTTCCTAATTTATTTTAGAAGAATTTAAATCACATGCGGATCACATTGATTTTTCTAGTTCCATATAAAAAATGTGATAAGACCCCTTATGAGCTTTGGTTTGATAGAAAACATTCTTTGATTTCTTTCAAAGTATGGAGTTGTCTTGCATATGTTAAACTTCCAGATCTTAAAAGAAATAAATTGGGTCCTAGAACCTCCAAATGCATTTTTGTAGGTTATTCTTAAAATAGTAAAGCTTATAGATTTTTGGATCTAAATTCTAACACAATATTTGAATCTAGAGATGCTGAATTTTTTGAAAATCTCACTTGTAAAAGTGAATTGAATGAATATGGTAATATGCAAAATGAAAATAATCATGAAAATGATCATAATGTTGATGAAGAATATGTATAAAATAATGATGATGAAATAATAGAACCAAGAAGAAGTAAGAGAATTAGAGGTGATCCATCTCACAACTTTAGACCTGACTTTTATATTTATCATATTGAAGCTAATCAAAATAAAGTTTTGAATTCATTATCAATAGTCTCAAATGTGGAGGAAGATCCTATACCTCTTAATGAAGCTTTGGCATCTCAAGATGTACTTTTTCAGAGAGAAGCTATAAATAATGAAATGGATTCCATAAAAGCTAATAAAACATGGAAATTAGTAGATCTTCCATCAAGTTCTAAACCCATTAATTGTAAAGGGATTTTTAAAAGAAAAATGATGCTGGTTTTATTAATAAATATAAAGCAATATTAGTTGCTAAAATTTTTAAACAAAAAGAAAGCGTTGATTATTTTGACACATATGCACATGTGGCAAGAATTGCTACTATTAGATTACTCTTAGCAATAGCCTTAATCAATCATCTAGCCACACATCAAATGGATGTAAAAATTGCTTTCTTAAATGATGACTTAGATGAAGAAATATATATGAAACAACCCAAAGAGTTTGTAATGCCCAGTCATGAGAATAAAGTTTGTAAATTGGTTAAATCACTTTATGAATTAAAACAAACACCTAAACAAATGGTATAATAAATTTGATAATGTGTTAATGTCAATAGTTTTAAGAGAAATGAGACTAATAAATGTGTATATAGTAAGAAAATAAATTCTCTATATGTCATAATTTGTTTATATATGGATGACATGTTTATCTTTGGATCTAGTCTAGAAATTATGGAAGAAATTAAAAAGTTCATCGCATCTAACTTTGATTTGAAAGACTTAGGAGAAGCTGATGTGATACTTGATATCAAAATAGTGAGAAAGAAAAAGTATTAATCTTGACTAATGCTTAATAGATTTGAGCATACTGATAGTAAGTCAGTCTCTATCCTTATATATCCTCATATTAAGTTAAAAAAAAATGATGGGAAATGTATAACTCAATTTAAATATGATAGGGGAATTGGTAGTTTGATGTACGCAATTACTAACATGAAGCCTAACATTGCATATGTGATTGACAAATTTAGCAGCTATACAAGCTGCCCAAGTAAAGAGCATTGGGATGTTATATCTCGCATATTAAGATACTTGAAATGAACTATCAATTATGATATAAAATATGTGGGTTATCCCGAAATGTTGGAAGGGTACAGTTATGCTAATTGGAATAACGAAATTCAAAATTCACTATCAACATCTGGATTGATATTTACATTAGCTGGTGGTGCAATATCATAGGGGTTAAACAAAAAAAGTACATTTCACGCTCTACTATAGAGTCTGAAATTATTGCTTTAGATTCAGCCAACAAAGAGGCCGAATGGCTAAAGAATTTGTTATATGAAATTCTTATATGGCCAAAACCAATACTTACAATAACAATATATTGTGATAATCAAACTATTACTGCGAGAGCTTATAATTATGTATATAATGAAAAATCTACACATATTGTGAGAATGCATAACTCTATTAAAATGTTAATTGGGGATAGAGTGATTAGTGTAGAATATATTATATAAGATCAAAGGAAAATTTTGCTGATCCTTTGATTAAAGTCCTTGCAAGAGATGACATTGGTAAGATGTCAAAATGAACGGGGAAGAGTCTATTGAGTAATCATGTACATTGGAAACCCAGTTTAGTCTTTTGTAACCTCAAAATTCTTCAATGTGATAAACACAAACTGTACGTATGGTTAATTTGGTCACATATAAAAAGCACCCATTCTAAGAAAATCCATACTATGGATAAGTCTAGTGATGACATGTACGTTAGTAGGATAAATTATGCTATTAATGTTGTCTATAGACTATATACATGGGCACTCTTGATGAACACACCTATATAAGTGAGGAAGTGATGTAGCTTCCTATGAGATGGACTCGTCTCTAGAGCACTTGAAATCGGGATATCAACGCAAGGCCCAAAATGTGCAGGCTACTAAAACGACACCAGAGTTGAATATTGTTTATGAGTTATACTACCGATCTATTAGATAAGCAACTTGGTCCAAAGCTATACGCTACTATGGTACTTAATGGACTTTGTAGTGTACACTCTAAGTGAAAGTTCAAATCGAAAGATACTTTCATGATATGTAAATAATATGTTTCTTATGTTTTGTTTTGTTATTTTGAAATAGTTGAGGAAATTATTAGTATTTTTTGTTTAAAAAATGTTTAAGTTATTTTTAAATAATACTTTGGTTTCACTGTTCTTTCATAAACTGCCTTTGTAGAGAGAGGAAGATGTGGGCTCGAGTCCCACACTAAAGAAGAGAAAGTTTGTTGAGTTATATTTAAGAGTACGCATTCCCAATATACTCTAAGTACAAAAGAGAGAGAAGGCACATGTATGGAGCATGCGAGGCATGCGACACGCACGCACGTGTGAAAGTGCGAGGGCGTTGGCGTAGGCATGGGCGCAAGGACGCTTGATGGCGCACTTTGCACTTCGCATGAGGCGCCCCTCGCCCGAGCACATGTGCGGGTCGGGCTCGTGGCTCGTTATCTTTTTGTAGCCTGGTTCGTAGGGGGATCCAACAGTCATCTAGCCATTGATGAGATGGAGGCTTGTAACAGTTGCCATCAAGTGTATGTAACCACTACAATACTAAATGGGCAGCCTCTTGGTGCTCTATAATAAAGGTTGTTCTAACCATACAAGTTGGACACTTAGAAATTTTTTTGAGCCTCTTAACATCACACCATTCTCTGCAATTCTAGCAAGCAAATCAGTGGGTTAACTCTCTCTCTCTACTTGATTTTCTCTATTTCTCTAATCCATCAAGAATCTAGTGTCTATTGTGTGGGTTCTAAGCTCAGGTGAATAGAGCTTAGGAACATTGTAAAAGACTTCTCTTTGTTTTCCTGTATCCTGAGGACGAACTTTCCTTCTTATGCACTTCAAATACTCTATCTAAAGGGGGCAAATATTGTTTTGAGATAGCGTTCATACGTGCCCCGAAAACAAGAAGAGTTCAAGCTTTCAATTTTACAAATCATACCTTTTTCTGCCCCCATTTTACCCAACCAAATTTGAACATAAGAGTGAAAAGAAAGGCTGGAGTTGGAATGTATATAATAGCATGAAAGTTTCAGGACAGCTGAATACGAGGAGGTGAGTTTCTGTGTATAAACTTGGAGTGGTAAAAGATCTATTATTTCTATGAAATCAATATTCCTAGATCACTAATCAAAGTTATATAAATGTTATAACCCGTGCAGTTTTTTTATAATGATTTTTTAATTTCACTTATTTTGATCACTATTTTCTTTTCTTTTTTAGAATTTTTTGAAATTTGTCAAGCTATAAATCAAATTCTTCTACATTCCATCTTCTATGTACTTTTTCAATTTTATAGTTCCGTATGTTCTTTTATAAAAAGAAAAAGAGAAAAACTTTTTATTTTTTCCCAATTTTGAGCCCTTTCTTTAACTTTGTACACTACTTCGGTGAGTTCACTCAAACTCATTCAAGTTACTTGGCTCAAGCCTTGAAAATTCATTTCCAAGATATGAGAGTCCAAGAGTTTTATTATCCAGTAAACCACACTAGCCATTAGTTAAGAATTTTTTATTTTTTTAGTAGTTCAGTAGTAGGAATCAAATTTGGGATGTGGCATTGTTTGACTTCAACTACTAACCACTCAAGCCCAAACCCAATTCCTCAATTAAAATGTTGACAATTTAATACTACACAAGGAGGCCAAATCCCACTCCTGATGAGGATAGGAGACAGATGAAAGGTACGCGTGCCATGTGATGTAGATGGAGGATTTGTGTAATATGCTTTTCCACGCATGTGTCCATCACAACGACCTTTCAGTCTGGAAAGTTGAGTAAAGAAGAACTGATAGGAGAGTGTACCAAAATTTGGAAAGAAGAATTGAAATTGGAGGAAAGTTTGGATACCACGACTTGCCAACCAAGTCTTTGAACATGACAACCGAAGGACGATGCTAGCAACAAGCACACAAAGACGAGTCAAAAAGATTATGCCCTCTTGTGAGAGTATTTCTCCATTCACTTTCTGCAGGAAAAGTCTGATTTATAAGTACTTTTGGGCTCTCAAAATTTGGAGATGTCATTCCAGAAACCAACTTCAAACAAACAATACCAAACAAAAAAACAGGAAAAAGAAAATGAAAAATAAACGCGTGTCCGAAGAACTCGTGGTCGACCAAGAGATATTCATGTGAATGTCTACGCTCCTTTATTGAAAAGCACATGGACATTATCTTTAGTTGCATTGCATCGAAAATAAAGGAACGCACTTTGTAAGAGTCTCTAATTTTCCTCTATTGTCACTATCTTCTGCGGACCCAAAGTCCGTCTAGTTTGTCATGAGCATGCTTAATAATGCATAAGATGGCCATAAAATGGTGAACATCATATTTGACTTAAGCTTACTTTTTTCTTTTTGAAAGTTGACTGTAAATTTTGGAAAGGACACAGTTTCTATGGGTCCATGCAGAAATGAGTCACCTCTTAAAAATCTATTTTTGAGATGGACTTTTGGTTATGGACATGCAATCTCTAACATGGAGATCACAAATATGAAAACATAAAAAAAAAATATTTGGACTATTGGTTTCAATTAGTTTTAGATGGACCACCTATTAGCGTTCATCTTTAATATAGATGTTTTATACCCTCGGTGACCACAAATGTGGTCCCCTCCACCTGAAACAATTTTCCTTTTGGAAATGTGGTTGGGGATGCCTCAACAAAATGTTTCACCCTCCATCCCCATTGTTAACATATCAAAAGGAAAAAATAAAAAGTAAAAAAAGCTGATCACAAATTTCATTAATTAAAATATCTATACAACGAGAAAGATGTACAAGTTGCAATAATTATCAAAACTGCCAATAAATTCTACACCCCGAACACCAAAATTTAGTTGGCAGTAGCGACCACATCATCCACTCCTTTGCATTTTGATCCCTAAAAACCTTTTGGTTCCTTTCTACTGTACAAAGGTGAGCACATTCAACGTCCTTGCCACACTAATCCAGTGAAAGAAGCAAGTGGCAATCCCGAAAAGAAATGGTTAAATGCCCCATCCTGAGTTTCTACTGAAATAGAGTCTCTGCTTAACCCCCAATTTCACACATTCATCTGCTTGCTGATTTGTTTCTCTTTCAAAACGCTAAAACCTGACCTCTCTATTGAGTAAAAGCTAGAAAATTTAATCCAAAACCAGCCTCCAAATGAAGGGGATTTCTTAGTCTTGTTGCATCAGAGAAGGATATTAGTCAAGTCCCCTTAAACAATAAATTTATTGAGTGCGCAGCATAGATACACTACAGCATGATCAAAGAGTTCAGCTTTACCTCATTGTCAGAGCATTTGTTACAAGGTTCGAAGAATTTAAGGATTAAGTTACTGTCAAAATTCAGCTTGACCCAACCTTGTGGAGGTGATGGGGTAGCCAACAATATGGTGTCTAAAAGTATTTTTGCTATTGATTGAGCAACCTCTTTCATGTTCAAAACAAAATCCTTCTTGGATACCCCTTTAAGTTCTTTCCTAGCCAATGCCCACTCCATATAGTAGTCTAACCTTTCCATTCGAATTCGTACGAGTCATGGATTATGTCTTGATCCTATTCCGACTGTGTATGTGCACTTACTGAACTTCAATTGAATAAATATTGGTATGATGTGTTATCCTTGGGCACGAGATGCTTTTGATTTCTTCAAAGCATTGAATGCCCCGGACTTAGTAGAAACCAAGATGCAATCCAATTTACGCGAGGATACTCCTAGGATACAAATTGTTCAGTGAAGCATCAATTAGTTTCCAAGATGCATGCTCAAGAAACTTCTTAAACCCATAATTGAAGCCCCTATTCACCTATCAAATCAGTTAAGTTCATATTTGATCTTGAACAGTTCTAATAAAAAAAATCGAGAAAAATTACAACTTTCAGCTGGTTTTTGGTATGTCACAATGTTCTTTGTTAGAGAGGGTAAGTGGGACTGAAAGCCATGTTCTAGAAAAGAGGTTTAAAGGATTCTAAACAGAAATATCAAAGAGAATATTTATTAGAAAAGTATTAATACATCTTCCCAAGAGTCTGAAATGTATTGCAACAAGAGGACTAGTAAATAGAGAGCTACATGGCCATGATTGCTCCATATAGATGGGACTAGACATATTTGCAATACTAAACTTACTTGTGCATCCAAATAGTTTAGGGAGAGGGTTAGAAGATAGTTTTAAAAGGAAAAATTTAGCATTTTGGATAAGAACTAATCAAGATTTCAAATTAGAAGGGATTAAACTCCCGCAGTTGGTGTTGCTTATCTTTTCTGAAACTGCAAAACCTGAATATGGGTTAAATAAGCATCAATCAGTATTTCAAGATTTCAAGATTGAACCTCCTGTGGTTGGTATTTCACTGCAGTAGATCGAAAATCCGTCCTTATGTCTTTCAAACTTCCAAGGTTTTAGATAAGCTTGAACCATATTTCAATAAAGATTGAGATAAGTGTAAAGAGAGATAAAGATAAGCTCAATAAGTTGGAAATATCGATTGGAAGATTGAAGGGGAAAACTTCTAGCCTAAAAAGCAACCACGGTTAGATCAGCTAAAGTTTCATTTTGAGACCCAAATGGATCAAATTCAAATGGGATGAACTCCTAACTAGCAAATCTATTTGATTACATCATCAACCATCAAAATCGAAGATAAATGGCATAAGATCAACAAATGATCGAGTGGAGAACTCTGATCAACAAGAGAGAGGATCCGTTAGTGACCTTGAGGTCCTTTTGAAACTATTTAGAATGTAGTGAAGCATAAAGTACACCCACAACAAGAGGTTACATAAAGCTTTGTTCTCAAGAAGTACATCAATGACATCTGATGCATACTAGAATACTGCTCTCTTATATCTAGAGAAGAGAGATAAACTTAATGTTTACAAGAATAACAGCAAAAGGGAAAATTAGTCATTGAATCTATCCTTTTCTATCTTTTATGAATTTCTTGAGTCTTTTTAATCACTTTGGGGCATAAGTAGTAATTTCTAAAGTCTTTTATGTGTTTTTATTCGCTTAAAGTCTATTATAATAAAGAGACATAATCAGGTTAGATTAGATAGATGGCTACAATTATGTCTTGTTTAAGATTTTCTTATATAAGAGATATACTCAAGAACAATGGATAATTATGTTATAGAATTTTATTAAAACCCTAGAGCAGCAAGTGCTCCTTTTATCTATGATTTTTTAATATTTTTCTAATTTTGGATCTTCCATATCTTCTTATTTGCTAACCTTGGCTCAAGCTGCTAGGTCTGCACAAGGATGGTATTAGAGTACGAGGATCAATAAGCACGGTATTGTAACAAGGTACTGTAGCATTCAATTTTTGTGCCTTGGATCAACAATTTTGCCCCCACATAGAGTAAAAAGAGGAAATCAGCAGCTATAAAAACCTTAGATGCTAGTTCACGAGAAGGGATTGCAAATTTGCGGAGATTGGTTGAAAACCTAGCTCTGCATTTGGCATAGATGGAAGTTCCATCTCAGGAGGATGATCAAGCTCCACGAAAAGAGGTAGATGATCTTATATGTATGGATAATAGAAGGTGCGAAACAGGAGGTCTCTTGGTTGAAATCCCAAAGTTTTATAATGAAGACAAGAAGCATTCTTTCTAAAGAGATCTCATCTTTGATGAGCCAGTTGATGAAGAGGACTCATAAGTGATATATAGGGATCATTGTTGGAAGACATTTTCCATCCTCATGGGTCCCCGAAGTGGAATAAAAGGGAGAAGCCAGTCAATATTCCCGTGCGGCCGCCTTGCAACTAAGCTCTATTAAAGGGACAGTCACGAACAATAAATTTTGACACTCATATCTCACTCGTCTCGCGTCGGATCGTGCTCAAATTTTGTGAGCATGTTCGTTTCGTCAATACGAGCATTTTGATATGTGGAAAGCCTCGCGACGACGCCCGAGAACGAAGAAAAGCTAGAGAGAAGTTGCTGATCCGTGAGAAAGTTGCAGGACAATAAGTAGCGTCACTCCTCGCTCGAGCAGCTAAATCACGACACTCACGAGCCCAATTGACGCAAAACCAATTCCATCGTGTGCGTAAGGTCTATGGCTGTCACTGGCTCGAATCACGTGCATGATGAATGGTCAGATTTCGCACACGAAGCTGATGAAGTGATTGCAAATTCTGGCTTCAAAAATTCAGATTTCGGCCAAACTTCCAAATTTGCAAAATCCTCATTCGGGCACGAAATCGAGCTACGTTTGTTGCCACATGATTATGACGACATTCTCAGTGTGATTCATTGAAGAAATTACAGAAAAACATCAAGGAACAAGCACACTATCGATCCGAAGATTGCGAGATCCATCCAAAATTCAAGCCTCATGATAGTGGCTTAAAAACACGATCCATGGCTCGAAGTTGGTATCAAATAGATCACCATGACGAGTTTTACAAGAAAATAATCATCTTTCGATCAAACGGGTATTAGAACAATCCCGGATTATCCATGAAAGACCACACAAGTTATAGGGTAGCACAGGGACTGTTTTGAATTCCACAAATTGTTAAGAAGGGGCAAATCTATCATTTTGCACCCTATTTTTTAATTTCATTTAATTCAATTAAATCTTAATTTTCAGCAATTAGGTTTACTTTTGATCCATCCACTAATGTTTGGGCACAACTCTATATATATCACATACTATCATTGTACTCAAGAGGCTGAAAAAACATTTGGTAATACAAACTTTTGCTCTGATAAAATCTCTATTTCTTCTTACTATTGAGTTACGTTCTTGAGAGAGAGGAAGGAGAGAGAAAATTTGGAGCGGTAACTCTAGGTTCAAGGTAAATCTTCTCTCTCTTACTTCTCTTTCTTCTCCTTGGTCTGAGCTTCTTTAGAGGCCATGCACGACCATGGCAGTGCTGTGCATGCCTCTCTCTCTCTTCCTGTCTTTCCCTTCTATGGTCCCACAGGTCGTGCATGGCAATGACAGCGTCATGCGCGAGTTCTTCTTGCCTTCCTTTCACACGTCTCTATCTCTTGGTGAGATTTGCTGATGACTCTACTCATCGATGTCCGCAGATATATCCATGACGTCTCAGTAAGGAACGAGGGTAGCGAAGCTTATTGCCATCCACGGGGACTTCACCCTTTCACGTGACTATTGCTGACAACGTTTTCCATCACCGTCCTCGAAGGGTCGCGGTAATATGCATCGCCATCTGTGAGCTTCTCTTTTGCGCTCAGTGCCTATCGCCATGCATGGGCTTCTTTTGCTCACTCGGTGCCCATCGCCGCGCGCAGGCTCCTTTCGCGCCTCTATGCACTTATCGCCGTGCGCAACCTTCCCTTGTGTCTGTCGCCTATCACCATGCCCTCCATGAGAGGTAATCACTATGCGACTTCTGAGAAGTTATCGCCATGCGCCGCCTGCAAGGGACATGTTGCCTTCTCACGTTGCCAACTGGCGATGCTTATCACTGTCCGCAAGTTTCTCTCATGTTCCACATCTAGTGTCGTGTGCTTCACGGGGAGCTATCGCTGTGAACCTCGCCAGAAGCCATCGCCGCCCACAAGGGACGCAGTGTCTTCTCAGGATGCCAACGGCGATGCCTGTCGCTGTCTGGGATCTTCCTCCCTCCACCATCTCGCTCTCTCTCTCTCTCTCTTCCTTCCCTTTTCTTCTCTCTTCTTCCATTTTCACTTGGCTAAGGTTAGACTCAGACTAGGATGGTCATAGCGGTCTGGTGGTCGAGTAGTATTGCCGTAGTGCTGGTCCTGAGTATCATGCCCGTCTTGCTGCCACCCCAGATTGAGACAGTCATATCGGCCTTGGTTGCGAGTAGCATTGCCGCAAGGCTTGTCCAGAGTACCATGCCCTTCTTGCTACCAGTCCGAGTCGATCACTGTCCAACTATCATGCTAGTCTTGTCCCTTCGCCAAGTTCTCTTCTCTTTTCTATCTTTATTTGAACCTTCCACTTCATCACTCTCTCATATGAATGTACATTGCCCTAAGACAGGGGTGGATCCTTTTGGCCCACTTGTCTTGAAAATTAACCATGTTAGTGTTGTGCAGAAAATAAGGTGATCGCAGGCCAAGGGAGGCGATTTCGAACCAGCTAAAGTAGCTGGGAGGCTTTCTTCGTGATTTAAGAGGGCGCCCACGTGAGCCAGCCTGAGTAAGTCCCGAACCCACCATAAATTTCTCTCTCATCGATTGGTATACCTGCCATTGCTCTTGAGCATGGTTCCCGAGAGAGCGATCTCAAGTCCCGGGTTCTAGAACCCAAGATACGTGCTGCCAAATCATCTAGATCCGGAGGGTGAGATCGAGGCACTTAACCAGCATGGCGACTCCACTGGGGACTTCTTACCCCTTCGTCGGTTCGCTCTTGTTTGATCATTATCATCTTTTGCTTTCTTCATCACATTTCATGGCATCTGGGATATGTAATCCGTTCATCTGAGTATGGTACTTTATCCCCGCATTCGTGACTGTCCCAAGGAAGTGAGCTGCTCAAGCCTCCTTCCCTACACTCCTTCTGTGTCGGGACTCATAGTCCGGCTCTCAGGTTCTTTCCTAGATTGGTGCGAGAAGGGACTAGAAGGTCCTTGATTCCTGCCTTCTCACCTTGGTGGACCCTCCATCAAGGCCCCTCGCATTGGTAGCACAATTGCTACAACACACAGCATGCACCCTGCTACTAGTAAGTCCCTTGCCGGTCATATTGCTGTGGTATGCCAGAAGGCTGCCCCGACCACTTTTACGAAAGGCAAGCAAGTTGTCGTCGCTCTTGAGGTTCATCGTAAGGTAACCCCCCATACTCCTTCACCACTCCAAACCTCTATACCTAGAGGCTTGGAACACCGAGGCAAAGACCCTACGACCTCCACCTCTTGCACGCACTTAAAGGCTCGTGGTCCAACCACTTGAGTCACACCTCGGGGCAACTTCATGCTGCATTGAGCTCACGTCCAGGGTTAGGCCTTCTCGAGCGAAACCCCACACGCACCATGCATTTGCACCCCACAGCTCGGGGCAGCGCCAGCTCGAGCACACGAGAGTCGACCGCTCTGCCCTCCCTCTTAGCACACACAACTTCACCCTCTGAGAGATAAGCTCTCGCTTGGTCCCTCATAAACACAAGCTCGTGGGTCTTGACTTCCTAGGGTCGAACTAGCTGACCGAGCCCAGGCTGACCCCCAAGTCACCTGGATGGCTAACCCTAAAGGTACACATGCACCAGCTTTGCAGGTTCCTCCCTGATCTTGACTCAGGCGGAGTCATGAACCGACTCCTTCTTCTGTTTCTCTTCCTTCACATGCAAGCACCTCAAGACCTGGTACTCAAAGGTTTTCCCTAAGAGTACCATCTTGAGTCAGCCGCCTCAAGTCAGGCATGCACCCGGGTCCCACAAGGGAACTATGGGCAACGACCTGATGTTAGACAGAGGCCTCCAGCCTTCAAGGCAGAAACCTAGGTTGCTTTCTGTCCTTGGACCCCACTCTTTGCTCCAATTAATAGACGCATCCCTCGTATGCTCAAGAAAAGCGGGGTAGTCTAAATCTTAGGTCCGGTTCTAAGGTGAAGTCAACAGCAGCCTCAAGACTAAGCAGAAAAGAGGTCTCCAGATCCTGACCAGAGAAGCCTCTAAGGTAATTGAGGTTACCACTCTTGGTGACCTCCTACGTCATAACCCCTTTTTCCCTCTGTGAATCAGCAAGCCCAAGAATACTGCTTGGTGATTACTGCCAAGAAGTCATGATCCTCAGCCCATCAAGAACCGGTCGTCACATGGTCGTCTCACAAGACTCGAGTCCAGTCGGGGCATGCTGAGCCCCTGCAGACTGACTTGCTATGACTCGCCAACCTTGGCAGTCTACTACTACACCTGGGTCTGACCTGCCAGAAGAAACGGTCAGTGTCATGGTAATCAACGAGCTAGATGATGCCCAAGCAGAGCGGATGGACAGGTTTGAGGTAATAATGCAATCTACCCTCGAAAACATGGATCGCTTGGAGGCCTCTAAATCCCCTGCTTCTTCTCCTCATCATGAGGCCAACTCCTAGCCTGGAGAAGATACAACTCCCAAGCAAACTCCCCAATGGTATCCTAAGACAGCTTTGCTCCTCGCGCGGTCTCGCAAGCTGATATCGACGCCATGGTGACCCACAGTCTCCAGAACAAGGTCTCGAGCAGGCAAGAGATGCCACTCTACTAAAAGCCATACCCTTCGTACATTGATCGGGTGTTGTTTCCCCCGAACTATCAAAAAGGGAAGCTCCCCCTGTTCAATGGTACTACATCCCTGCACCAGCATACTGCTCACTGATGGGCGACTTCTCCTTCATCAGTTCGTTGAGGCTCTCGAAGGGCAAGCCTTCTAGTGGTATGCGCGGCTGCCTCCAAACTCGGTACACACATGGCAAGAAATGGAGCAGTTGTTTTACCAACGCTTTGACGAAGTCCAAAGGAACGTGGAAACCATCGAGCTCCTCACCTTGACTCAGAACCCTGGTGAACCAGTTGACAAGTTCATCGCTCGATGGAGGAAGTTGGCAACCTTTCATGCCACTCCCATGACTGAAAAAGAAGCAGTTCAGAACTGCATACGAAATATGTTGCTCGAGATTGCCCTGCATGTTGAGGCCTCTAATCCACCCTCCATTTCTGAGCTCATTTCTAAAGTAGTTCATATAAAAGGTCTGTCCAAGCACCATGGATGATCTCGTAAGCAACCTTCTAGCTCGAACTCCCACTCCAACAATCGGCGTAACCAGCAAATAGCGGTGATTAGTATGACCGTCACCGTGACTGACACTAAGAACGCCAACCTTCAAACCTTGGACCTCTCTTAGGCACAGATGCCTCAGGCTGGAGGCAAGTAGCAGTCCTACAACAGGGTCATGCCCCCTTAGAATATAAATCGAAATGACTTCTGGATCTAGCACCAGAACAAGGTGTACCACTTCGAGAAGGAGTGGGTTCCTGCGTTGCTTCGATTAATGCTAGAGCAGAACATGATCCAGCTGCTAGAGGTTAAAACTCCAGAGCTAGTCGGGTAGAAGACAAACAAAAAGTACTGTGCCTTTCACAGGAGAGTAGGCCACCCCACTCAAGACTGCTATACACTCAAAGACGTTATCGAAGCCCTTATTAACAAGGGCTAGATAAAGCTCAAAGAGTTAAAGAAGCATTCAGGGCAACTGAGGCCGCCCACATAGTGATAATCCAAGAGGGTGACGAAGACCTCTATCCTCTGTGCACTCTTCTCCATAATGCTCAAAGAAGGACACGTCATGCCCAAGCCGAGAAGGAAGCCAAGTCCCTGCCTCTAGGAACTGAGAACCTTTAGTGCTCGTATCATCTGGTACGAGGCCATGACTTGAGTGAATGCAATGGCTTTCATGAGATCTTGGCAAAGAAGATGCAGTAGTGCTAAGAAGTTCGTAACAAACCAGAAGGACACCCTCAAGTCCCTGCTCCATTGGTGCAAGAAGAGCTCCCGACGCAAGCCTAGGGTAGCACTGAGCTAGATCCTCTGCGAGCCCTTTTCGAGGCAATGCTCCAACATGGTCTCGTCACTCCCAAACCAGCCAGACAGCCTAGGTGTCTTACCCAAGGCACAGAAAAGCTCTGGTTCCCATATCACCAGGTATGGGGCCATGAGTTGAAGGAATGCTCTGGGTTTGAAGCTATAGTCATAGAGAAAGTACAGAAGGGCCACATCGACTTCTCGGCCCTGGGAAGTCTACAATGGATGCAGTAGGCTCATGTCCCTGAAGTGTGAGGCAGTCCACCAAGCCAGGGTTACCCATTAGCCCGATCGAATAAACTAAACCCCTCCTCAGGGATCCATAAGGAGGCGAGCACTAGGTCAGCTCACCGGAGGTATCATATTCCTCAGCCACCAGTCGAGGAAAAATTTGTCAGGCCCCTTCCCCCATTGCCAACCTTACGGGACTTCATCCCAGGTGCAGCGCGTCTCATCCCTTCATTCAAATAGGTGGACGTCCTTGAGCCATCAATAGCTCAGGATTCGTCCAATATGGGTGATGACACTAAAAGCACCCCACAATGGTCAAAGCCAGGGGAAGACCAAAAATACCCCCTGCACACGTCCAATTCTGATGACAACGTAAAAAGCTTCCCAGAACTTAACTTTGCTTCTTCCTTTTCTCCTCCCTCCTCTTCTATTTCTTTTACAGGTGCAGGTTGATAGAACCCAGACTTTGACACTCCAAATAGAGAGTTCGGAGGCACCAACCTCAACAGGTCGCAGCGGAAGTGCCTAAGAAAGATGCTAGCCCAAGCAGCGAGATTCTTAACAGTTGCCGATGCCCTGGTAGCCCAAGCCAAGGCAGAGCCATCCTCAAGCTCTTATTCCCAAGAGGCCTGTCGCAGGATCCAAGTTCATGAGTCGGCATTCAGCTTAGGGATAGTACCGAGTGACCCCAGTCACAAGGTCATGGACTCCCCTTTCATTACCTGGTCCGGCTAGAGACCAGAAATCGTCTCCTACACTAGGCCCCTTCTAGAAACTGAAATGTTGGGATCATGGATCTCTGCACTCGAGATTAATGAAAATCCTTGTGAGTCCCCTGACGAAGAGTTGCAAGAAGCTCCAAAAGAGTGGGAAAAAGGTGGTCAGGCCACAGCTGACGAGCTTGAACAAATAAACTTAGGAGATGAAGCTGACTTGAGGCCAACTTCATCTTAGCAAAAATTTCCTTAGAAGAGAAGGAACATTACATTTCCCTCCTCTGAACAAGTTGGGACGTCTTCGTCAGACATTATCATGAGATGCCTGGTCTAGACCCACAAATTACTGTCCAATGTCTTGGTATTGATCCAACCATCAAACCCATGAAGCAGAAATCAAGAAGGTTTAGACCCGACCTCGAGATGAAAATCGACGCTGAACAAGCTCAGACAAGCTAGATTCATACGTGAAGTCAAATACCTTAGATGGATGACACATGTTGTCCCAGTCAAGAAGAAGAATGATCAAATCAGGTCTGTATTGACTTCGACGACTTCAACACCACCTGCCTCAAAGACGACTTCCCTCTGCCATTCACCAAGATGCTGGTTGACTCCATGGCTCATTGCCAAATCTTCTCTTTTATGGATGGGTATTCTAGCTATAATCAGATCAGAATGGCATCAGAGGATGAAGATGTCACTGCATAATTGATCCCAAAAGGTGTCTTTTGCTACACTGTGATGCCTTTCGGGTGAAAGAACGTCGATGCCACGTACCAGTAGGCCATGACGACCATCTTCAAAGATATGATCCACAAGGAGGTCGAGTGCTATGTGGATGACTTGGTGGTGAAATCTGAAACAAAAAATGCCCACATGCAAGACCTGAAAAAGGTATTTGAACAGTTGCGACATCACCAACTCAAGATGAACCCCTTTAAATGCTCCTTTGGCATATGCTCAGGAAAATTATTAGGGTTCATTGTGAGGTACCATGGGTTGGAGATCAAGACGAACAAAATCAAGGCAATTCAGGACATGCCACCCCTTACAACCCTCCATGAGCGGCAGTCTCTTTAAGGACAACTGACCTACATTCTAAGGTTCATCTCAAACCTTTCAGGATGGTGCAGGCCCTTTTCACACCTCCTGAAGAAGGATACTCCCTTTATATGGGATGAGGCATGCCAAGCTGCACTCGATGGCATCAAGTAGTACCTGTTGAATCCCCCAATACTCTCTATGCCCGTGTTAGGAAGGCCTCTCATCCTATACGTGACCTCTCTTGATGAGTCACTCGAGGCATTCCTAGCGCAAAAGAATGATCGGGGGGAAAGAAACATCACTCTATTATCTCAGCTATAGGATGCAGGGAACAGAGAAGAATTATCCTCCCATCGAAAAGATGTGCCTAGCCTTGATTTTTGCGGTATAGAAGCTTCGTCATTACTTGCTCGGTCCCGAGGTCAAGCTAATCTTGAAGGAGGACCCGGTCAAGTTCCTTACGACCGAGCCATGCCTCTTAGGACCCTTGGCCAAGTGGGCAATATTGCTCATGGAGTTTGACATCACGTATCTACCACAGAAGGAAGTCAAAGGTCAAGCCTTAGCAGACTTTCTAGTGGCTCACTCAGCCCCTTCAGAATCTCCCCTGTCAAGTCATCTCCCTGATAAAGAAGTTTTCTATACGGTGCTAACCCGGCCGTGGGAGATGTACTTTGACGGAGCATTCCAGTCCGATAGAGAGGGTGCCGGAGTCGTGTTCCTGAGTTCTGACGGTGGAATGATCCCTCTATCCTTCTCACTTGCACAGGAATTTTCTCATAATGAGGCTGAATATTAAGCCCTCATAATTGGATTGGAGATCACCCAGGAGTTAGACCTAGAGTAGCTAAACATCTTCGGTGATTCTGAGCTGATCATCCGATAGCTCAAGGGAATCTATGATGTAACGAAGGATACTCTCAGGCCATATCATGACACGGTCAAATCTTATATGGCCCAGTTTGATGATTTCTCCCTGAGTCATATCCCTAGAAGGCTAAATTCGCAGGCCGATGCGCTCTCAAAGCTCGAGGCCACCATTCAACTGTCTTCATCAGGGGCCACGCCTGTCTGGGTAATAGAATGGAGACATGTCGACTTGAGAACCGAAGCTGACGCAGATGATGAGAGAGATGTCTTCCATGGATGCCCATCTTATCCATTCGGAGCACTCCTTGTAGCTAAGGATGTCATTAAGGCAGAGCAGGAAATGGCCCGAGGTAAAGAATCCAAAGCCGAGAAGTAAGAGCCTGAATTCTTCGACTCGATGTGTGCAGAGGCTGAACAAGTGGAAGGCTGGAGGGAGCCTATCATGAACTTCATAAAGCATGGAAGGCTGCTTGAGGATCGAGCGGAACGCAACGACATACAACAGATGTCTACCAAGTACACCCTTCTCGATGGATATGTTCTCTTTCTTCGATCATTTGACAGAATTCTCCTCAGATGCATCGATACACAAGAAGCAAGCAAAGTACTCAAAGAAGTGCATTCAAGTATTTGCGAGCTACATCAGTCTAGCCCTAAGCTCTATGAATGCATACACAAACTCGGCTATTATTGGTCTTCAATGGTAGATGACACCCAAACTATGCTAAAAGATGTCAGGTGTGCCAAATGCACTCAAGCCTCATTCATGAACCCCCAGAGCCCCTCCATCCTATAGTAACATCATGGCCCTTTTCTTAGTGGGGTATGGATATTGTAGGACCCATTGACCCTCCTTCTGCCTTGGGTCATGCCTTCATTTTAGCAGCGACAGATTACTTTTCCAAATGGGCCAAAGCGGTCACTCTCAAGTAGGTTCCAGGGACCACTGTGACTAACTTCGTGTGTCACCACATCATATACCGGTTCGGGGTTCCGGATTGAATAATCTCTGATAATGGCCCTCAGTTCACAAGTCATCACGTTGATCGCCTAGCCAACCAATTCGGTTTCGAATGGAAGTACTCGATCATGTACTACCCTCTAGCCAACGGTTTAGCTAAGGCGTTCAACAAAACCCTGTGCAGAGTGCTTCGGAAGTCAGTTTCAAAGTCAAGGAAGAATTAGCATGAAAAGTTGCCTGAAGCTCTGTGGACCTATCACACCACCACTCAGAATGCTACAAACTATACACCTTATTCCCTGGTCTATGGAGGTGAGGTGGTTTTACCCCTCGAGGTTCAGATACCCTCACTCCGTGTCGCTATACACCAGGGATTGACTGAAGATGAGAGCGTCAAGCTCTGTTACTAGGAGTTGGATGCCCTTGACGAAAAGAGATTAGAGGCCCAGCGGAATCTCAAGCTCAATCAAGGAATAACGAAGAGAGCCTTTGACAAGTTGGTCAAGGTTCACTCATTCGCTCATGGGGATCTAATCTTAGCAGTTAAGGGACTGATCATCATGCATGGGCGCTGCAAAAGGAAAGTTCGAACCTAAGTGGGAATGTCCATTCATAGTCAAGAAGGTCACACCAAACGAGGCCTATATACTGGCAAATTCCGATGGAGAGTAGTTGATGCCCCCTATCAATGGGCGGTATTTAAAAAAGTATTATCCCTGATACATCCCTAAATTGTGGTGCGTGCAGTAAAAAGAAAGAAATAGAGATGAAGAACATTAAGCCATCTCAAAGGAAGTTCATTTCTCTTATTGCATTAGAAAAAGTTACAAGTTACAATGGAAAGCCCATTATTAGGGAAGTCGTAAAGATCTTGCATCTGAGGATAAGAGGATGGTTACATGCCAAAAAGAAATGCCATCATCATGAAGAAAAAGCAAAACCACTTGGAGAAGTTAAAGTCATGATGGATTCCCTTCCTCCATCAAGGAGCCGACCCATGAGACTTCACTGTTGTGCTGGAGGACTTGGCTCCCCACAAATGACACGCAGCGGGTTTTCTCTTTGCCATCACTCATGGCCCCCTAAGATACATCACCATCCATGGTCATCGTCTCGTGTAACCCAATGCCATGCGCAGCGATCACCGTTCGCAGCTCAATCCCACGTTCTACCATCACCGTGAGCAGACCAACACCACGCGTGACCATTGCCGCGAGCGGCATGCTAACAAGCATGGCTATCGCCGCGTGAAGCTTAACGTTGCACAAAGGCAATAATGCATGCGACTTAATGCCGTGCATGCCCTTGTCGTTCTCCGGATCCCACTGCCCCCCATTCCCAGAGGGCATTAACCCTCGTGCCTCTTCAGTTCCCCCAACCGTCACCCCTCGATGATGGTCAACGTTCTCCCGACCTTTCGACTCCCATGCAACCCTTCAGATCTCACTGGGACTCACCCCTGTTCACCGAAAAACCCTTTCCCGACTTCTACTCTAAACCATAGTTGGCAGAAAACTACTGGAATTCCCCCAAAAGTTCCCCTGTGATCCTACGGGTTTCCTTTCTCCCTTCTTCGCACTTCTGTAATTCACCACAACTTACCGAAATTTCACTGAGTTTTCGCAGCTGTGGAACTACTTGAAAGGCATTAGAACTCTAGCAGAAACACCACTGCGACTCTTGCAGCTTCACCAAAAAAGGCTAGATGAAGCTCTGTGAAGCCCTTGTTCCCTTCTCAGACAGCCTTGTCACTCTCCGAAAAACACTCGCAAGCACGTTGTGAAGGCCTACGACCTACTAACCTCACAATGGTTAGTGCTGCATGACTTGAAACTGCACAGCTATGGTCCGTGCTATATGACCTTAAATTGTACAGCCCTAGTCCGTGTTGCATGACCTTAAACTGCATAGCCATGGTCTCGATGCATGACCCCAAACTGCATGGTCCAATTATATAACCTTAAACTATAACAAAGGTTTAGTTGTACGACCTTAAACTACATGGTCCTAGCGGTAAGACTTAAAACTACATAGCCATGGTCCAGGCCACAAGACCTTAAAACTGTTATGCACACAGTCCATTCACATGACTTTAAGATCGAAATGGACGTCACTATCCCCTGTTGGGTTACACCTCTAATCCCGACTGTAATTCCCAAGTGGAGCTACATACAAGCCACTGTCCCTCATCCCCAGTAGGAGTCACATCCCTATTGCAGCCCCTTATTCCTGTGGAGTTGTGCTTACCCCTTTAATCCCTAATGGGTCTCTTTCGTACCAACATCCTCAGTAGAAGTCACATCCTATTGTGACCCTAACTACCCCCAGGTAGTTAGGGTCATGCTTATCTTTTCAATTCCTAGTGGGGTTGCAACTGTGCTCTGGCCTGTCATTCTCAGCAGAGGTACCTGCATACCATTACTCATTATCCCCGTGGAGTTACACTGGCCTTCCTAATCCCCAGTGAAGTTTGCTTCCTCTTGCGACTCCTCGTAGGGCCACCATCTTCATCTAAATCTCTTTGCTTGTGTATAGCCTTAACTGTTTTATCTCCAAGGAGTCAGATTGCTATTCACAGACCTATCCCCCATGGAGCTTCTTCCACATGGTGACCCACACAATGGTCCAAACTATATGACCTTAAATTATAGTGGCAGTCTAGTTGCACGACCTTAAATTGTATGGTCCATACGACATGACCTTAAACTGCACGACCTAAGTCTAGGTGCATGACCTAAACTGAATGGTCCAAACTATATGACCTTAAACTGTAGCAGTGGTCTAGTTGCACGACCCTAAACTATGTGGTCCTAGTTCGATGACTTTAAACTGCATAACCACGGTTCAAGCTATATGACTTTAACCCATAGTGCACGTTCTGGCTGCATGATGATAAACTGCTTTGCACAGGTTCAGGAGGCATGACCATAAAGATGCCCCCACACAAACGTGCATCTTCACGCATGCCTTCCCTAACCGACCCATCCATGTGCGCACATCACCTTCATTCCTCCCCAGTGAGTCCATTCATTTCATTACCATCCATCATTCCCCAGTGAGTTTCACCCATGCTCACAAAATGGCGAACCATTCTACCATCCATACTCGTCGTCAGCTAGTAGATCACCACTTTCTACCCACCATTCATACATCATCCATCTTTCATAGGTAGCCTCGCGCTATTTCCCCAAAGTGAGTCAAAATCACCACCATACTCACTCTACGACCTCAGCAGACTGCCATCACCACCACTACTATTCAGCTGTATGACCTTAAACCACAGTGCACATCCTGGCCGCATGACGTTAAAAGGCTTCGCACAGGTCCAGAAGGCATGACCTTAAACATGCCTTCACAAAGAAAAAAAAAAAAAACAATGGGCATGGTGTATACCTGAGTAAAGGAACGCCATGAGTAAAAATGACAGATGGCCATAGTCATGAAACCATGAGTAAAAAAGTTATGTGAAAATAAAAACCCAGGCATGGTGAAAACCCCAAAAGGGCACCATGAGAAAAAACGGATGAAAAGGGTAGATATGATCGCAAAGGTCATTGGTACAAGAGCCCAAAAATAAAGGAAGTTGTTGAGAACCATCTCTATGGTGCCACTTCCCCATCCAGGTGAAAACCCACAAAGGGCGCTTGGACCAACAAAAAATAGGTTGACACAGCACCAAAGCCTCAGCTAACATCCAATTATCGAACAAGCGTAATTCTGGCTTGCGAGGCCCACACAAAATCCTCAACGGCCAGCCTCCAATCACAACACAAAATGGCTCACTTGGGAGTGAGATCCTTATAAGATCTCACACATTTTAACATCAAAAACAAAAACGAGTCTCTGAGGGTAAGGGCGATGAACAATAAATCCCTTCAAAAAAGCTGAAGACCCTCATGAAGGCAAAAAATTGACAAAACCAGGGTGGACCAAAGACTTCAGGGCACCTTGCCAAAATCCCTTATAGCGACACTTTCAGGACAGGCTAAAAGCCCCCGACTGGACCCGACAGACCCACAGAGGTACCCTGACTGTCAAAAGCAAACCTGGTGTAGCAGCAAACGACGCCAACCAAAGGCTCTTTGGCTGTCAATCCAATAGTGTCCCAAACTTGACCGCCAGATAGGCTTGATTATGACCAATGAGGTCCCTACAAAATCCTCAAGCTTCAGAATTGCCAATAGTATCTTGAGGGTGAGGACTTCGATAGATCCCTCAACAGTCTCTTCTTTCCTTAAAGTGATCTACACATTGCATCCAAATGTCTAAGAATCCTAGTTACATCGTTGCGTGAATCTCCTCGACGTTCGCGTAGTCTTGTGACTACGAAGAAAAAAGAAATAAAGCCAAAGGAAAATTTTCATATGATTGTATTTCTTGTTTCTCTCGAAGCACAACATGGGGCTGTTGGAAGACATTTTTCATCATCATGGGTCCTCGATGCGGAATAAAAGGGAGAAGCCTGTCAATAAAGGTTAACATACAATGGAAATTTGACAGTCTCAGAATGACCCCAGAACTGGTCAAGATCTTCATAAACACTTCAAATGGCCACCTGTCAAGTTTTGTCGAAAAGCCCCCTAGCTTCTTTAGCTGGTTCAGAATCACCTCCCTTGATTTGTAAGCTCCTTATTTTTCGACACAACACTTCTATGTTTAATTTGCAAGACCAGTGGGTCGAAGAGACCCACCCTTATCTTAGGGCAATGCATATTCGTGTGGTTAAGAATGTAAGAGGCTAGGATGTGGAGTGGAAGTTTTGAGCAAACGTAAAAAACAGAAGAAAACTTGATGAAGGAATAAGACTAGCTTGATAGCCGGACAGTGACCGACTCGGAGTGGTAGCAAGACCGGCATGGTACTTAGAACCAGTACGGCGGCAAGACTACTCAAAATCGAGGCCGATATGGTGGTGCTAGGCTAGGTCCACCCTCAATCAAGTGAGAAGATGAGAGAATTAAGAGAACGCATGAGATGGCAAATAGATAGGGTACTGACGATGCTAGGCTTCGCCACCCACGATCGTAGAGTAGCAGTGTCACGGCCCTTGAACGGCGCTAGACATTACTGCTCGTGGCATGAGGGGAAGCAGGGAACTACGGACGACGCTAGGCATTGCCGTTGACAACATAAGAAGGTGGCGTACCCATGCGCCGGCAGCGATAGCCTCTCGTGAAGCACATGGCAACAACCATTTGTGAAACGTGCGATGATATTTCTCATGAGGGGCATGGCGGTAGGAGTGGGATGCAGGGGGAGCGGCGATGAGCACTGAGCGCACAAAAGAGGCTCACGAACGGTGATAGGCACAGCGCACGCGAAGAAAGCTAGCAGGCGGCAATCGACATTGCCGACGCATCTTGCGGGCAGCTATAGGCATCGCCTTCTACGATAGGCCCACGATGGGGGAAGACCCCTGCAGGTGGCAATGAGTTTCGCCATCTGTGCTCTTCACTGAGGCGTCGAGGACGTGCCTGCGGTTGGCGATGAGCAGCGCCATCTGCAAGCTTCGCTGGGAGGTAGAGATGGACAAAAAGAAGGAGAAGGAGGCTCTTGCATGGCGTTGTCGTCACCATGCGCGACCTGTGAGACCACAGGAGAGGCATCCACGACACTGCCACTGCTTGCTTGACCTCTGAGGGGAGCTCAGACTGAGAAGAGGAAGAAGAAGGAGAGGAAGAGAGTAGAAGAAGAAAGAAAAAGAAGAGAGAAGGTTTACCTTGAGCTTAGAGGTACAGGTCCAAAAGTTTCTCTCACCTTACTTTCTTTCTCCAAACGTGACCCAACAATGAGAAGAAAGAGAAAATTTATTCAGTAAAAACTCTCTCTTAGTGTATTCTATCTGTGTATCTCTTGCCTTTTGCGTACAATGATGATAGGTAGTATATATAGAATTTGCCCCAAACATGGGTGGATGATCAAAAGTAACCTTAATTTCTGGAAATTAAGATTAAATTGAATTAAAAGAAATTAGAAAATAGGGTAAAAAATGACCGATTTGCCCCTTCCCAATAATTTGTGGAATTTCAGAACAATCCTTGTGTTGCCCTAGAACGTGCATGATTTTTCATGGATGATCCGGAGTTGTTCTCATGCACGGTTGATCGAAAGATGATTGTTTTCTTGTAGGGCTCTACATGATGATCGATTTAATATCAACTTTGAGCCATGGATCATGTTTTTAGGGCACAATCATATTTTTAAGGCACGATCATATGACTTGAATTTTGGTTGAATCTTGAATTTTGGTTGCCCCTCGAGCGAGGCACGACACTGCTGATTTTCCTTCACTTTCTTCATGGATCAACAACTTCTCTCTAGCTTTATTTGTGCTCAGGCGTCGTCATGAGGCGTGCCACATATCGAAATGCTCGTCTTGATGAGACAAATATGCTAAAAAAATTTGGGCTTTATCCGACTTTGGACAAGTGAGATATGAGCATCAAAAGTCACTATTCGTGACTGTCCCTTCAATGGTGTGGAGTTGCAGGGTGGCTACACAGGAATAGCATGCAGCTCCTCTTGTTTCACTCTTTTGCCTATAACTTCTTCTTGGAGTATCTATTCAAGCTGAAATTTGACCCCTAGGGGTTTCAACCGTATCAGATCCAATGGTGGTGGTCCTATAGTAATTTGAGATATCGAAAATGTAGCTGTACCGAAAAAGTCTAAGCTCGTGTTGGCTAGGGGATTATGGCAAGGAATACCCTGAAGTCTTTGGCAGGTTAAATCCTGGCTTTGTCAGTTTCTTGCTGGTCTTTAGCATTCCAGAGGGATCTTTTGGTCATCGTCCTCACCCTCAAGGACTCTTGTTGTTGATGATGTTGAAATGTGAGAGATCTTACACGGCTTTCACTCCCTGATGAGCAAATTTGTGTTGTGACTGGATGTTGGCATTTGAGAATTTTAGGTCAACCTCACTAACCAGGCTTGTGACTTGTTTGGAAATTGAATGTCAGCTGAGACGGTGGTAGTGCGCCAACCTGTTTTGTTGGTCCATGCTCCTTTTCTCCGGTTTTCACTTGAACATGGGAAGTGGCGCCGTAGAGACAGTTTTCACTGACTTCCTTCATTTTTGGGGCTCTTTTACCCATTACCTTTCTGTCATGTCCACCCTTTTCATCCGTTTTTGCTCACAATGCCCTTTTGGGGTTTTCATCATGCCTAGGTTTTGTTTTCCATATAACTCTTTTACTCATGGTTTCGTGACCACGCCCGTCCGTCATTTTTACTCATGGCGTTTCCTTGTTCAGGTGTACACCATGCCCATTTTTTTTTTCTGTGAAGGCATCTTTAAGGTCATGCCTTCGGGACCTGTGCGAAGCCTTTTAATGTCATGCGGTCAGAACGTGCACTATAGTTTCAGGTCATACAACTAGACCATAGTGGTGATGAATGGCAGTCTGTGGAGGCCATAGAGTGAGTATGGTGATGGTTTTTACTCACTTTGGGAAGATGGCATGAGATTGCCTGTGAAGGATGGATGATGTATGACGGTGGGTAAAAAGTGGGGACCCACTAGCTCATGACGAATATGGATTATTGAATGGTTCGTCATTTTATGAGCATGGGTAAGACTCACTGGGGAATGGTGAATGATGGTGATATAAATGGACTCATTGGGGTAGTAATGAAGGTGGTGCGCGCACATGACAGGTCAGTTAGAGAAGGCATTCGTGAAGATGCACGTAAAGGACGTGTGTGCATATGTGGACTCACTGGGGAGGCAATACAGGTGGTCTGCGCACATGAATTGGTTTGTTAAGGAACAAGCACGTAAAGGGCGTGTGTGCATATGTGGATTCACTGGGGAGGCAATAAAGGTGGTGTGCGCACACAAATGGGTTGGTTAGAGAAGATGTGAGTGAAGATGCACATAAAAGGGGTGTGCATGTATGTGAGGGCATCTTCAAGGTCATGCCTTCTAGACCTGGGCGAAGCAGTTTAACATCATGTGCCCTGAACATGCACTATGGTTTAAGGTCATATAGCTTGGACAGTGATTGTGTAGTTTACAGTCATGCAACTAGGACTATGGCTGTGCATGAAGATGCACATAAAAGGGGTGTGCACGTATGTGGGGGCATCTTTAAGGTCATGCCTCCTGGACCTGGGCGAAGCAGTTTAATTTCATGCGGCCAAGACGTGCACTATGGTTTAAGGTCATATAGCATGGACCGTGATTGTGCAGTTTACAATCATGCAATTAGGACCATGGCTGTGCAGTTTAAGGTCATGTAGTGTAGACCATGGCTATGCAGTTTAAGGTCATGCTACACGGATCATGGATGTGCAGTTTAAGGTTATGCAATACAGACCATGACTGTACAGTTTAAGGTCATGTAGAACGGACCATGGCTGTGCAGTTTAAGGTCATGCAGTGCAGACCATGGCTGTGCAGTTTAAGGTCATGCAATACAGACCATGGATGTGCAGTTTAAGGTCATGCAATACGGACCATGGCTGTGCAGTTTAAGGTCATGCAGTGCGGACCATGGCTGTACAGTTTAAGGTCATGTAATACGGACCATGGTTGTGCAGTTTAAGGTCATGCAACACAGACCAGTAAGTGGATCGCCATGAAGGTAAAGCTACATGGGGGATAGGTCTATGGATAGGTACCTGACTCCTTGAGGATAAAGATAGTTAATGTTATACATAAAAAGAGAGCTTTAGATAAAGATGACAGCCCTACAATGAGTGGCAAGCGGAAGAGTCCTCACCCGGGATTAGGAGGGCCGGTGTGACGGTACTAGGATAATGAGTAATGATATGGATGTAAGTCTACTGAGAATGACAGGCTAGAGCATAGATGAACCTTACTGAGGGTTGAAGGGACAAGAATGGCCCTGACTCTCTGTGGATAGTGGGTCGCAGTAAGATGTGACTCTTAGTGGAATGTTGGTAGGAAACAAACCTATTGAGGATTAAAAGGGTAGGTACGACTCTTGAAGAGCGCGACGTTAAATCCTTGATGAAGGGCGCAACAATAGCCTCTGGGGGAAAGCGTGCGGTGATGGCCCTTAACGAAGGTGTACGGTGATGGCCCTTTGACGAAGGCGTGCGGCGATGGCCTTGGCGAAGGCACACGGTGATGGCCTTTGACGAAGGTGGTGGCGATGGTCTTTAACGAAGGCGTGCGGCGATAGCCCTTGATGAAGGCACGCGATGATGGTTTCTTATACGACGCGTGACGATAGCCCTTTCGGGCCTCAGGCTTGACCTGCCCCCGCCTGGTCGGGTCTTATTGCTGTCTGAAGATGAGGACTGCAACATCTTTTCGGATTTATCAAGGGCAGTTCGCGGCACTGCTGAGTATACAAGGGGGAAAAACCCCCTTTTATTGTTTTACCGAAGGGTAAAAAAATTTTAGATAGATAGAGAGAGAGAGAGAGAGAGAGAGAGAGAGAGAGAGAGAGAGAGAGAGCCTAAGCCCTTTAGCAAGAAGCATCCGGTGAGAGTTTTCCGCCAAAGTTTGCAACAGACAGGCTTTCAAGAGCTTTTCTGGCAAACTTCAGCAGGTCGTGGAGCTTAGTGAGGTGCTTGCGAACATTTTCGGAGAGTGTTGAGGCTTTCTGAGCAAGGGACAGGGTTTCTCGGGGTCTTACCAAGATTCACAGAGTTGCTCTGCCGGAGTTCGAATGCTTTTTCGGTAGTCCCATGGATGAAGGAGGGAAGGCAGAGGAGTCTGACGGTCCTCTAGCTATCTGGGGGAAAGAAGGAGCAGCAATAGTGGGAGAAGGGTAAAAACAGGGAGAAGGGAGATTTGCAGAGTTACAAAGAAGTTTCTGGGAATATCCGGTGGTTTTCCACTATATTCCCGGCGGTTAGAAACAAAAGAAAAGAACCAGTTTAGACGAGGGTTCCTGGCCGGCGGAAGGATGTTTCCGACGAAAATCGATGGGTGAAAGGTTGTGAGAAGGTGGATTGTCAACGAGGAGTGAAGGTTGGGGAAATTGGAGAGGCGTGGGAGTTAATGTCCCCCGGGAGCTAGAGACGGTGGGAACTAGGGCACCTCAAGGGCATGCGGGACATTAAGTCGCATGCAGTGCTGCTTCGCGTGTCCTTAGGCCACGCACGGTTATAGCCATACTTGGGAGTATGCCACTTCCGGCAATGGTCTCACACGATGTTGGCCTGCCTGTGGTGATGGTAGAACACGACATTGTGTTGTGCATGATGATGGCTACGCACGATGTTGAGTCGCGAGAGGTGATGACCATGGACGGCAATGTCTCGCGGGGGTCAAGAGTGATGGCAAACGAGGAGGTTCTTCTACTGCGGTTGTTGGAAGCCAAGTCCTCTAGCACAACCATGAAGTCCATGTTGTTTCGTCATGGGCTGGTTCCTTGGAAGCTTGCCATGGTTCGTCAGATGAATTGAAGCTGACTCAGAAATGGTTGGCTTCTTCTTTTTGGCTTGTAACCATCCTCTTTAATGGTTTCTCTTCTTCATGAGGAGATCATTTCTTTAGTGGGTTTGCTTCTTCTTCATGAGGAGAGCATTTCTTTTTGGCCTGTAACCATCCTCTTATCCTCAGATGCAAAAGCTTTGTAACTTCCCTAGTAATGGGCTTTTGATTGTAGCTTGTAACTCTTTTTAATGCAATGAAAGAAATGAATTTCTTTTGAGCTAGCTTAATATTATTCTTTTCCATTTCCTTCTTTTTACTGCGGGCATCGGATAATACGTTTTTAAATACCACCATTTGATAGGGGGCATTGCCTCTTCTCCATCAGAGTTTGCCAGTATATAGGCCCCATTTGGCGTAACTTTCTTGACTATGAATGGACCTTCCCACTTAGGTTCGAATTGTCCTTTGCGGCGCCCATGCATGACAATCGGTCTCTTGACTGCTAAGACTAGATCCCCATGAGCGAACCTTGACTGACATGTCGAAGGCTCTCTTCATTCTTCCTTGATTGAGCTTGAGGTTATGCTGGGCCTCTAGTCTCTTTTCATCAAGGGAATCCAACTCTTGGTAATGGAGCTTGACCCTCTCATCTTCAGTCAGTCCCTGATGTATAGGGCCACAGAGTGAGGGTATTTGAACCTCGAGGGGTAAGACAACCTCGCCTCCATAGACCAGGGAATAAGGAATGGAATTTGTAGCGTTCCGGGTGATGGTGCGATAGGCCCACAGAGCTTCAGGCAGCTTCTCATGCCAATTCTTCTTTGACTTCGAAATTGACTTCCAGAGTACCCTACATAGAGTTTTATTGAATGCCTCAGCCAAACCGTTGCCTCGAGGGTAATACATAGTCGAGTACTTCCACTCGAAGTCGAACTAGTTGGCTAGGCGATCAACATGATGGCTTCTGAACTAGAGGCTATTATCAGAGATTATTCAGTTCGAAACCTCGAACCTGTATATGACGCGATAACGCACGAAGTTGGCTACCGTGGTCCCTAGAACTTGCTTGAGAGGGACTGCTTCACCCCACTTGGAAAATTAATCGGTCGCTGTTAGAATGAAGGCATGACCCAAGGCAGAAGGAGGGTCAGTGGGCCCTACAATATCCATACCCCACTGGGAATAGGGTCACGATGTCACTGTAGGGTGAAGAGGCTCCGGGGGCTGATGTATGAAGCTTGAGTGAATCTGTCACACCTGGTGTATCGACACATCTGAGGAGAATTTTGTCAAACGACCGTCGAAAGAGAACGTCCCTGTCAAGAAGGGTGTATTTGGTAAACATTCGTCGTACACCGTTGCGTTCCTCCCGAACCTGAGGTAGCCTTCCATGCTTTATGAAGTCCATGATTGGCTCCCTCTAGTCTTGCACTTGTTGAACTTGTGCACACATCGGGTCGAAGACTTAGGGCTCTCGCTTCTTGACCTTGGATTCTTGACCTTAGGACATCTCTTGCTCTGCCTCAATTACATCTTTGGTCGTGAGAAGTGCCCCGAATGGGTAAGGCGGGCATTCAGGGAAGACATCCCTCTCATCATCTGCGTCAACTTCGGTTCTCAAGTCGACGTGTCTTCATTTGGTTACACAGACCGGAATGGGCCATGATGAAGACAATTGAATGGTGGGGCCGAGCTTTGAAAGCGCATCTGCCTACGAGTTTAGCCTTCTAGCGATGTGATTCTGGGAGAAATCATCAAACTGGGCCATATAAGATTTGGTTGTGTCATGATAAGGCTTGGGAGTATCCTTCCTTACTTCATAAATCCCTTTAAGCTGCCGGATGACGAGCTCAGAATCGCCAAAGATGTTTAGCTACTCCAGGTCTAGCTCCTGGGCGATCTCCAACCCGATTATGAGGGCCTGATATTCAGCTTCGTTATGGGAGAATGCCTTTGCTAGTGAGAAGGATAGACGAATCATTCCACCATCGAGACTTAAGAACACTACTCCAGCGCCTCCTCTATCAGACTGGAATGATCTGTCGAAGTACGTCTCCTACAGCTGGGTTAGTGCTGTACAGAAAATTTCTTCATCCTGTAGATCACTTGACAAAGGAGATTCCGAAGAAACTGGGTGAGCTGCGAAAAGTCTGCTATGGCTCGGCCTTTGACTGCCTTTTGTGGCACATACATGATGTCAAACTCCATCAGCAATAGTGCCCACTTGGCAAAACATCTTGAAAAGCATGGCTAGGTCATATGGAAGTTGACCGGGTCTACCTTAGAAATTAGCATGACCTCGTGATCGAGCAAGTAATGGCGGAGCTTCTGTACTGCAAAGATCAAGGCTAAGCACATATTGTCAATGGGAGGATAATTCTTCCGAGCTCCTTGCATTCTGCGGCTGAGATAACAGAGTGTTGTCTTGTTCCCTCTGTTATTATTCTACACTAGGAGTGCCCCGAGTGACTTGTCAAGGGCGGTTACGTATAGGATAAGGGGCCTTCCTAACATTGGTGTAGATAGTACTAGTGGATTCAACAAGTACTGCTTGATGCCATCGAGCGTGGCTTGGCATGCTTCATCCCATATGAATGGAGTGTCCTTCTTAAGAAGGTGTGAAAAGGGCCTGCATCGTTCTGAGAGGTTTGAGATGAACCTTCGAATGTAGGCCAACTGTCCTTGGAGAGACCGTAGTTCATGCAGGGTTGTAGGCGATGGCATGTCCTGAATCTCCTTGATTTTGACCGGCTCAATCTCCAACCCACAATACCTCACGATGAACCCTAAGAATTTTCCTGAGCGGACACCAAAGGCGCATTTATAAGGATTCATCTGGAGTTGGTGACTCCGTAACCATTCAAATACCTTTTTTCAGGTCCTGTATGTGAGCATCTTTTGTCTTTGATTTCACCATCAGGTCATCCACATAGCACTCGACATCCTTGTGGATCATGTATTTGAAGATGGTCGTCATGCCTCGCTGGTATGTGGCACTGACATTCTTTAACCCGAAAGGCATCACAATGTATCAAAAGACACCTTTTGGGGTTAAGAACGCAGTGGCCTCCTCATCTTCCGGTGCCATCCTGATTTGATTATAATCAGAATATCCATCCATGAAGGAGAAGATTTGGCAATGAGTCGTGGAGTCAACAAGCTTCTCAGTGAATGGCAGGGGGAAGTCGTCCTTGGGGCAGGTGGTGTTCAAGTCGTGAAAATCAATACAGACCCTGATTTGTCCATTCTTCGTCTTGACTGGATTGACATTTGCTAGCCCTCTTGGGTATTTGACTTCACGTATAAACCCAGCTTTCCTAAGCTTGTTCACCTCAGCATTGATCTGCATCTCAAGGTCGGGTATAAACCTCCTTGACTTCTGCTTCATGGGTTTGATGGTGCGATAAATACCGAGGCGGTGGACAATAATCTGAGCGTCTAGACTGGGCATCTCATGATAATGCCAAGCGAAGATGTCCCGATTTGCTCAAAGGAGGGAAATATTACGTTTTTTTTTTCCTTTGGGGACATTTTTGCTGAGATGAAAGTTGGCCTTAAGTCGGCTTCATCCCCTAAGTTGATCTCTTCAAGCTCGTCAACGGTGGTCTGACCGCCTTCTTCCCACTCTTCTGGAGCTTCCTAAAGTTCCTCGTCAGGGGACTCATAAGGATTTTCATTGACCTCAAGTGAAGAAATCCATGATCCTGACATCTCAGCTTTTAGGAGGGGCCGAGTGTGGGAGAGGACTCCCGGTCTTTGGCTGGTCCAGACAATGAAAGGGTCAGCCTCGAACGGGGAGTCCACGACCTTGTGTCTGGGATCAATTGGCGCTTGCCCTAGACAAGATGACGCTTCATGAACTTGGATCATGTGGTAGGCCTCGTGGGAACAGGAGCCTGAAGATGACTCGGTTTTGGCTCAAGCTGACAGGGAGTTAGCGGCTGTCAAGAATCCAGCCGCCTGGGCCAACATCACTCTGAGGCGCTCTTGATGTGGCTTGGTGAGGTTGATGCCTCTGAACTCTCTGTTTAGAGTGTCAAAGTCTGGGCACCATCAAGCTGCACCTGGGATAAAATAGAGGAGGAGGGAGGAGAAAAATAGTTAGAATGTTCCGAGCAGCTTTTTAAGTCGTCACCGGAATTGGACATGTGTAGGAGGTATTTTAGGTCTTGCCCTGGCTTTGACCGTTGTGGGGCACTTTTAGCGTCATCACCCATATTGGACGAATCCCGAGCTGCTGGTGATTCAGGGATGCATGCCTGGTTGGGCGACAATATAAGGTGAGCTGCACCTTGGATGAAGTCCTGCAAGGTCAACAGTGGGGGGAGAGGCCTGAGAAATTCTTCCTCGACTGGTGGCTGAGGAAGATGATTCCTTTGACGGGCTGGCCTAGGTGCTCGCCGTCTCCTTTTGGATCCCTGAGGGGGTGTTTGGACTGCCCCATCAGGCTAGTGAGTAGTTCTAGCTTGGTAAACTGCCTCACGCTTCAGAGATATGAGCCTACTTTGCCCATGATAGACTTCCCAAGGCTGAGAGGTCGAGGGCTCTGAAGGGTCCAGTGTAAGCTTGGGAGGGGCTTGTAGTGTGGCTTCCTCTTGAACGGGAGTGACGCTTGGAAGTTCTCCTGGAGAACGGCACAGACGATGTGGCCTTCCAGGACTTTCTTCGTGACTATGGCTTCAAACCCGAAGCATTCTTTCAGTTCGTGGCCCCATACTTGGTGATATGGGCACCAAAGGTTTTTCGTACCCTGGGCAAGGCGCTTAGGCTGCCTGGCGGGCTTGGGTCGGGAGGTCTTCTTGCACAGGGGGAAGAGGGACTTGAGGGCATCCTTCTGGTTTGCCTTGAACCTCCTAGCACTACTGCATCTTCTTTGCCAAGAGTTCGTGGAAGCCTATGCATTTGCTGACATCATGGCCTCGTATCTGGTAATATGCGCACCAGAGGTTCTCAATCCCTGGAGGTAGGAACTTTGGTTGCCTTGTCTGCTTTGGTGTGATGTGTCCCTCTTCAAGCATTAGAGAAAATAGTGCGCGGAGGATAGCAGGTGCGTCGTTCCCGTCTTAGGTTCTCAGTATATGACAGGCCTCAGTTGCCCGAATGCGTTCTTTAACTCTTCGAGCTTTATCTGACCCTTGTTAATAAGGGCTTCGATAGTGTTGTTGAGTTTATAGGAGTCATGAGTAGGGTGGCCTACTCTACTGTGATAGACACAGCACCTCTCATTCGTCTGCTGTCCAGCCAATTATGCGGTGTTGATCTCCAGCAACTAGATAATATTTTGTTCTAGCAGTAGTCGAAGCAGTGCTGGAGTCCACTCCTTGTTAAAGGGGTAAACCTTATTAGGTGTTGGATCCAGAAGTTGTTTCGCTTACTATTTTTAAGAGGAGGGACCTCATTGTAGGCCCCCCGGCGCTCTTAGTGCCAGTCACGATGACGACCACGTTGATCACTACTTTTTAGTCGCCCCGACTGTTGGAGCGAGAATTTGAGTTGGAGGGCTGCTGACGAGGGCTCCCATGGTGCTTGAACAATCCCTCAATACGGATTGCCTTAGAGATGGGCTCTGACATGGAGGGTGGATTGGATTCCTCGACATGTAGGGCGATCTCAAGAAGCTTGTTCCTTATGCATGTCTGGACTGCTTCCGTCTCAGTCATGGGAGTGGCTTGAAAAGTTGCCAGCTCCCTCCATTGGGCGATGAACTTCTCAACCAGCTCACCAGGGTCTTGCATCAGAGTGAGGAGCTCGATGGTTTCTACGTTCCTTTGGACTTCGTAGAAGCGTTGGTAAAACAACTACTACATTTTTTACCACATGTGCATCGAGTTTGGAGGCAGCCGAGCATACCACTGGAAGCTTGGCCCTTCGAGAGTCTCAACAAATTGATGGAGGAGAAATCGTTCGTCAGTTTCCATCTCCCTACAAGCCACTTGGAAGTGGGCAGTATGCTGGTGAGGAAAAGTAGTATCATTGAACAGGGGGAACTTCCCCTTTTGGTAGTTTGGGGGAAAAGACACCTGGTCAATGTACAAAGGGTACAGCTTCTGGTAGAGCGGGGCTTCTTGCATGCCTAGGACCTTGTTCTTGAGGCTATGGGCCACCATAGCATCGATGTCAGTTTGGGAGACCCCACGAGAGGCAAAGTTGTCTTGGGAGGCTGGTGGAAGAGTTTGCCTAGGAACAGTGTCCTCACCAGCCGGGGAATCAATCTCATGATGAGAAGAAGGGGACCTGAAGGCTTCTGAGCGTTCCATCTTTTCAAGGATGGATTGGACCATTACCTCGAACCTGCTCATCCTTTCTTCTTGTCATCCGGATCATTGATCACCATGACACTGACCATTTCTTTTGGAAGGTCAGAGCCAAGTGGAGAAATGGACTATCGAGGTTGGTGAGTCGAACATGGCAAGTCAGTCTGTAGGGGCTCAGCTTGCCTCGATTGGACTCGAGTCTTGTATGCTGATCTTGTAAGGACTGGTTCTCGATGGTCTTGGGACCGTAGTTTCTTGGCAGTAACGACCCAGCAATACTCTTGCACATTCTCAGGTTCAGGAGTTTGAAGAGGGAAGAAGGGGTTACAAGGGCGGTGATTTCAACTGCCTTGGAGGCTTCTTTGGTCAGGATCTGAAGACCTGTCTTCTGCTTAATCCTGAGGCTGTTGAGGACTTCATTCCAGAACCGAGCCTGAGACCTGGACTGCCCATGCAAGGGCCATGTCTATGAGTTGGAGCAGGGAGTGGGGTCCAAGGACAGAAGGCAGCTTGGGTTTTTACCTTGGAGGCTGAAGGCCTCAGTCTGACATCAGGCCATTACCCCGAATTCCTTTGTGGGGCCTAGGTGCACGGCTGACCTGAGGCTAGCTCACGATGGTACTCTTAGGGAACACCTTTGAGTACCAGGGTTGAAGGGGCTTCCTTGGCATTGGAAGAGCGATAGAGGAAGGAGCTAGTCCATGACTCCGCTTGAGTCTGGACCGGGGAGGAACCTACAAAAGCGGTGCATCTGCACCTTTAGGGTTAGCCGTCGGGGTGAGTTGGGGGTCAGTCAGAGCTTGGTCAATGGGTTTGATCTAAGGAGGTCGAGGCCCACGAGCTTGTGTATGTGAGGGGCGAGGCTGGAGTTCATTTCTCACAGAGTGAAACTGTGTGCTGAGAGGGAGGATGAAGTGGTCAACCCTTCTGTGCTCAAGCTGGCATAGAGCTAGTGCTGCCCTGAGCTGTGGAAAGCAAATACATGGCGCATGCAGCGTTTGGTCAGAGAAGGACTAGCCTTGGATGCGAGCTCAAGGCAACGTGAAGGCTACTCCGAGGTGTGGCTCGAGTGGATGGACTACGACCCCTTCGGTGTGTGCGAGGAGTGAATGCCATAGGGTCTCCACCTCGTTGTACCGAGCCTCTAGATGAATAGGTTTGGGGTGGTGAAGGAGCATAGGGGGTTGCCTTACAGAAAACCTCGAGAGCGATAACAACTCACTTGCCTCTTGCAAAAGGGGCCGGGGAAGCCTTTCGGCGTGCCTCAGCAATATGACCGGTAAGGGACTTGCAGGTAGCAGGGTGCGTGCTGTGTGCGATGGCGGATGTGCCACTAATGCACGGGGCCTTGGTGGAGAGTCCACCAGGGTAAGGAAGCAGGGAGTCAAGACCTTTAAGTCCCCTCTCGCTCCAACCCAGGAAAGAACTTGGGAGCCAGACCATGAGTCACTACTCAGAAAGAGAGTAGGGAAAGAAGCTTGAGCAGTTCGCTTCCCAAGGACAGACACGAGTGTGGGGATAAGGAAGTCCCCGACTCAGATGAACGGGTTAAACAACCCAGATACCATAGAATTTAATGCAGAAAGTAAAAGAGGATATTGGTAAAACAAGATCGAACCGACTAGGGAGTAATAAGTCCCCAGTGGAGTTCCCAAGCTAGTTAGGTGCCTCGATCGCGCCCTCCGGATCTAGATAATCAGGCGACACGTATCTCGGGTTTCTAGTGAACCCTAAATTTGAGATTGCTCTCTCAGAACTTTGCTCAAGAGCAATGGCAGGTATACCAACCGAACTAACTGGCTCGCATGGGTGCCGTCTTAGATCATGTCGAAAAGCTGCCTAGCTGCTTTAGCTAGTTTGAAATCGCCTCCCTTGACTTGTAATCTCTTTGTTTTTCTGCACAACACTTCCATGGTTAACTTGCAAGACAAGTGGGTCGAAGAGACTCACCTTTGTCTTAGGGCAATGCACATTAGTGTGGCTAAGAATGTGAGAGGCTAGGATGATGGAGTGGAAGTTTCGAGCAAAGGTCAGAAAGAGAAGAAAACGGTGCTGGACACTACTGCTCACAGCATGAGGGGAAGCAGAGAACTACGGACCGCAGTAGGCATTGCAGTTGGCAACATAAGAAGGCATCGCACCCCTGTGTGGGTGGCGATAGCCTCTCATGAAGTGCATGACAACAGTCATTTGCGATGCGCTTGGCAACAGCCATTTGCAAAGCCCGCGGCAATAGTTCTCATGACGTGCACGGTGGTAGGCGTGGGATGTAGGGGAAGCGGCGATGAGCACTAAATGCACAAAAGAGGCTCGCGGACAGTGATAGGCACCGCGCACGGGAAGAAAGCTCGCGAGCGGTGATAGACATTACCAATACCTCTCGCGGGTGGCAATTGGCATCTCCATCTGCGATAGGCGCGCGACGGGGGAAGACCCTTGCTGGCGGCAATGAGTTTCGTCGTCTATGTTCTTCACTGAGGCATCAAGGATGCGTCTGCAGACGGCGACGAGCAGTGCTGTTTGCAAGCCTCGCTGAGAGGTAGAGATGGATGAACAGAAGGAGAAGGACGCTCGCGTATGGCACTTTCATCGCCATGCATAACCTGTGAGACCACAGGAGAGGCATGCACAACACTACAACTACTGTGCATGACCTCTAAGGGGAGCTTAAATGGAGAAGAGGAAGAGAGAGAAGAAGAAAAGAAAAAGAAGAGAGAGAAGGTTTACCTTGAGCTTAGGGGTACCGGTCCAAAAGTTTCTCTCACCTTACTCTCTCTCTCCAAACATGACCCAACAATGAGAAGAAAGAGAGACTTTATTCAGGCAAAACTCTCTCTTTGTGCATTCTATGTGTGTCTATTGCCTTTTGCGTACTATGATGGTACGTGGTATATATAGAATTTGCCCCAAACATTGGTGGATGATCAAAAGTAACCATAAGTGCTGAAAATTAAGATTAAATTGAATTAAAAGAAATTAGAAAATAGGGTGCAAAATGAAAGATTTGCCTCTTCCTAACAATTTGTGGAATTTCAGAATAGTCCATGTGTTGCCCTAGAACGTGCATGATTCTTCATGGATGATCCAGGGTCATTTTAATGCCTGGTTGATCGAAAGATGATTTTTTTCTTGTAGGGCTCGCCATGGCGATCGATTTGATACCAACTTTGAGCCATGGATCATGTTTTTAGTGTGTGATCATGTGACTTGAATTTTGGTTGAATCTTGAAATTTTGGATCGATAGTGTTCTCATTACTTAATTTTTTTCTATTATTTCTTTGTTGGATAACACTGAGCATGCCATTTTGATGACGAGGCAACAAACGCAACTCGATTCTGTGCCCGAACGAAGATTTTGCAACTTTGGAATTTTTGTCGGAATCTGAAATTTCGGCGATGGAATTTACAGTCACTTCATCAACTTTGTGTGTAGAATCTAACAGTGCATGAAGAACATTTTAATATCAACTTTGAGCCATGGATCATGTTTTTAGGGCACAATCATATTTTTAAGGCACGATCATATGACTTGAATTTTGGTTGAATCTTGAAACATCAGATCGATAGTGTGCTCGTTCCTCAATGTTTTTTTGTGATTTCTTCACTGGATCACATTGAAAACGACATTTCGATCACGGGGCAACAAACGTAGCTCGATTTCGTGCCCCGATGAAGATTTTGCAACTTTGGAATTTTGGCCAGAATCTGGAATTTCGATGACAGAATTTGCAGTCACTTCATTAGCTTCGTGTGCAAAATATACCATTTATCATGCATGGGGTTTGGGTCAGAGATAGCCCGAGACCTTACGTACGTGATGGAATTGGTCTCACGTTGATCGGGCTAGCAAGCAGCGTGATTTGGCCGTGCCAGCGAGGCATGACGATGCTGATTTTTCTGCACTTTCTTCACAGATCAGCAATTTCTCTCTAGCTTTTCTTCACGCTTGGACGTCATCGTGGGGCGTGCCACATATCTAAACGCTCATCTTGATGAGACAAATATGCTCACAAAATTTGGGCTTGATCCGACCTTTAACAAGTGAGATACGCGTGTCGAAAATAACTGGTCGTAACTGTCCTTTCAGTGGTATGAAGTTGTTGGGTGGCCGTACGGGAATAGCGTGCGACTCCTCTTGTTTTACTCTTTTACCTATAACTTCTTCTTGGACTGTCTGTTCAAGCTGAAATTTGACTTCTGGGGGTTTTCAATCGTGCCGAATCCAATGGTGGTGGTCCTCTAGCAATTTGAGACACCAAAAATGTAGCTCTAGTTATGGGGTCCATTTCAAGGTCCATTTCTTCTTGGACTGTCTAGTTATAGGGTCCATTCTGTTGAAACTGTTTCTCAGTTTACAATGCCCTAGACATGTCGAAATGCGACGAAATGTGGCAGGAGACTTTTGAGAGACCTCATGAAGATCTTGACCAGTTTTTGGGCTATTATGAGCCTGTCAAGATTTTAACTATTTGCTAGACTTTTATTAAACAGGGGCCCCAAGATGATGAAAAATACCTTTCAACATAGACCAAGAAGCGGTTTCAGCAGAATCGGCCTCTAACACCTTGAAATTGACCCTATAACTAGAATTATATTTTCGGTGTATCAATTTGTTGTGGGACTAGCGCCATTGGATCCGACACGATTGAAAGCCCCCAAGGGTTAAATTTCTGCTTAAACAGACATCCTAGGAAGAATTTTTCAGCAAAATACTAAAACTGGAGGAGTCGCACACAATTCCCGTGCAGCCACCCTACAACTAAGCTCCATTAAAGGGATAATCATGAGTAGTGACATTCGACCCTCATATCTCACCCGTCTCAAGTCGGATCGTGCTCAAATTTTGTGAGCATGTTCCTCTCGTCAAGATGAGCGTTTTGATATGTGGTACGCCTCGCAATGAAGCTTGAGTGCAAATAAAAGCTGGAGAGAAATTGCTAATCCGTGAGAAAGTTACAGGAAAGTCAGCGGCATCATGCCTCACTCGAGCGGGCAAATCATGACATTCGCGAGCCCGATCGACGCAAAACAAATTCCATTATGTGCGTAAGGTCCATGGCTATCACTGGCCTGAACTTCATACATGATGAATGGTCAGATTACGTACATGAAGCCGATGAAATGACTATAAATTTCGACGTCATAATTTCAAATTCCGGCATACACGGCAGTGGTAGTGTTTCTCTTCTTTCTCCTTGGTTTGGGTTTCTTCAAAGGCCATACACGACAGTGGTAGTGTCGTGCATGCCTCTCTCTCTCTTCCTGTCTTTCCCTCTTGTGGTCCCACAAGTCACCCATGGCGATGGAAGCATCATGTGCGAGTTCTTCCTGCCTTCATTTCACGCGGCTCTATCTCTCAACGAGATTTACAGATGGTGTTGCTCATCACCGTCCGCAGATGTATCCTCGATATCTCAGCGAGGAACGCGGGTAGTGAAGCATATTTCCATCCGCGGGAGCTTCACCTAGTCACGTGACTATTGCAGGTGGCGATGTCCATTGTCGTTCGTGAAGGGTTGCGGCAATACCCATCATCGTCTACGAGCTTCACTTTTGCGCTTGGTGCCTATTGCCGTGTGAATGCTTCTTTTGCTCGCTCGGTGCCCATCGCCGCACGCATGCTCCTTTTGCGCCTCTCTGCGCCTATCGCCGTGCGGAGGCTTCCCTTGTGTCCCTCGCCTATCACCGTGCGCTCCAGGAGAGGTAATCGCCGTGTGACTTTCGAGAAGTTATCACCGTGCACCTCACCAGAAGTTATTGACGCTCGCAAGGGATGTGTTGCCTTCTCGCATTGCTAATAGGCGATGCTTATTGTCGTCCACAGGTTTCTCTTGTGTTCCACGTCTAGGGCCGTGTGCTTCACGGGGAGCTATTGTTGTGAGCCTCGTCAGAAGCTATCACCGCCCGTAAGGGACGCGATGTGTTCTCCTGATGCCAACGACAATGCCCGTCGTCGTTTGAGATCTTCCTCCCTCCGCCGTCTCTCTCTCTCTCTCTTCGTTCCCTTTTCTTCTCTCTTCTTCCCTTTTCACTTGGCTAAGGGTAGACTCAGACTAGTATAGTCATAGCGGTCTAGTGGTCGAGCAGTATTCCCGTTGTGCTGGTCCTGAGTACCATGCCCATCTTGCTGCCACCCCAGATTGAGACAGTCATATCGGCCTTGGTTTCGAGTAGCATTACTGCCATGTTGGTCCAGAGTACTATGCCTGTCTTGCTACCACTCCGAGTCGATCACTGTCCAGCTATGATTCTAGTCTTGTCCCTTTGCCAAGTTCTCCTCTTTTCTATCTTTATTTGAACCTTCCACTTCATCATTCTCTCATATGAACGTACATTGCCCTAAGACAAGGGTGGGTCCTTTTGGCTCAGTCGTCTTGAAAATTAACCATGTTAGTGTTGTGCAGAAAACAAGGTGATCGAAAGTCAAGGGAGGCGATTCCGAAGTAGCTAAAGTAGTTGGGGGGCTTTCTTCGTATTCTAAGAGGACGCCCATGCGAGCCTGCCCGAGTAAGTTGCGAACCCACCTTAAATTTCTCTCTCAGCGGTTGGTATACCTATCCTTGCTCTTGAGCAAGGTTTTTGAGGGAGCGATCTCCTCTAAAACCCGAGATACGTGCTGTCAAATCATTTAGATCCAGACGGCGAGATCGAAGCACCTAACTAATCATGGGGGCTTACCACCAATTTTTTATGTGTATCCTGATGAGTATTCAAGTTTGGTCGAAAACTCAATCTGTGATGAAGAAGTTGGTGAACCTACATTTGATGAAATGAAAGAAGAAGGTCCTATCTTCAATTAAAAACATGCTATAGTCTAGGAAGAAAATGGTAGTGATGGTGTGTTTATGATGGTGAAGATGGGGATTATTACATTGGGCTATTGTTTTGTTTTTAGTGGAGAGCCCCAACAAACAATTCACCAAGTTCTAATGGAAGGAGGTGATGGTTACAATGCATTCATCTTAACCCAATTTAAACTTTGTAAGCGAGTTATCTCAGGTATGTTCATGGACAATAATATTGTACACAGATGCAAGCTTCGAAAAAATAATTATGCAATTCACTTTGCTCCTTATTCCTTTTCGTTTATAGAACAACAACTTCACTGTTTGCTCTTGTTCATTGTGAACATCTATTGGGTCTCATCAAAATTGGGGAAAAGTGCATATTCCATTTTGATGATAGACATGGGAATCTAGCACTATTTTTTATGGCAATTAAGTATTGTTTATATTGTTGACGTGAAAATAAGTCTGCGTATAACTTTCCTATCATAGATGGCCTGGTATATCTAGGATTAGAACCAATTGAAATCTATGGAAAATATAGGTAATCTCTTGAGTGATATGGTACACTAGAATGGGCTTTTTCTATTTGGACAAAGAAGCATGCTCTTGATAGAGGTTAAGCAGTAAATTGTGTCCCATGGCATAATGAAGCTTCGTATTGGGAAGACATACTTTCCCTTACTAATTTTCCATGTTGTATTTGCTAAGAATGACATGAAGGGGCCTCATGATCTAGTATTATTGAATGTTTTATTGAGAGGTTGCAATGCGTTTCCTGTTTTATTTGGTCCAAACTAAGTGATTGTGTTCTCTGTCGAAGACAATTAATTGGAATTGTGCATTCACATACTCATGAAGTATCATTCCAAATGTAAGTCAGCCGCTGACAAGCATCACTCGCATAGGATTTTTTATGTAGGAGATTTTGAGTGGGTAGTCATTTTTGTTAGGCATTTTTTATGCACTTGTTTCCCAGATGTGAATAAAAGAGGAGGCGATCGCAACCAAGACCCATAGGTAACAGACATGCCTATAGGCTATGGAACCCCGCGTGTGTATAAACCTTATTTTGAACAGCCATGGTAATCTTGTCATCTTGGCTCCAAAAGGTGTACATAAGCCTTTTATGACATCCCAAGAGCATCCCTCAAGTTTCATCTCGATCTTGTAAACATACGAGGGAACAAGAGAAGAATTAATTCAGAGTACAACTCTATAATGTGCACAAGGTGAACCATAGCTAAAATTCCCTGATATTGATCTCTGATGGTCATCAAACCACCACAGATGGATTGAGTAGGCCAAGATAAGTGTACTTGTCAATTTTCTGCTCAAACGGACCTTTCAAGATCCAACTTTCCCAAAATGGCGAGGCCTTTCCCTATTCACTTGCTGCCCCAAGGAACCAATTTCCAATTATGAAAACTGAGTTTTTCAAAAACATGCATTCTTGTGAGAACTGTATCTCCTTCGTCTTAAAGCGAATCAAGCTGAAATTTTAGTATGATGTTCCTTTCATCAAGATGAAAGTTTTGATATATGGCATGTCCCGAGATTCATCCAAAACGGGATAAACCCTATAGAGAAGTTTGTACGAAATACTTTAAGCATAATTTTGTATGCAAGACATCTCCTCGCTCCGACAAATGTTCAGTGGAACCCCAAGATCGGATGACCTCGAAAATGGACCCATTGCAACAGTGACTCGAAGGGCTTTGATTTGAGCTAAGATTTGCTCGAAGTGAAGGTCAGGAAGACACTGAACTAAAGCTCAGTAGTCGGAAAACCTTTTTTTTGCGACTCTCAAAACTCATAAAGTGATCAATCTGAGTCTAAATAACGTGATTTTTGTTGCAAAATTATCACTTCGATTTCCTATTCGATTGAAGACTAAAAAAGAAGACTAGAGGCCCAACAAATCAAGCTAGATTGAAGATTTATGAATTCAAGTTTATGTGTTTGGCCAGAATTTTAAAAACATAAGCAAAACTCCACATCAACACACAAATCATTTATTAAAATGATTATCTTGGATCGATCTACATTTCTACGACGATAGATCGCCGAAAAGGTCATCAAAACATACAGAAAAAGGGCCTAAACCATATGAAAGAGAAAGTGCCCCTTTTGAGGGACTCTTTTGTCATTTTAATACTTTGTAAGAGTCAAAATTAGTCATAATTTTCACCCAATTTCGAAATTTATTTTTTATTCCTTTAATTTCTATTTTTAAGCAAATAGGTTAAGCTTTTGAGTGTACACCCTTGTTTAAGGGATACCTCTATAATTCAAGAGAGAGGAGAGAGAAAAATTTTACCCCTTGAGAGAATACCCCTACCCATTGTACACCCTACTCATGTCAGACACCATATACCCTACTATACACCATAAACCCTACACCTTACCATACACTTTACCGCCCACCATACACCCTACACCCTACAGCCTGCACCCTACCATACACCCTATATCCTATCATACACCATACATACCCCACCATACATCCCATTCCCTAAATCCATACCTTAACACATATCTCTCTCAAGTCGTCTGTCTTCTTATCGCCAGATTCTCAAGCCTAGTTGTCTGTCCCTAGTCACCGGTTTGTCCCACCTAGGTATCTCTCTCTCTCATCTGTTTGTCCCACCTAGGTATTTTCTCTATCTCAGATCGACAGCCAAGCTGCCGACCTCTTTCCCCCTTCTCTTTCTCTCTCCAAATCAGTGGCAAAGCTACCGGCCTCTCTATCTTTCTCTCTCTACGGACTAATGGCCTCCCTCTCTCTGTTACTCTTTCTCTCTCTTCTCTAGACCGTGACCAAGCCACCAACCTCCACTCTCTCTCTCTCTGACAGACCGACAGCAGCTACCGTCCCCTTCCCCTCTCTCTCTCTCTGACAAATCGACGGCAACCGTTGTCCCCCTCCCCTCTCTTGCATTTGTCTCTTTCTCTCTCTGTTCTTCCCCTCTCTCTCTTTCATTTCTCTCTTCCTTCCTCCCTCTTCTCCCCCCTCTTTATCTTCTCACTCTCTTTTCTTCCCTCTTTCTCTTCTCACTCTCTTCCTCCCTCTTTCTCTTCTCACTCTCTTCTCTCCCTTTCCCTTTCCCCTCCCTCTTTCTCGTCTTACACTCTTCTCTCCTTCTCTTTTCCCTTTCTCTTCTCTTGTTTCCTCTTTCCATTTAATTTTTCTGTAAACAAGCTATGTTTACTCTCTGTTGTCTTATTGTATCCACTAGCTCCATACTCTTATTTGTAAGTGTTCCTACATTTCATGTGGCTACACGAATCATATTTATTTAAGCTACCTTCTTTATATGTGAAACTAGTTTCTTTATATATGCTCGTCTAGAATGTTGAGTGAACCATTGCCTAGTTTTCACCCAACTAGGTGGCGCTGGTGGACATCCCTATTCCTAAACTATTTTCCCATCAATAGAAATTAAATAAAATAATTTCATTCAAAATATAGTACTTACTAAAATTATGCACAAGCTTTCTCATGCTTTCCAAAAATCCTTTAAAAGCTTCCTCAAGGTAAAATCTTTCCAAAACACTTCAAAGCTTTCTCTTCAAGCCAAAGCTTAAATTAACACAAGGAAAGTTTCATTAGGGTGGGGTGTGCCACCCTAGGTGGTACTTCATGGGCTCCACTCACATGCAATAGTGAGCCCATTAACATATTGGGCCTCCCATGTAATATTAAAATTATTAAAATTAATTATATAATTTTTAAAAATCCATGAAATCAAATTTGAATATTGAAATCAGTAAAAAATCAATATCTCTGTTTTTATAAATCCAAATTTGATAAATAAAACATCTAGATAGCTAGAAAATTCAAATAATAATTATAAAAATCGTATATAATTAAAACAAACATAATTAAATTCATCAGATAAGAAAATGATCTATATGGTTTAGGAGTTATATGTGTAATCACAAGCAATGGTTAGATAATAATATGACGGTTTAAAATGATTTTCATAAAGACTTAGTGGACCTCGCAAGACTAGGTGGTTTTTATAAAACCATATTCATAGACTTAGGTTTTTCTCAAATCATCTAATTTAATTTTAAAATACATGTTTAGCTTTCATAAATAATTTTACCACATTCACCCTTAATTTCCTATCAAGTCAAGTTCATGGCCATAAAAACAAATCATATATACCATCTCAGAATTTTTTTCAAAATAAAGCATTACTAAATGATGGTTATTAAAACTATGACAAAAGACCTCATTTTGGGCAACTATGGAGAATTTATCAAGAAATCATTATCATATGCAACACATCATATTATAGACATTATTGGGAAGATAGTCACTAAAATCGAGCTCCATCAGAACACTCCCTTCGTGCTTACATATTTGAAAGAGCTACACTCATCTCTCATGTTTTATCCTTAGGACTCAAAGCCCTTGATCAAATCACATCTCCATGTGTATTACTACCTTAATTAGTTCATGCTTTAGCTCAAGGAAGCACTAAAACACAAGGTATTCACAAATCAGCTCTTTCAAATTTGTTAGCACCCATCACTTAATGTCCATATACTCCATACATATGTACAAAACAATTAGCTAAAATAAAACCAAACCATATTAAGCAAAAAATTTAAAAGTTTGTGAATCCTCTTTCCCTATATGAGCTTACCATGTAATGTGGGATATATTTCTTACTTCAAAACCATGTAGTGTGATACATGGGCTTTCTTGATTCATTCTTTTTACTTGTTTGACAAACTTTTGAGATCTTGGAAGTGCATGCAACAGATAGAGAATATATTAGACATTGGTTTCGCATGTCACGAAGTGTCCATCTCTTTGGCATTTGGATTCTCCTTGTCTCACACCGTGAAGAAATTCTCTTCTGCATCCCATCATTTAAAATATCATAAATTTGATTCTCCTATTGATCTTTAGCATTTTTTTCCTACCACTAAGTCTCTCTTTATATCCCTTCATCTTAAAGAAACCAAGACGCTTCTATTTGTATCGTGTTTCTTCTTCTTTCTGCTATTCCCAGATCAAAAACTCTTCATATAGAGTGTCATATCTTGCCAACTCTGTATTACATCTCTCTGAAGTTTTATTATAATAAACCATACTCATGGCACACTATAAAACTTTTTTAAATGAGTTCTAAAAAGGTCTCCATAATTAGGAATCCAAAGAG